>NC_042623.1:94564883-94888660 GCF_901001135.1 Rhinatrema bivittatum
GGACACACTTCGAGCTCCGCTTTGAGCTATCGATGAACAGTCACCATTCAGTTGCATTATAGATTGGAATTCCCAATTCCTCCATTAAACCATGTATGTTATGGCAATAGACAAAGCCACAGTCACATTGAAAGTACTGCAGAAATGCACTTTCTCTTGATCGAAAGTAGGATACCTGCGCTCCTTTTTCAAGCAAGTTTTTCTCATGCATTCTTGATGCTAGGAGTTCTGAAGCCTTTTTGGATAGTCCAAAATCTCATGCCAAATCATTCAACTCATGCTGATCAAATCCCTTATGAACTGAGTCATCTTCAATTTCAAAATCTTCATCGTTGCTGTCACTTCGTTCATCATCATACTCCTGTTTTTTGAAAGAGGGTAGTTCAATGAAAACTGGCACTGGGATTTCAGCTGAATGAGGCACTGGGTGTATAGATGATGGTAGACTAGATACTCTATTTTACATTTATTTTTCTTGTTATATCCTGATGTTTTCACTATACAAAAGTAACAGTCACTTGAATGATCTCTGGGCTCTTGCCAAACCATAGGTATACCAAATGGCAATTTATCATGTGTTCCCTTCGTCCACATCCATAAACTTTCAACACACTGCTTGCACACCTTGTGAGGGGCCCAAGACTTATCTTGATCACCATGTTTTACTTTAAAATATGCAAAATAGGCTTGCCTGACAAAAGCGCTGATGTTTGTCCTTTGATTGGGAATGGTGAAACTGCCACAGATATAACAAAACAAATCAGGGTTGTTTAGGCACTTACAACGAGAAATAGCAGAGGCAGACATGATCTGAAGGAAAGGAAATAAGTACGTATGTAAATAAAAAAATAAATTCTGCTAACTCCTTGTATACAGACAAGAACTCGGACTACACCGGAATACGATTCACTATATAGAGCGGCTCACAACCTCTCACCACACTGTCTCATGTGTAACTGAATAGCGTCCGTCAGTCTCAGACGGCTTCGACCTCTGTGCCTCACCTTTCTTCCTTCTCTCTCCTCAAGCCTTGGGAAGATGGCTGCTGCTGCGTCTTCATGCTGCTCTCTCCGGCGTCCCCAGAACAGTAACAGTGTTCGCCAGCTATATACTTCAGTGAATACTAACCCTGTCAGTCTGTCTCACCTTCAGCTTCACCACTTGGAGTCTTCATCCGGGACCTTCCTCTGCTACCCTGCACTGCCTATCATCTACTTGAGTGTGGGACTGGTCTCCTCTGCTGAGGACCCCTGGACTACTTCTACTGGGTTACCTCATTGCTGTCCGCTCCCCGGGCAGTACCATCAAGCTGTATAATAAATACTAATTCTCTGTGTCTGCATGTATAGAGTCTAGCCTAGTACTGTGGTTCCTCATGGGGCTCCTCCTCATGGGAGTGGCCATCACCATCACCGCAGTACCCAAGAATCCACTCCAACACCTCAAAACAATAACATAGACAAGTATGAACCTGTCGCTAGTCTCCAAGGCTGTCCCCCTCCCCTCCCCGCTCGAGGGAGGTTTGCTCTCAGCCAATAGGAGAGCACTAGTGCTTCCCTCGATCCAGGCTCAAACCAGCCTAGAGTGGTCACATTAAGGGGGTCATTTATCAAAATGCTATATGGGTAATATCAAGCTTGGTTGAGAGAACATTGCACAAATCTCATCTTTGGGTGAATTTCCTCACTGAATGTCATCAAATCTTCACAAAAGTGCACTATACTGTTCGTACATCGCACTCTGAATGTCAAAGTGGCCCCTAACCCCTACATTAATACCTAAACCTCACCTCAAGTAACTAGGTGGACCTCCTATAGAGGTATAAATACCTACCTAGTATGAGGGCCTTATAGCTAGATGCTCTCTCTCTCTACCCCCCCCCCCCCCCAGTGGTGGTAGGCTATGCTGTCTCCCCTAGCAGATGAAAATACTGAGAACGCTATTTGCGAAAACATCTCTCCCCCCAGTGGTCATAGGTAGGAATTACAACAATTCTGGCACTTACCTCAAAGTGTGAAAAAGTTATCGCAGTTTGCGGTAATACCTATGTGAAGCGCTAAGATAGCGCGCTTTGCGATAAACAGCCTATTACCATAAAACACACCCCTTTTCCTATTGCATGAGATATTTAATGCATTTTGATAAATCCAGGCCTAAGATAGGCTGTAGAAGAAAACTAACTGCAGTTTTGAAATCAGCATACCTATTTAAGTCTAAAACAGCTGAAAAATCGAACTCAACAGGAATTATGTTAAAAATTGTTCTCCAGTGATATTGATTTAGGTATTTTGAAGGTAATTAGGGGTTCCTTGGGGATATTGCCTGGTTTGGGCAATTGCCAGGTTCTTGTGGCCAGGTTTGGTTGGAAACAGGATGCTGGGCTTGATGGACCCTTGGTCTGACCCAGCATGGCAATTTATTATGTTCATATATAAAAAAGTGGTGTTTATCAGTGTTTTCACGTTTCAGATACTATTGTGCACCTTTTCCCGTTAAATCAAATACATACATTTGTGAGGCTGAGTCATTTGCATGGAAAAGACACAAAAACAAAGCGTAAGATCCAGGGTAGACAATGGAGAGGTGAGAGAATACTAGGGGAAGTGCCATTTTTCTAGCATTTAACACATTTTTTCTTTGCACCGGGAATATATTATTGGGGTTTATTGGTTAAAACCTAAAATCAGAAACAAATTATATTCCAGTGAACCCTGTGCAGTGACAGATAAAGCAAGTTTGATTACCTGCATTCTCTGTAGAAAGCAGGATGAAACAGGCATAATGTGTGGGTGAAATCATTTGATGGCACTGATATGGACCCAGCTCTTAGAGCTCAGAAGAAGTCTTCGAGATGAATTTTTAAAAGCCCAATATGCATATTAATTAGGGGATGTGTGAAGAAGTCAGGCTCACGGGTGCCAAGTGGATTTTAAAAGCCGCCAAAATACATGTATTTCCCGCAGCACGCATATCTAGAAAGTTTTCCTAAAAGGGGTGGGCTGTGGGCGTGGTCTGGGCATGGGAATTTTGGAGGGTGAACCTAAGATGTGCACTTAAATACTGACGTGACCTGGCACATGCTGAAGTCACCTTCTGCGTAACTTTACTTCTGCTATGAAGAAAATTAGGAAGATCTGCGGGTTTTTAAGGGTTGGGGGTAACTGGGGGAAGTGAAGACTATTAAACTAAGATGGTATGGAGGACTTATCTCTAAAAGGGCGAACTGGGATGAACTGGTAAAACTGGGAATGGCGTCAGTGCGCGCCCTTTTTAAAATCCCATGAGTTACATGGTAGAAGTGGGATTTGCATGCACATGAATATACCCACTTAAAATTTGGCACACATGTGTGCACAACCAGGCTATTTTATAACATGTGCACATATGTGTGTTCTATGTTATAAAATGGCTGCATCCCTAGGCGAGGGTCAATGTATGCATGCAAATGTACAAACGCACACCAGTTAGATAGTTACCATCCCTCTAAGCATGAATAGGAGTTCCCACACATGTACGCTGCCTTTTGAGGTCCTCAGTCTCTGCCAGAGCTTAAGCTATAGTGAGATAATTGATTCTCCAAGGAGGAAGCTGAGTATTAAGAATGGCTGATTCATCCTTCTGCCTATGGAGGACCCTGTTTTTAGGTAAGTAAAGTTGCATTTATTTATTTTATTTGTTTAAAGTGCTTATATTTCACCTAATTACTACAACTCTAGGCAGATTACAAATTAAAACATAATTATAACATTAAACATAAAACAAAATTAAGACATTAAAATAAATAAAATAATAAAATCAAGACAAATTAAAATAAGATAAAACAGAAAAGAATGTAAAACAGTAAAATAACAGCAGTGTATAGCTCAGTCTGCTCAAACATCAGAAAAAGCCATTATTTACAACTTTTTTTAAAGACTTAATGCAAGTGCATAGCCACAATCATTCTGGTAGCAAATTCCATAGCTTGGATGCTGCAATAGAGAATGATTTCTCCCTTGTCTCACAAAGCCTAGCAGAGCAGATAGATGGCATGTCAATCAGGCCTCTTTGAGAAGATCTGAGAGACCTGGAGGAATTGTGAATGTGCAGCATAGAGTTCATCCAAGGGACAGCCTCTGAGCTTATCATTCTCTGCACTAAACAATTTTATACTGGATTCTGTAGTATATGGGAGGCTAGTGCAGCTCTTTCAGCACCAGTGAGATATGGTATCTCTAAGTAAGTCCAGTTATCAAGCAAACTGTAGAATTCTGCTAAGACAGTCTGGCAATATATTCTGCATTCCCGTAGAGATGAACATTATGATGACCAGCACATCCCTATAGATATTTAAAACATTTTGGTTGACATAAACCAAGTTTTTAATTTTTTACGAAATCTTAACAAATTGTCCTCCTCTCTCACTGTTGTAACCATCCATTCCTGACAGCTTCACTCCGCCTACCTTTGTTTCTTTGTACCTCCACTCGCTATGGATGGACGCCTGGCTGCTGTGGCGGCTGCCTGCCATCCTCTCCGGCGTCCCCGGACCGGCTTGGGCGCTGCCTCCCACCATGCTCCGCTGGTACCTTAGGGTGCGTGCGCCACGCGGCCCTCACTCTTGTTTCCTACTTGGCGCAAACCTCAGGGGCATCCCCCTGTGATGACGTCCTAGAGCATCGAGCCATACGTTATGCTCTATTTGCATTCAAAGACTGCCTTCACACAAGACTGTTCTCATACAAACAGACAACACAGTTGCAATGTGGTACTTGAACAAACAGGGAGGGAACAGGCTCTTATCTCCTTTGCCAAGAAGCTGCGCAGATCTGGGCCTGGGCTTGCGCGCGCCGCCGAGCCTATGCAAAATAGGCTCGGCGCGCGCAGTGGGGGTTTGGGGTAGGTTTTCGGGGGGTACGCGCGTATCTTACGCGCCTACCCCTTTGAAAATCTACCCCTAGGGATAGCAGACCGGGATCAGGTATTAGCCTATATAGTTGAGTAACCATTTATTTTTCTTCTGTATCCATCTTAGAAATGATTTGATCAATTCTACTCATATACAATAAATATGCATATTCTTTTACTGACTATTTTTTTGTCTGATTGCTGAGTTGCTCTGTCCATATATAAATAATTATTGCTCTCACACTAATACATTAAGTTTTAGGATCAATGATGTGTTACACTTATATGACATAGGGTCCTGGAGAGACAGTGGTCAGGCTGGTCTCACGCGAGATGTAGGTGGGTTGTACTTGCGTGAGCAATAAAAGGGTCTTCCGGCATCCCTTCTGGTGGTTTTACGAGCCGAAGAAGAAGGTTCCATGGAGACTGTGGAGAACTGATGCAAGGTCTCATAGTGCTCTTTTAATTGAGCTACTGCATTCTGAATCTTGTTACCAAAGAGATTACCTCCAGTGCAGGGGAGATCAGCGAGCTTGTCTTGAACTTCTGTTCGCAAGTCAGATGCTTTAAGCCAGGCCCATTTTCTGGCACTGATTCCTGTTGCTGATAAGCGAGACACCGTCTCGAAGGAATCATATGCAGCTCTGACCTCATGTTTTCATGCCTCAAGGCCTTTCTGGAGAATGGCAGTGAGGTTTTCTTGCTGTTGTTGAGGCAGAGAGTCTGCTATCCCTTGGACCTGCTTCCACAAGTTCCTCTGGTATTGTGTGTCATATATAATTGATAAGCAGCTCTGCGTGACACTAACATAGTACCCTGAAAGACCTTCCGGCCCAAACCATCCAAGAAGTTTTGGTCCTTTCCAGGGGGAGCTGAAGAATGGGGGTGAAGCCTCTTGGCCTTCTTCTGTGCAGATTCCACTACCACTGACTGGTGAGGTAGCTGTGGTTTCGGAAACCATGGGGCGTGCTGTACTAGATAAGTTGCATCTGTCTTTCTATTAACTGGTTGGACAGTGCAAGGATGCTCCCATAGGCGATATTGCAAATCCAGGAGCACTTCATGGACTGGAATGGCAATAATTTCTTTGGGGGCAAATTGAAGGACTTCCAATGTCTTGTGATGTGTCCTCCTCGGTGACTAATTCAAAAGGGATGGTCTCTGACATTTCCTTTATAAAATTAGCAAAGGAGAGGTCTTCTGGAGGAGACCGTCTCCTTTCTTCCGGAGGAGATGGCTCTGAGAGTGTCGGTGTCAATATCCTCCCATGGATCATACGGGGTCTCAGGCAGAGATCCCGAAGGAGGGAAAAAACCTGCTACTCCAAGACATGTTGGCATCGACGGATTCCTCGATGGTTTCGATGGAGGATGCGGTGGCAACGATGGTATCGAGGGTAATCGTGAGCACCTCGATCCCGAGAACCCTGACGGACCAGGAACCGGTTGTAGAATCGGTGGAAGCATAGCTGGAAGAGGAATGGAGTCCGTTCCTTTGTCTTCCGAGGATCCCGGAATGGGTATTGGGGTTTCGGAGACTCAGTAGGTCATCTTGGTACCGATGGTCCAGGTTGGGTCGAAGGGCCCCGATGAGTGAATCCAAGCGGTTGAGCAACAGTGTGAAGATCGATGGCTCTGGTGTCAGTGCGGGTATGGGGGCCGGCATCGATGGTTGAAGGTTTCAGAGGGCATAGAGCACCGCCTGTCAGACAAGTATGTCCAGCTCCTCCCTGGAAGCTGGTGTAGGTAACACAGCAGCAGGGGGAGGCAGGCTAGGAGCTACTGGCATCTCCACAGGAATCTGTGGGAGCTCAGTACCCGGCACCGATGGGGATCGCCTCGGTGTCTCGGGTGGAGAGGAGGTTGGAGGCTCTTCTACCCCTACCCTCTTTGCAATCGTCTCGATAGCCATCGAAGCCGATGCGGTATCCGTGCCAGCACCGGGTGTGGAATCACGTCGGTGACAGTGTTTCCCTCGGTGCTCGGTCCGGTCTTTCTCCGGCACCGAGGAAGTTGATGCCGATGCCCTGGATGTTGTCGTGACGGACATTCACCGCTGCCTTGCTGCTCCCAGTGAGGTTTGTCGATGTATTTTGTCAATCTTCCTGCCGGTGATGACTGGTGGACATCGATGGAGTTAGCTTTAGCTTGAAAAGGGACTCCATCTTGTCCAGGTGGGCAGGCCTGCCCTTCGGGGTCATTTGAGCACAGCTAGAGCATCGACAACCATTGTGTGATGAGCCGAGGCACAACACACAGACAGCATGCGGGTGAGTAATTGACATGATACACGGACACTCCGGGCATTTTCTAAAGCCCGTCGCCATGATGCAAAAATGGAGCCGTGAAAACGGTCGGTGGCCTGCGGGAACCGGTAGAAGGAACCGACCAAAGACGGTGGAGATTACTCACCAAGCGACGAGAAAACGATGTTGCAATGGGAGACCCCTATGAGGGAACGTTTTGTGAAGAAAACTTCAAGTTTTTCCGTGAGGAAAAGTAGTGAGAAATTCTCACAGAGCTCGTAACCGCGAGGCAAATTGCAGCGTGGAAAAAAAGAGACTGAAGGGAGACTCCTGTGGCTACAGGGATTATGGCATGCTCGGCATGCTCAGTGTGCCAGTCAAAAGTTCTAGAAACTTTGACAGAAAAGTTTTCCGTGATAGGGCTCCATCTGCTGACGTCACCCACATGTGAGGACTACCATCCTGCTTGTCCTCGAAGAAAGAGGTCATGTTTTAGTGCCTTCTTAAACTCTTTGGAGTTGGAAATTAATCTCAGGCTAGGTGGTAAAGTGTTCCATAGGACAGGACCTGCAATAAGGCATGTTCACATGTTATGTTTAATATAGAGGATTTTGGGGATGGAATTTGTAACAGTAATTGGTTCTTTGATCTTAAATTTCTGCAAGGGGTGTATAGGTGTAGAGTTGCTGATAGCCATGAGTTGTGGGTGTTGTAAACAAGATTATGTACTATTGCTAAGGTTTTGTATTGGATTCATCATTTGATGAGAAGCCAGTGAAGATGGAAGAGGATCGATGATATATGTTTGTGTGCCTTATGGTTGGAAAGAAGTCTTGATGCAGCATTTTGAACAAGTTGTAAAGGACATAGAATGATTTGTGGTAATCCTAGATAAAGAGAATTACAGTAGTCCAGGCCAGTTAAGATCAGGGCCTGAAGTACTGTAAGGAATAGAGATGAATCAATTAAAGGTTTGATGTGTTTTAGAAGTCGGAGTTTGTAGAAAGAAGATTTTGTAATGGATTTGATGTGACTGAAAAAATTAATTTTGGATCTAAAAAGACCCCAAGATTGCGAACTTGATCAGTGATTTTGATGGATATGTTATTAATTGAAACAGATTGTGGTATATTGTTGAATTGCAGATGTCCTAGAATCATTATGTCAGGTTTTGTTAATTTAGATAGTTTATTATGGGATAACCAAGTTTTAATTATGGATAGACAGAGTTCAAGGTATTTTAGAATGGAATTCCAGTTGTTTTTGGTTGAAAAGTAAAATGTTATGTCCTCAGCATATAAATGATATGTTGCACCTAAGGAGGACAGCAATTGGTAGATTGGTACTAAATAGATATTAAATAGTACAGCCGAAAGTGCAGATCCTTGTGGAACACCAGTTTTTAGGTTAAATGGATTTGAACTAGTGTGATGTATAAAGACCTGTTGCGATCCTTTTGAGAGTTAGGATTGAAACCAGGATAATACTGTCCCAAATTATGCCAATATTGGTGAGTCGAGATAGTAAAATGTCAAGATTTATAGTATCAAATGCTGCAGAGAGATCTAGGAAAACAGAGATGTATGAAGTTCCTGCATCATTGTTGCAACTGTCACTTTCCGACGGCTTCACTCCGCCTACCTCTTCTTTGTTTGCTCCTCCTCATGCTGCGGATGGATGCCTGGCTGCAGCGGCATCTGCCTGCCGTCTCTCCGGCGTCCCTGGACTGGCATGGGCGCTGCCTCCCGCCATGCTCCGCTTGTGCCATAGGGCGTGCGCATCGCACAGCCCTTCTTCTTATTTCCTACTTGGCGCGAACCTCCGGGGCGTCCCCCTGTGATGACATCATGATGCCCGGATATTTAAGGCCTAAATGTTTGCTAGCCTTTGAGTTAGCAAGGGTAATCCTACGGGAATCCTACGGATGGGATTCGCTCTCCATACCCAGCTACTCTGCATCTCCAATCTCTATTGGACTCTCTAAACGGTAACGGGATACCCGCTCCTTGGGGGCCTCACTTGCTTTCCAGGTCGCTATCAGGAAACCGGTACTCACTCCTCAAGGACCCATGTTCCCTGACTCGCTGCCTACTCCTACCTTCTCTTCTGCCTGGAAGGATTCGCTAATCTTCAACATCAGTGAGTACTACCATCTTCACCTCAGAGCTGTTCCCTGGAACCAGGCACCGCTCCTCGAGGGCCTGCCTCCATTCCAGCCCCAGTGCCATCTCCAAGGAACCACTGCGTGAGTACATCATCTGCTAGCCTCCCAGCTCTCAGGGTTCAGATACTCGCTCCTCGAGGGTCTGCTCTCCCTACCCTGGGGATCTCCATACTGGGGTCTTGTATATTCTCCACTGTACTCATTCTCTTGGTTCTTTCTACTACAGCACTGCTACTGGAGGAGTTGCTATTCCAGCGCCTGAGGTATACCAGCCCTGCTGGGCTATTCCAGCTGCTCACTACTGCCACCTCTGGTGGTTTCCTTACCCAGTCTAATAAAAGATCAAACTCTGTGTTTGTGTGTCCTGAGCTAAGCCTGACCTGTGGCCCCTCACCGGACTTCCCCCCATGGGCGTGGTCAGCCACGGTGAATGATGTCGGTACTGGAAATTAAGAGCATTTCAGTGCTGTGGTTAGATCTGAAGCCGAATTGATATTGGTCTAATAGTGAGTGATCATCTAAGAATGTAGTGAGTTCTTTCAGGACAGCAGTTTCAATTATCTTGGCAAGAAATGGTAGAAATGAGATTGGATGAAAGTAACAGAAGTCTGGTTTCTTTCTTGTTTTTTTGAGGATTGGGGTGACAGCAGCAAGCTTAAGTAAATCCGGTAGTATGCCTTTGGAAAGAGAAGAATTAACAATGTTGGCAATAGGTAAGGCTATATCATCTTTAATTGTTTTCAGGAGAGCAGTAGAACAAGGAGATAACAGATGAGAGGAGGATTTCATTTTAGAAATAATTTCTATAATTTCAGTACTAGCGACTGGTTCAAATGTGTCCCAACGTTGAGTGGGCTGAATAACTGGAGCTAGCAGAGTAATTGACGGGAATCCAATAATGATTTTTTTCAATTTTTGATTCAAAAAATTTTCCAAATAGATTACACATGTGTATTGTAGATTCAGCTTTTGGATACTTTTGGCCATGGTTGTTATGATCTGTGGTGGACTTTACTATATTAAACAGTACCTTTATGCGCATCACTTTATTTTTGTGGTGTTGACTGCAGAATGGAATAGTGATAGTTCCATATAGTAAATTTCATAATTAGTATGTTTTTTTGCATTTTCCATCTATTTTTGAGTCTTATTAATTTTCTTTTGTGAATAATTAAAGACTGGGTAAACCAAGGAACGGATGTAGATCTCCTTTTGTTGATCGGTTTCACTGGAGCAATTTTATTCAGTATGGGCTGGATTTTCAAAGGGTTATGCACGCCGGGCCTATTTTCAAAAGGCCCGGTGATGCGCATAAAGACCCGGGACGCATGTAAGTCCCGGGGCTTTACTAAAGGAGCGGTCCGGGGGCAGGGCGGTCCGGGGGCAGGGCGGTCCGGGGGCAGGGCAGGGGTGCGGTCAGAGGCTAACGGCACAGCGGCCATATGCCGCTGTGTGTGGGATCGCATACCGGCAGTCAGCAGGCGCGTGCAACTTACTTCTGCCCCAGGATTGAAGTAAGTTTTAAAACAAGAAAAAGAAAAAGGTAGGGGGGAAAGTGGGGGGAGGTTGGGGAAGGGAAGAGAAGGTGGGGTGGGGATTAGGGAACGGGGAAAGGCAGTGTGGCTCAGCGCGGGATCAGCATGTGCAAGTGCACAATTGTGCACCCCCTTGCACGCGCCGATCCCCGATTTTATAACTTACGCGCCCAAGTTATTAAATCAGGCGTACATGTGTGGGCGCCGGGTAGTGCCTGCACATGTACGCCCACGCGCACCTTTTAAAATCTATCCCAATAGTTGGAAGGGCTAACTCCCAATCCTTTACTAAGTCATTTGGGTTGGAGGTGGGCAAATTATTTATTAAAGTTAGCAGGTTTTTTGATAGCGTAGTGGGATCAATGTGTTTGTAAATAGGATACGTAGGTGATGGTGCAATAATGGGGGGGGGGGGGTTGATGATTAAGTTCAATCAAGTTTTTGATAATATAGTGATCCGACCATGGGACAGCAGAAATCGTGGTAAAGTGGGGACTGTAGGTAAAGACGGTAGAGTTAATGAATATTAAGTCTAGGGTATGTCCGGCTTTATGAGTTGGTGCAGAAATGCATTGTTGCCAGTCAAAGGCATACATAGAGTTTAAGAAGTTTTCGGTTGCTATGGATAAAGGTAATGCATCTATGTGTAAGTTGAAATCGCCTAGTATAATAGTTTGCTCTGGATGAGGCAAGGTGGAAGTCAAGCATTTGGTTAATGGGGAGGAGTTATGAGTGAGGAGTCCTGGTGGACGTAGATTAAACATAGGTCAAAATATTGACTATTGACTAGTAGTAGCTCATATGGAGGAAGGATATCTACAGGGGAGAGTTTAAAAATTATACGAAAGTTTGTAAAATATTACAAGACTACCACCACGACCAGTGATATGAGGCTGATGATAGAAAGTATAGTTTGGGGGGCAGCATTGGTTTAAGAGCTATTTGTCTCCTATAGATTGTCCAGGACAATCTAAAGTATTAGAACATAAGAACATGCCATACTGGGTCAGACCAAGGGTCCATCAAGCCCAGTATCCTGTTTCCAACAGTGGCCAATCCAGGCCATAAGAACCTGGCAAGTACCCAAAAACTAAGTCTATTCCATGTTATCGTTGCTAGTAATAGCAGTGGCTATTTTCTAAGTCAACTTAATTAATAGCAGGTAATGGACTTCTCCTCCAAGAACTTATCCAATCCTTTTTTAAACACAGCTATACTAACTGCACTAACCACATCCTCTGGCAACAAATTCCAGAATTTAATTGTGCGCTGAGTGAAAAAGAACTTTCTCCGATTAGTTTTAAATGTGCCACATGCTAACTTCATGGAGTGCCCCCTAGTCTTTCTATTATCTGGAAGAGTAAATAACCGATTCACACCTACCAGTTCTAGACCTCTCATGATTTTAAACACCTCTATCATATCCCCCCTCAGCCGTCTCTTCTCCAAGCTGAAAAGTCCTAACCTCTTTAGTCTTTCCTCACAGGAAAGCTGTTCCATTTCCCTTATCATTCTGGTAGCCCTTCTCTATACCTTCTCCATTGCAATTATATCTTTTTTTAGATGCAAGGAGATCATAGATGAGTGTGCTTTCTTCGAAAGAGACCTAATGTTAATTAGTGAGATGGTCAAGGTGGATAAAGTCGGCCTTTGATATGGAGTGGGAAAATGCTGTAGAGGGATATTAATTAGGACAGACGGTCTAATACATGAATGCTTAATTTGTAGTATGCCATACCTTCCTTGACCAACGATGGTCGGAATAAACATACTTAAAAAAAGCAAGGCAAGACAAGTCTGATGGTTTAGCGAGGAGGCACTCAGTCACGCACAAAGGAGTGGACAAAGGAGCATGATCTTTTGTGTTCCTTTATGCGTGCGCTTCCAGCATCTTGGGCCCAGTTTTGTCGGGCCATCACCGCAAAGATGTCACAGGGGAAGGCGGGACTAGGACCACTGGTGTGACACCTCCTCACGTGGATTGGAGCTAAGTACGGGGGCAGACAGATGCAGAAATGGGAACAGCAAGCACAGTCCAGGTAACAGTTGATGGATTATTGGCATCAAGATAAAGGGCTGCAACCGAAAGTTCTTTACATTTAGCATGTTCCAACATATTGCATAATAATTTGTGTTATCTATTGAGTGATGTCCCTTCACAAAATTCACTTAATCCCTGTGAATAACCATACCCAGATATTTCCTAAATTTTTAGCATGAATCTTCACATGTACTCTGCAATCAACTATATATGAGAAATAGACCTATAATTCTGGGGAAACTGTAAATTCTACTGAGGTTTCTATAGCACTATAATTATAGCCCTTCTTGGCATCAAAAAATAGCTTCAAAATCTTAAAGGCGTTGAGGAGACAAAGGTGCTCTAAATGCGTGGTAAAATTCTACCTCAAATCCAATGACTTTATTTAACTTATTGATTGTACTACCAGAGATGATTTCATACAGCATAATGTTCATCTCCCAACTATGCATTTTACAAACCTGCATGATCCAGTTTCTCCAGAAAACTCTTCACTCCATTTGAATTAAAAATGATGTCTGAACAATCAAGTTGTGAAGGAAAGTTTTAAAATTACTCCAAAATTTCTTTGTTAGCAAGCAAACTGTTACCCCATTAACCTTTAATCAAATTTCTTCTCTCTTTATTCTTTTTGTCCTTAAGGTACAGGGTTAACAAATACCTACTTTTGTTATTCTCAGCGTCCTAACTCCCTTTCAGTGCAAAAATGGAACTGCCAGCTTGCATTATAATTATACTTCCATTTCTGCACTCACTAATAAAGTATGATCACATCTACAAATATACTGAATATCTGTTGTATCTTATTACCTAACCTATTAATTTCCTGCCTTCTAATTTTATTTTTCCTTGTTCAATAACCCATAATTTAACCTCTCAGTATAGTTTCATCACATCCCACTTCACTACTATAGGCATTTCAGAGTTAATGTTATGAATAAGATATTCCTTAACTGCAGCTCCCATAAAATCTTGTGCCTCCAGCAGACCCAAATTAAACTTCTAAATTGCACGTTTTCATTGACAAATTTCTCACCCTAAAGTAAAATCAGTAGCAGCGTGATCTGGCATCTTTATGTTATAAATATTAACTGGTGACTGCACTGGCCTAACCTGCACCAAGTGACGATTACAGCCCTAACAGCAGTGATATGACTGCATTAGGCTTCCAAGAAGAATGGGGTAATCTGCAAGACAGAACATAGATAAAGTCTAAATATCCATAAGCAAAATCTGGATAATTTTGGACAACTTTGCTAGTTTTTGGTATATGTAAGAAAATTACCAAACCTGGTGGTAAGAAATGGAAAATGGCCTGAATATTAAATTAAATAGAGGTCTGTAAGAATTATAGAGGAAGATGATAAATTCTGGAAAAGCCTACCAGCGGAGTTGGAAGAAACCAGCACTCATAAAGGAATCTAAACATGTTTGAAGCAGTGATAGTAACAGGACTGAGAGTTTAAGTAGACCTGATGACAGGGAAGACCAAGGAGGAGCAGGTTGGTGCTAGCAGGCATCAATTCTCCAGAAACCAACCAAGTCTGTGTAGTGGTGGCCAGCTACAGCCAAGCAACCCAAGAGGACCCAGGCAGCTGGATATTTGGGTAGTGACTTCCATGGTTTTTGTGGTTGCTTAAATTGTAGCAGGGATTGGGGGTGGCTGATAAGTGTTAGATTGGGTATGGAAAATTGTGTACACTACTGCATGAAATGGTAAAGAACCAAACTTTAAAACAACAAAAGATGACCTAAACAAGGAGTAATATCCTATAAACAGTCAAGCTTCTGTGCCTGGCAGCTAGGATATATCCTTGGCAATGTAGACCAGAATAGACAAACTGGATGAGCCAGTTGGCCTTTTTCTTCAGTCATTTGCTTTGTTATGATGATACCATCTGACGGAAAAGCAATTTTGATACAAAAAATAATCAATTTTCAAATCATTTGATGCAGGAAAGAGAAAAAATACTCTCATTAACAGGGTCATTCATCAAAATGTGTTATGGCATTACCGCCTGTGATAACACCATAATGCATGCATTAAATGCATAACAAGTGTGATATTATCAATATCGCATTGCGCAAATTCAAATTTTTCATAGCATAACACATGCTATTGCATGTTTTTTAACACTGGAAATAACTACACCATTTTTCCTGATGCTAAGCTGTGTGATATCACACTGTTGTGGTGAAGTAAACAACACACACATCTAGAACAATATACAATGTAAATAATGTGTAGCTAGACGTAAATCACTGGTCAATACATCTCAAAACGTTTTTACAGGAACTCATGGAGTTCCTGTTTTCTGAATTATAGAAGTGTCTTGTATTAATTTATGTTCATGTGTTCCTGTAAAAAATAATAAAAAATTTTTTTTAGATGTACTGACCAGTGATTTATGTCTAGCTGCACATTATTTACATTGTGTAAGCTGTATGATATGCCTGAAATGGATGTAATGCAATTTATGATAAAGATTACAAATTGCATTTTGGCCATTGCTGGGCTAGGGAGAGAGAGAGAGGGAGAGAGAGCCTCTGGGGATGCCTTCACATTATTCAACTATTTATATCACCATAGGAGGGCAAGCTATTAACTAAAGATGAGGTTTTGGTGGTGAGGTTAGGCAATAGTTGATTATTGGGGTGTTTCCTCATCTATTTCCTTTTACATATTTCATTATTTGCTCTTTATAACCCTTCCCCCCCCCCCTTATTTCCTTAGAGTCAGGTACAGATTACAATTTATCTTTTTCCTGTGTTGAATACTATTCTCTTGCAAATTATGTACATTTAATTGTAACTGGATCTGTTTATTCTTTCACATCGTATATGATGTATTCCTTGGTTGTATTATTGTAAATGCAATCAAAAATAAAATAAAATTAAAAAAAGATGAGATTTCTACAATGTTCTCTCGCACTAGCTTGATAGTACCCTGTTATAGAGTCCATCAAGCTAGACCGAGGGAACATTGTAGAAATCTCATGTTTTTGAGACTTTTCTCACTCCAAATGATGTCAAATCTTCACCGAGGTGTACTGTGCTGCTTCTACATCTCACTCTGCATGTCAAATTGGCCCCAAAACCATAAACCACCACCAAAACCTCACCTTGAATAATTAGCTGACCCTCCTATAGTGATATAAATAGTTGACTACTATGACAGCCTTATAAAGAATTTCTCTCTGTCTCATAAGAAAATGCCTGTCTAGGCACTTTATGAAGTAAAAATCTCACAGGTGTGATAATTTCAATGCGCATTGCAATAAAATACCTATGTAAAGTGCTATTTTAGCACATGTTGTGGTAACTCTAAAATTATCATAGCCATGCCGCTTTACCTTATCGTGAGTGTTATTCATGCAACATTTTTAGCATTTGATGAATCTGGGCCTAAGAAAGGAATAAATATCTTCAAGGGTATACAGTCTATCATCAGTCAACAATGATTTGATCATTTGACCTGCTTTTGTACCTAAAATAAGATCTCAAAGTTCATTAAAATCATTAGCTACAATAATCAGTAGGTTCCTTATCATCTCAGAATTATTCTCAAGAGGATAAAAAGACTGGAGTCATGGGGCTGTATACATTTTATCACTCAATTTCCCTAAACCCTATTTTTGACCTACATCTAATATCCATCTGAGAAATCAAAGTAAAATCCATCTGAGAAATCAAAGTAAAATCTTTTTTTTTAAATATTGCTATCCCATTCTTTTCCCAGAAAAGTAGAGATGCTTACTTGTAACAGGTGTTCACTGTGGACAGCAGAACAAATCAGCTACACAGGAAGGGTGACATCATACGATGCCACTGATATGGACATGATCTCTCTGAGCATGCGTGGGAATTCCCATGCACCGGTGCCTCCTGAGTTTTTTTCCTCCAGCTGACTGACAGCACAATGGGTAGGAGGGTAAGTGTGTGGCTGATTTGTCCTGCTGTCTACAGAGAACACCTATTATAGGCAAGCAACCTTGGTTTCTCTCCAAGCAGGACATAATTCAATCACACAAGTGGGGACTCCAAAGCTTAGGACTGCAATTCTTTTTTTGTCTCTCTATTTTTTTATGTAGATTAAGCAATCCAGTATGTGTGGAAGGAGGAAGAGTTGATATTATGATTTAAAGAGATTTTGCAAGAACATTTGCAAAACACTATCTCTGCAAGAGTCCTCCTGAAGATAATAAAGCTTAACAAAAGTGTGCACAGATGGATACATGGCTGCTTTGCAGATCTCTTCTATGGATAATGAATTAAAAAAAGCTACTGAAGTTGTAATCACTCGCATCTGATGACCTTTGATTTTAATGGAAAGATCTACTCATGCTTATTTGTATGAAAAACTAATTCAGTGCAAAAGTCATGAAGAAAGTGTTTGTTTTCCAACTGGTCGACCTTCAATGTTTGCATTGTGAGAAACAAACAATTGAGATGATTTTCTAAAATGTTTTTCTTCTAAGTAAAAAAGTAAAGCTCTTTTATAGTCCAATGTATGGAGATTTTACTCTGCTTTACTGGAGTAAGGTTTTAGAAAAAAATATGGGGACAAAAATAGATTTATTCTGATAGAATTGTGAAATTACTATTGGTAGCAATTTACTATGAGTTCTTAGAACTACTTTGTTTTGTGAATATTTGAATATTACTTGTGCTTGGAAGTCACTTACTCTGTGTGCAGAAATGATAGTTATAAGAAATAGAACCATGTAAGTCAAAAACTGCAAATCACTTGTGGCTATTGGTTCTAAAGGGGAATATATCAGTCTTCAAAAGGCTAGATTTAAATTACATTGAGACGGAGGATCTTTTATGGAAGGATGAAGACAAAAAAGATCTTTAACAAATCTGGCTTTCAGTAGAGCATGAGAAACAGATAGACCTTCTAAAGGAAGATGATATGCTGCAATTGCACTTAAGTGTACTTTCATTGAACTGGATTTCAAACCTGATATAGAAAGATGAAGAGGATTTTGAGGTAATGTGGCTATGCCACATTGAAATGAATTCTTGTTCTGGAGAGAACATCACATATAAAATCTTTTCGATGTGATGTGCTTCTGAGCGAAAGGATGTTTCCTTCTCTCGCTCCTAGGCCTCTAATCTAAATCCTCAGTCATCCTTGGATCTAACAATAAGTTCTTCTCATATCAATCATGTCCAAAGAACTAATTTCAAAATCCCTGTTGGCCATGTGGGCTGATCAGCCCATTAAATCGCTTTGATCTGGTAAAAAGAACCAGGCTAGTAGGGGGGACGAGATGGAGGGACTGGTCATGGAGGACAAGTGGCCCATGCTTGCAACTCCGCTGGATACTAATTTATAGCTAAAGCAGCCTTTTGAAGCTTTTTCTACCAAGCTTACCTCTACGATTAACAGTGAACTCGCTGAGTTGTTGAGAAGATATCCGACCTTCTTGCTTCAGGGTGGTAGGTGGGTTTCATGAGGACTAAGACCTTTTCCTATCAACTATCAACTGGGTCCGGTGGCATACAAACTCAGACTACCACTGTCTTTAAGGATCCACGACATATTCCCCATATCTCTGTTAAAGCCAGCCATTCTATCATGGCCGGGCAGATTATCCCTCCAGACCAATGAAATAGCCACCAAAGAAAATACCAAATTTGAAGTACAAGAGATTCTAGATTCACGTAAGGTACGAAATCAATTACAGTACCTCATTTCCTGGAAGAACTATGGACCTGAGGAAAATTCTTGGAAACCAGTTTCTAATATGCAAGCTCCACAACTTCTTATACACTTCCACAAAAGATTCCCCAATAAAGATGGCTCCAGGAAGATGAGGAAGAGGCTTTGGAGGGGGAACTGTTAAGATTCACAGCTCGCAGGAAAGCCCCGCGAGCTGCTGGACTTACCCCTGATGCTGACAAAGCTGGCCAGGAGTTTGTAACAGGATGCCGCCAGGCTCTCATGTGGCACAGAATGCTGCCATCTCAGCTGGCCACCAGATCTTTGATAGGCGCACGTGTGCAGAACTGCATGCTAATTAAAACACCCACAGCGGGAAAATACTTATGGCACCCATCGATGATGTCAGAGCTTAAGCCCTATGTAAGGGCCTCCCAGAATTTCCCTTCCTCATCTTAGCAATAGATCTCCTGCATTACTTAGTCCTGGGGGAATTCTGCGCTACTGCGGAGTACAGAATTTGGGCAGAATTCCATTTTCTGCACAGAATTGCCAAGAAGACCTCGGCATGGCACAAATGGAGCATGCGAAGATGAAGGCCCCCATGTGCCACGGGACGTACTCCACTTCCGGCGATGATGAAGGCCTTCGATGCACCGTTTGCAGCAAAGATGAAGGCCCCAGTGTGCCGCGGAGTGTGCTTCGCTCACTGTGAAGATGAAGGCTCCCATGAGCCACGAATGGAATATGCTCCACTCGCGGCAAAAACGAAGGCCCTGGTGAGAGTGAATGTATGTGTGTGAGAGGAGAGGGACAGGGGTGTGAGAAAGGGGAGGGGATGTGAGAGAGGGGAGGAGGAGTGAGGGAGGGGAGGGAGTGTGAGAGAGGGGAGGGTGAGCGAGCAGGGAGAGGGGAGGGTGAGAGAGCAGGGGGGTGAGAGAGCAGGGGGTGAGCAGAAGGGTGTGAGAGAGCATGGGAGCTGAGAGACCCGGGGGGGGGGGGGATGCTACGAATGTGGGTGCCAGAGAGAGGGAGCCTATATGAAGAGATTGTGAAGGAGTGTGTATGGTTGTGAGAGATTGGTAGCTCGTGTGTATGAAAAAGAGATCGTGTGTATGTGAGGGTGCTAGCCTGTTACGGTCCTCGGGAGAGACGCAGTTGATCCGCCGTGGCTGGCCCCGCCCCCCTGGACGTGCGCGCGTGGGGAGGAGTCCCTCTTAAAGGGGCCAGTGCGGGAAAACTCAAGCCCTGCCTCGGATGATGTCAGATGCTATCAGGGTATTTAAACCCTGCTTCTGGACATCTTCAGTGCCTTGCAACGAGGTTCACTCAGTCCCCTGAGTTGCTAGTTGCTACTTTTGGATCTTGATCTTGTCTTCTACTTCTGGCTTCCAACTGGGCTTCGTCCATTGACCTCGTCTTCGCTGCCGCCCCTGGTTTTGGTTTGGACTTCTGACTTCTAGCTTCTGACCCTGCTTCGTTCCTGGACTCCGACTACTGTTCCTCCACCTCTTCAGGTATCCAGTTCTTGCTGGCCCAGGGGGATTCTCCTAAGTCCCAGCGGCTCAGGCTCTCATGGGCTCCTCCCGGGGGAGCCGCGGGCTTCCGAGGGTGAAGACTCTTCCAGCCCCCTGGGTCCTGCCGTCCTCAATGACCATCTCTTCGGCCGCTGCCTGGATCCTTGGTTGCAAAGGGTCCCACCCAAGTCCAAGAGCTCCGGGTTCCTATGCTCTCCTCCTGGGGGGACCTCAGACTTCCAGTGGTGAAGTCTTCTCCGGAGTCTCTTCAGCGCCGCCTCCCAGCTGCGACGCTCACTGTGGATCCCCACAGTGTAACATCTGCAGTCTCAGCTGGCCCAAGGGTCCACGACCATAACAGTTTGCAAGGCCATGGACCCGGCGGATCTCACAGGCTTGAAAGCCACCCGAGGCAATGACTGCAATAGCAGCAAACGTGCCTCGACTCACTGGTGGCAACAGTGCAGATGTTAGCTGACTGCATTGACGGAGCCGCCGCTTCCAGTTCCCCGGTACCTGGAGCTGTGACCAATACCGGGCCAGCCGCACCCATACAGATGCCAGCACCTTCGAGATATTCAGGGGACCCGAAGTTATGTCAAGTGTTCTTGAACCAATGCTATATCCGCTTCAATCTACTGCCAGCTCAGTTTCCCACGGACTGGACCAAGACGAGCTCATTATCTCCCTGTTGGATGGGAGACCCTTGACCTGGGCCTCTTCGCTGTGGGAGCGTCAGGACTCCCGCCTATCCAGCCTGGTGCAATTCGTCACCTCCTTTCGGCGGATCTTCGATGAGTCCTCCCGTACACCCACAGCCGCATCCGAATTGCTCCAGCTGCGTCAGGGTAACCGGCCATTGGCGGAACATACCGTGGAGTTTCAGACTCTTGCTGCCAAACTGAACTGGGGAAGTGATAGCCTGCATGGCATCTTTTTGGAAAGTCTCTCCCCAAGACTTCAGGATGCGTTGGCGGCCAGGAATCTCCCGGACGACTTGAACGATCTCATTGATCTGGCAGGCCACATGGACCATCGTATCCAACGCCGGTTCCGGGAGAGGAAACCCGCTCGTAGACCTGGGAGCTCTGGAATCATACCTTCACGAGACGGGCACTCCCAGTCTGCCTCTCCGTGAGCTCAAGATGCAGAACCCATGCAGTGGGCCGGGGTCCTATTCTCAAGAGGAGAGGAGAAGACGTCGGTCCCAGGGTCTGTGCCTGTATTGTGATGGCAAGGGTCATTTCCTTGCCCGCTGTAGCGAGCGCCCGGGAAACGACCAGAACGAGCGACAGTCGGGGAGCTAACCCTAGGTCACACCACTTCTGCCTCCTCGTGTACCATTCCGGTGACCTTACTCCTTCCCAAAGGAGAGTTTGATACGCTAGCCCTGATTGACTCCGGAGCCGGGGGAAACTTCATCCTCAAGAACTTAGTCCAGCAACTCCAGATTGGGGTTCAACATCAAAGATCCTCCCTCCGGGTGTCTTCTATTCAGGGGAAACTCCTTCCAGGGACCATCTCCACTCGTACCAAGCCTCTAATGCTACGCACTGGTATCCTGCATGTGGAGGAAATTTTGTTCCTCATTTTGGAAAGGTCCATGCATCCGGTCATCTTGGGGCTACCTTGGCTACGGAAGCACTCTCCGGTAATCTCTTGGGATACCCTCCAGGTGACGTCCTGGGGACCCTTGTGCTTCGACTCCTGTTTGGCCACTGTTCCGCGACCACCGGTACCTCTCCTGACGGCTTCGTTGTCACTGCCGCCCCACTACCAAGATTACCTCGATGTCTTCTCTAAAGAGAAAGCCGAGATCCTCCTGGAGCACCGCCCTTTCGACTGCGCGATCAACTTGCTTCCGGGCACCACACCGCCACGAGGACGGGTGTTCCCATTGTCTCTTCCAGAGACGCAGGCAATGTCCGCATACATCCAGGAGAACCTGGACTGAGGATTCATTCGACCATCCAAATCCCCGGCTGGAGCAGGGCTCTTCTTCGTAGCTAAGGAGGACGGGTCCCTCCAACCCTGCATAGATTACCGTGGCCTGAACAGCATTACCCGGCGTGACCGGTACCCTTTGCCTTTGATTCCGGAACTTCTGGACAGACTACAGGGGGCCAAGGTGTTCACAAAATTGGATCTCCGTGGGGCGTATAACCTAGTGAGGATTCGTTCGGGCGATGAATGGAAAACCGCCTTTAACATAAGGGATGGCCACTACGAATACCTGGTCATGCCCTTCGGTCTCTGCAATGCCCCGGCAGTTTTTCAGATCCTCATGAACGAGGTTCTAAGGAAGATGCTACATACCTCAGTAATTGTTTACCTCGATGATGTGATAATATACTCCAAGGACTTGGAGACGCACCACCACAATGTCCGACGAGTACTACAGAAACTGCGAGACAATCGACTGTACGCAAAATTTGTGAAGTGTCTATTCGAGCAGGAATCGCTACCCTTTCTTGGGTATATCGTATCCTCCACAGGCTTCCATATGGACCCAGAGAAGGTCGCAGCAATCAAAGATTGGCCGCAACCAGTGAGAGTGAAGGCACTCCAACGGTTCCTGGGGTTCGCCAATTTCTACCGGCAATTCATTCCACACTATTCCTGGATGGTGGCGCCTCTCACGGCCCTCACTATAAGAGGAGCGGATGCTAGGAATTGGCCAGCAACAGCGCAACGAGCCTTTCAGGAATTAAAGACCGCCTTCCTCCATGATACGTGCCTTCACCACTCAGACCCCCAACGCCAGTTCATTGTGGAAGTTGACACCTCCGACATGGCTATCGGGGCCATTCTAAGTCAGCTGTCCAACAGGGGCAAAGCCTTACCCTGTTCCTATTTCTCCCGCAAATTCTCGCCCGCAGAAAGAAACTACGGCATAGGAGACAAAGAGCTACTGGCCGTCAAGTTAGCCTTTGAGGAGTGGCGACAATGGTTGGAGGGGGCTCAACACCCAGTGGTCGTTTACACGGACCACAAGAACCTAGAGTACCTGTGTCGCGCTCAACGCCTTAATCTTCGGCAGGCGTACTGGTCCCTCTTCTTCAATAGATTCAACTTTTCCTTACGCTACCGGCCGGCATCCAAGAATGTGAGAGCGGACACTCTCTCCCGCACGATGGAGACTGAAGATACCATTGACCCGCCTCAATATATTTTGGATCCGGCCAAAGTTCTCCTAGCCGCATCCGAGGTGGCCCCCGCGGGCAAGACAGTGGTTCTGTCTCGACTTTGAAAGAAGGAACTGGTATGGGCCCATGATTCCCTGACCGCTGGGCATCCAGGAACAGCCCGGATGCTGGAACCCCTGACCAAATTCAACTGGTGGCCGCAGGTCAAACGAGATGTTACTCTCTATGTTCGTTCTTGTCCTACCTGTGCCTGGCAGGAAACCCTTGTATGATCATCCCTGGGGACTCCTCCAGCCTCTGCCAATCCCTACCGAACCCTGGACTCACCTGTCCACGAATTTTATTGTGGACCTGCCCGCCTCAGATGGAAAAACTGTGATTTGGGTCACGGTCGACCGATTCTCAAAAATGGCTCACTTCGTGCCTCTTGCTAAGCTGCCTACGGCACCAGAATTAGCTACCCTCTTCACGCAACATATTTTCCATAAGACCTCTACAAATGTTACAAAATGCCACTGCGAGGATCCTAACTAAAGCAAAAAAAAGGGACCACATCACTCCAATCCTAAAGAATCTCCATTGGCTTCCTATAAAATATAGAATACTCTACAAACCTCTCACAACCATACACAAATCTATCTACAAAACCTCACACCTCGATCTCAGGATCCCACTGCAGCTACATTCATCATCCCGTCCACTGAGATCGGCACAAAAAGGCTCGCTAAAAGCCCCTTCAATCAAAATATCCTCAAACAAGAGAGCCTTTTCCACAGCCGGCCCCAAACAATGGAACTCTCTCTCTTCAGACCTTAGGCTCGAACAATGCCCAATAAATTTCAAAAAAAGACTCAAAATCTGGCTTTTCATCCAAGCTTACGCCTGATTCGACTTCACTATCTCGTCTGGGTCAACACACCTTGTGTCCCACTAGATAATAATCCCAGAACAATTATAATCTCCTCCTACCTCAGATGGACTACGGATTACATGACCAATCCGAATCGCTTGTATGTTAGATTTCAATATGTTAGATTTCAGTAATGTAAAATGTTGTCTCTCATAATGTTCTATGCAATTTAATTTAATTTAATTAATGTTCAGTAACTTAAAATGTTGTTTATCATAATGTTCCATGCAATTTAATTTAATTTCATTAATTTTCTCCCAGTTCTCATTCCCTTGTTCTATGTAAGACATTCGTGTTATGTCATCCCAAAGTTAAATGTAAACCGAAGTGATTGATAACATTGTTACCAGAACCTCGGTATATAAAAAATGTTAAATAAAATAAATAAATAAATTTTCCGTCTACATGGACTCCCTTTGCACATAGCCTCTGACCGTGGTCCGCAGTTTACTGCAAAATACTGGAAGGCCCTTTGCAGGAAGTTCGGTGTGCAACTCGACCTAACTACAGCCTTCCATCCCCAAGGCAAAGGCCAAGCCGAACGCACTAATAGGACCTTAAAGGCTTTCCTCCGGGCCTTTGTGGGAGATCTCCAGGATGACTGGGTCACCTTGCTACCTTGGGCGGAGTTCTCTTATAACCGCCATAAGCACTGTGACCAACCAGTCCCCATTCCAGTTGGTCTACAGAAAGACCCTGAGGCCTCCTCTGCCATTGCCGTTGATGGTACCGTCCCCTGCGATTCAACTAATGGCACGACAACTACGCACTCTCTGGAACTCCATCCAAGAGAAACTCCGGCGGACGGCCGCCAAGGCTAAGGAATATGCGGACAGGCTACGACGCCCTGCCCCGCTCTTCTGTCCGGGGGATAAGGTATGGCTGAGTACCAGGAATATCCAGTTATGGATTCCCTCCAGACGCCTGGCTCCCAGGTATATTGGCCCATTCACCGGGGCCAAGGATCCATAATGTTTTCCACGTCTCTCTGCTCAAGTCTGTGGTCCTCTCAGCATTTCATGCCAAGCCTCCTGAGCCTGCCGCCGCCACTGCCGAACAAGATGTCACTTATACCGTGAAAGATGTTCTGGACGTTCGGTTCCACCATCGCCGTTGGGAATACCTCCTCTCGTGGGAAGGATACGGTCCAGAGGAGAATTCATGGGAACTGTCATCCCATATCCTGTACAAAGATTTTCTCCACTGGTTCCATCTGGACCACCCAGCTAAACCCAGACCCCCGAGAAGGGGGTGTAGGAGAGGGGATACTGTTACGGTCCCGGGCCGTGCCCCAGTTCCTCCACCTACCTCGGGGACGGCCCAGGCCGTTTTGAGGCCTCCCCAGGCCTACACTACCTCCAGCGCTTCTCTCTCTCCTCGGGAGAGATGCCGTCGTTCCGTCCCCTGGACACGCGTGCGCGGGGAGGAGTCCCTCTTAAAGGGGCCAGTGCGGGAAAACTCAAGCCCTGCCTCGGATGACGTCAGACGCTATCAGGGTATTTAAACCCTGCTTCTGGACATCTTCAGTGCCTTGCAACGAGGTTCACTCAAACCCCTGAGTTTCTAGTTGCTGCTTTTGGATTTTGATCTTGTCTTCTACTTCTGGCTTCTGACCGGGCTTCGTCCACTCACCTCGTCTTTGCTGCCACCTCTGGTTTTGGTTTGGACTTCTGACTTCTGGCTTCTGATCTGGCTCCATCCTACAACTCTGTTTCCAGCTTCTGCCCCTGGTTTTGACTTCGGACCTCTGACTTCTGGCTTCTAACCCTACTTCGTTCCTGGACTCCGACTACTGTTCCTCCACCTCTTCAGGTATCCGGTTCTTGCTGGCCCAGGGGATTCTCCTAAGTCCCAGCGGCTCAGGCTCTCACGGGCTCCTCCCGGGGGAGCCACGGGCGTCCGAGTGTGAAGACTCTTCCAGCCCCCTGGTCCTGCCGTCCTCATCGACCATCTCTTCGGCTGCTGCCTGGATCCTTGGTTGCATAGGGTCCCACCTAAGTCCAAGAGGTCCGGGTTCCTACGGGCTCCTCCTGGGGGGACCTCGGACTTCCAGTGACGAAGTCTTCTCCGGAGTCTCTTCAGCGCCACCTCTCAGCTGCGACGCTCACTGTGGGTCCCCACAGTGTAACATCTGCAGTCTCAGCCGGCCCAAGGGTCCACGACCATAACATAGCCTGTGTGAAGGGATTGTGTGTGTGTGAGACAGAGCCTGTGTGAAGGGGTATATGAGAGAGAGACATAGGTAGCCTATGTGAGGATGTATGTGTGAGAGAGAAAGGGAGTTTGTGTGGGTGTGTATGCAAGAGAGAGGGTCCCTGTATGAGGGGGATGTGTGTGTGCGAGAGAGTAAGGGAGCCTGGATGAGGGGCTGTGTATGTGTACTAGAAAGAGGGAGCACATGTGTGTGAGAGAGGGAGAGACAGAGGGAGCCTGTGTGAGGGGCAGTACTGAGAACGGGGACAAACTCTGGGACTGGCGATAGAGTGGAAGGGGGTGAGCCTAGAGGTGGAGGGGAAAGATACTGGCAGGTCGAGGAGTTGGGGCCTGAGTGGGCAAAGTGGCCAGGGGAGTAGGGACAGTGAGTGGAAGGGACACTCTTACAGTGAATTTCTAGGGAAATTCTGCTCAAAATATTTAAAATTTTGCATCTCTAAGTGATAATTTTTTTCTGTATTAATTTAAAATGTAATTACTTAAAGACTGTCATGTAAATTGTGTTATTTTGACCAATATAAAGTTTATTTATGTATTTATTTATTTGAAGGGTTTTATATACCGTTATTCGGTAAAGCCATCATAACGGTTTACATAGTGAACAATTTTTATCATGAAAGTTTTGAGATATCATAACATAGTGAACAATTACAGGAATAAACATAACATAACAGGTCTAGGAAGTAATATAAGGTTGGATGAGGAGGGAAGTATGTTAGATTGTAGATTATAGTTGTGAGTTCATTTGAGAGTTGGTATGAGCAGATGATTGGGGGTCCGTGAAGAATTTACGAAACAGTAAAGTTTTTAGGTCGTTTTTGAAGGTTTTTATGTTGTCTTGAGTTCTCAGGTCTTCAGGTAGAGTGTTCCAAAGATTGGGGGAGGCGATGGAGAAGGCTCTCTCTCTTGTTGTTGTTAGATGAGCATCTTTGATGGTGGGGATTAATAAGTAGTTTGAGTTATTGGAGCGTAGGTTTCTTGAGGAGTTTTGAAGAGTTATGTTAAGGGTGTTTAGCCCTTGATGTTCATTGTTAAGAATTTTGTGGATGATAGTCATGGATTTGTATGCGATCCGTGCAGTAATAGGGAGCCAGTGAAGAGAGGACAATATGGGCGTAATATGGTCATTTCTTTTTGTTCCAGTTAGTTTGCAGAATTTTAAGTTTTTGTGCAGAGAATTTTAAATTTTTTTGCGCAGAATTCCCTCAGGTTACTGTGCATGGTGTGTTGCTTCTTATGCATTCCTGGTTCCTGCTTCATCTCTCCAGCCTTCCCTTGCCTTGCCTTCTAATCCAGCCTTGTCCATCTTTGCTTCCAGTCCAGCCTTGTCCAGCTTTGCCTTTCAGTCCAGCTTCATCAAGACTTGTCCTCCAGCCCAGTCATTCCAGCTTGACTTCCTTGTTGTCCTCTTCAGTGTCAGTGTCCACATCTACTTTCAGCTTGTTGCTCCGGATCTTCACCTCTTCCTTGGATCTGACCCAAACTGCCTGCCACCTGGACTTCACCTCCTGCCTGGACTCGACCACCTGCCTGGTGGTCCTGACTATTCTTGCTCGCTGCCTGCCCAAACCTTGGCCTTCATCTGACTTCCGTAAGCTGGCAGTCTCCTCGGTCTCTGGTGTATCACTGGATTCTAACTACCATCTATACCTTAGGGATCTGCCTTAATCCTGCCAGCCACCAGAATCCAAGGGCTCAACCTGCAGAGGAGGTGGCTGATAAAAGTGAAGCTCCAGACTGTCCCACTACAGGGCACATTTGCCTGTTGCTGGCATAGGTCTTGGGGGCTCGCCCTCAAGGCTGCATCAACTGCATCACAGCACTAAGGGCAAACAGACCCCTTATCCATTATCCAGGGAGTTGCTTGTTCCTGTCCTATAAAAGGACTTCCTCTCCACTCAGTCCTTGCTTTGGCAATGGTGCTAGTCTACCTAGGCTGTGTCTCCCTTGGACTTCCTGATGGTCCTGCTTGCTCCTGATATTCCAGTCCTGATGTTCCTGCTTGCTCCTGATGTTCTAGTCCTGATGCTCCAGGATGTGGAACCCATGCCTCCGAGAGTTCCTGCTTCTGTTCCGAGTTCCTAGACTCTTGCTTCTGATTCCTAGTTCCAACTCTGGAGGACCCGAGGGGTTTCCACTACCCTGTGCTGAGTGACTTCCCGTGGTCTGCAACCAGCCTCTGGGCTGTATAGGGTGCGAAGGAGACAGTGTGGTCCGCAACCGTCCATTGGGGCCGCCCGTTGGTAATGGAATGGTAGGGCGCCTGAGGGTCCTGCTCATCCCTCTTGTTCCTGTCTTCATCCTGAACTCCTCTGTGCTTTGCTCCAAGTTCCAAGGCCTTGCCTTATCCACTTCAGTCCTGTGCCAGCCTGATCTCCATCCGGCCTGCTGCCTCTGCTGCTCCCTGCGGCAGGTCCGAAAGGGCTGGGAACGGTTAGAGGACTGTTCAGAGACCACCATAATAGTGTGGTCTCCCAGGGCGTGTAGGTCGGCGGAGTGGCCAGGACTTGGACCGTCTTCACCACCGCAAAGGCACACCTCACTTCTCTTCTACTGAGAGAGCCTTGGTATGCCAAACCTTGAGTGCTTACTCGAGACTGACGCTAGCCATAACAGTTTGCCATAGCCCTAACATTTCCAAAGCCAGGGGAGTTTTGTACTTTGTATTTTAAGTTTAATTTCCTTGCTACCGGGGAACAGGAAATCAGATTCTTCCAGATTCTTGTTTGCAACTTTTACAGAATATCTTGGTTTGGAATGGTTGAAGGCTCTGCCACAATCTTCAAAATCTAGATGAGGCCAAAGACACTTGTATGAGGATCCTTGTCCTTACCAACAATAACTTTCAAGCACTATACCCAACATGTCCTGAAATCTGGAGTAAGAGAGATCCTCAGGTAGAGACAAGTGTTCCAGATGTTCAAAGAGTAGGTCAGAAGGTATTCCCAGTGAATCTTGCTCAGAAACAAAAGGGGAGGGAATACTAATCCAATGACTAAGAAGGAGACTGAGGAGGGGACCTTGGTTGCCCCAAATGGATATATTACTGGTGCACATCCTCTGTCTGGATCCATTGTAAGAGAGTGTTATGGACTAGGACCACCTCACGGGGATTCTAATGGCATACCCATTCGACCTGAGGATACTGGGAATCTTTCTTATGGGAGTATATCTGATATCCTGGAAAGGAAATATTGAAAAGTATTTCCCATAACAAAAGTTTTCAGTAGCTCTGCCACTTAGTCCAAGTCCTAACGTACCCTCTGGCACGACAAGGGAGATGGAACATCATTAGATACCAGTATGGATCTCTCTATATATCTTCTGTGCTAAATATGATATAAACTAGTGGTAGATTATATGCGAAAGTCATCAGGGAAGAAACTGGATTAGGTGTATCCGGGTGGAGGCCTCGTTCCAGTCACTTTGATGGTGAAAGTGGGGGGTAAGTGAATCATATCCCCTTCTACCCATGAGAATATTCCTATATGTATGATAGTAATCAGTGTGTTATCAAATAACTGCATTTGAAACACTGCAGTTCAATGTATTGACAATAGAGCAGTCTGTTCTGGAGATCGAGGCAACAATGGCATCAAAGTATGATGCATTACATGCGCCAAGGTTTGATGCATCAAACTATTTTGTTTTGACAGTACCAGTTCTTTATGTATTGATGGTGCTGATGCACCATGCATCGATGGTGCTGCAGTCGTATGCATTAATGGCGCTGATAGTTGATGCACCAGAGAATGGCACTGAGACGCTTTTCTTTTTTGGCACCAGTTCCACCACCAGCTCCTAAGAGTAGTGCTTCTTCTTTGTATTCATGTCATGTGCCTTTTTCTGTTTACTCAGCCCGAGGCTTATTCTTCTGAAGGGTCAGACTTATTTGAGAAGCTCTTGCTCAGCTGAGCACCCAAGAAGCCAGACTAGGCTCTACTCTGGGAAAAGGAAAGACTGTGGCCCTGGACCTTTGGGAGACTGGGGAATCCAGCTGCAATGGTAACAATTTGCCTGGTCATGGTTCAGTCTGAGGCAGTGTAAAATAAGTCATATCCATCTGTAATGGACATTTTTCTATCACAGACATAGTCTTTGCAGCAACTCACAGGAGGCTTTTTGGAACTGGACATCCTGTAAAGAAAGAACATTCTCTTACTTTTTTTAAATAGCATTGAAAAATGTTGTTTGGAGTACTGTCAAGGCAATAAGGCAACTTAGAAACATTTTGAAGAATAAGAATATAAATGAAGAAACATACACAGAGCAATAGGGTACACATCCGTGCTGATGCTCAGATGAAAAAAGACTAATGCGGCTTCAGTGGCAACACCCGTAGAGGAATTCCTGCACATGTTCAGTACAACAAAGCTCGATAAACTTTGAGAAAAGGGTCGGCTCAGCACCATCAGATAATGTCACTCATATTTCATGGCTAATTCAACCATGCTTGTCAATGGAGAATGAGTCAGAATCTTAAGCCCCCTCTTGCAGCTCCAATACATTCAAGTTGTTTCTTCCAACTCTTTGAATTTCCTTTGTATGAATAGTTTTAATTCATTTCTTATGTAAACCATTTTATATACATAGAATACATAGAAGAATTGTATATAAATATAAATAAATACTGCATTGACATTATTACTAGGAATCATCAATGCATTTTCAACCACCTCATTCTAGCTTCAATCTCTTCCATCCTATACTAGGAGTTGAATTGCACCAACATTCTAAAATCTTCCGATTTAATTTGCATAGCATCCTTGTGACTAGTGTTCCCTCTAACTTTTTGTGGATAATTTGCACAAAAATGTTCTCAGTTTACACATTTCTGTGCAGAGGTCAAAATTCAGTGCCACCTAGCCAGTTAAGTTCTGACTTAGCCAGCTAAGTGTTGCTGTATGAATATTCTGCATGGCAGAAAAGTATGTTAACTATAAGATAGCAGAGTATATTCAGTGGTGCAGCCATGCTACTGAAAATCTCGACCAAGTTAACCAGATAAGTTTAATACAGCTAACTTGTTCAGCCGGATGGTGGCTGAATATCGGCCCTATGTTCTTTGAAAGACTATCCTAGTTTCCTTTTATTATATATACTGAGTTTTTCTGTCTATGCTTGTTTCATGAGCTTTGTGTGGGTGCACATGTACACAGATTATGGGGAAAATTGCTTCTGACCATACTCTCTAACTTACCAACTCTGTTGCAATCACTGTAAGAAAAATGTACAGTCCCATACCTCTTGACATCTTGGAAAGGGAGGAACGCTCTGGCTTAGGTCATTTTACTTTCTGGCCTAGATTTTGCTGTAATCATCAGACTTCTCTTTAAACCTATACAATTAAAGGTGAATTTTAAAAGACCAGCGTACATAAGTTACGTGCACAAATAGGGCCGTTGTGCACCGAGCAGATTTTAAAAGCCGCCTGAGTACAGACGTCACCACGCACACAAATGAAAAGTTCCAAAAAAGGGGTGAAGTATGGACGTGGTATGAGTGGGGGCATGGGCGTTCCTGGATTTTACATAGAAATTAGCACGTAACTACTTACAACCACAGGCGCCTACAGAGGTCAACTGCTGTGTAAATTTACTTCTGCTATAGATGACGTATAAAATTTCTAGGTAGATCAGCTGGATTTCAAATGTCTGGGCTAACAGGGGGGTTTAGAATTTCTATCCCTTACCTGGGTAAACTGGGAACGAACTGTGAAAACTAGTAATGGTGTGGGAATGCATGTCTAATAAAATCTCCCCACTTATGCAGTAAAGCAGCTTTTGCGTGCATAGAGACGCGTTCACTTAAAATTGCATGCATGTGTGCATGCTGTCAGGCTATTTTATAACATGCGTGCATATATGCGCATATGTTAGAAAATGGTTGCGTCCTTGGCAGTTATCCAATAAATCCCAACTCATATCCTCTAGCAACAAATTCAAAAGTTTAACTTTACATTGAATACTGTAATAACGTGTCAGCTGCTGTGTGAAACTGACGAGGAGTCATGGAGTTGTGTAGAATAGAGAGTCTCAACTGCCTAGGAGCAGACGGCAATGAGCCCTGTTGTTGCCTGGGACCAGTCAGACTTCAACGAATTGGCGCCTACCCCTGTAATGGCTTGGGTTGTTGATCTTTACATACCTCTTATGTATCTCTGTGAGATCATCCTTAACTAAGAGGTATGTACTCATCCATAACCCTGGCCAGTACAGGCATAAGAGCCAGTCTGTTGAAGTCTGCCTGGTCCCAGGCAACAGCAGGGCTCATAGTTGTCTTCTCTTGGACAGTGAGGAATGTCTATCCTCTACAGCTCCATGACTTATCCTCAGTTGTCACACAGCAGCTGACATGATGTTACAAAAGGCTGCAAGTAGACAGAGGTGCTTAATCATGAGGCTGCGAGTGGGCAAGTGATGTCACTCCAGTTAGTAGCAGAACCTGTCCCCCTGTAATCAGCTGAATTAAATTGCCATCATTCTATGCACACAAAACGTATGCTGTTGCATAGGGTGGATAATTTGTATGCCTAATCTGCTGGCGTGTAGATATGGCAGAGTAAGCCTCAGGTGAAGCAGACTTGTGTGGCAGGCTGTATGTGTACTAACCAGGATATGTTCTACAGATAAATGGGTAAGTAGGCCTCTGTCTCAAATAGTAGAACTTCTAATAAGGGTGCTGGCAGGACTCTTGCTAACCCCATCCCCAGCTATCAGCAACATGCTGGCACAGAGCCCTCCCACAACCCATTTATCAGTGGAACCAGATAGTAGCTGCCATGAGAGCACCATTAGCCCTCTCTCTTCCCTCCATCTCAGCAACTCTAAATTCAGTGGGCAGCATCGAAGTCCCCCCACCAAAAAAAACCACAACCTCCCTGGCAGAGTAAACTCTTCCAAATAGGCACACTCCCAAATACCAGTACAAATAGTGGTACTGGGTGGAAGATCCTGAGGTGTCATGGGCAGGAGGGAGGTGGACACTATAGGCAGATATGTACTCATCTGCCAAGTGAAACAGCATATCTGAATTTGGATGCTGCCAATTTTCACACCTCCTATCTGAAATCTATGAATAAACAGTATCAGCCTAAGATGGAATATTAGGTAAAAAAGTGTGAGGCCATTTTCTCTTTCTCCTACACATTCTCCTATCTGAGGCATCCATCATAAAGAGTGGAAGCACATACTACACTGATACAGAGGCTAACACAGTATGTCACTCACCCAGATATACACAGACCCACAGATCAGTTCTGACATTGTTTTGTACAGACTAACTACCTCCAGCACATAGTTTACCTACCCATGTCCAACTGGGATGTTCCTGGCCTGTTCATAATCACAAACTGAGAGAGTACAAGCTCCCTACTCATCACATCACAACATACATAGGGAACCCTATGAGTTCATTTTTATAGCATTGACATTCACAATTTACTGCAATCTCATAACAATTTTGTCATCAATATTACCATTTATCAGCAGTGCTTAACATAATACATACACATCAATTTTTTATCATTTTTATGAATTACATCCACTGATGTTTACAATAATTCAAAAACATGTGCAACCCAATATACAAAAATATACACATTTATTTAGCAGCAATGTATTAACATTTAAAACACATATACCCACTACAATCACTCATCCACATACACTCCCCACCCATTAAAACCCCATCTATTCCCTTTTAATAGATGCACCATACATATTTCACTTAAAGTGCTTAACACAAATTCTTAAATCCTAAATGTATTCTTTCCACGGGAGTAGTTCACAATGTCCCAACAGGGATCCCCGTTTCGCCGCAGCTTCCTCAGGGGACAAATCACTCCCACTTCATCCGGAGACGACGAGACCCACCGGCCTTCCACCCTCCAGATTATTACACCTAAAACACACTTCCTCCAATTTCAATCACTGGCACCATTGCACACCTTCTCAGTTATATCACCACCTCAAATATATCTTCAGCAATTCCTGGTATATTCTAATTGTTCCACTTATCATACAATCCACTTTATGTGTGCCTCACAAACAGCTTAGCAGGCACCAAGAGAATATCTCAATAATGAACGCATAACAGCGACCACCATCTTAACAGCAATCAATCCTTTTCAAAGTGCAGTTGAAAAGGATTGATTGCTGTTAAGATGGTGGACGCTGTTATGCGTTCATTATTGAGATATTCTCTTGGTGCCTGCTAAGCTGTTTGTGAGGCACACATAAAGTGGATTGTATGATAAGTGGAACAATTAGAATTGGAGATGGCCATGGCCTATCCGGCAGCGCAGGCGACTGCTCAAGAATTACACCAACTGTGGCGTAGCACCCAACAGCTGCTCAAACACACTGCCCAGAGATCAAAAAGGGCCTTCGATGCTCACCATCGCTCAGCACCCCAGTTTCAACCTGGAGATAAGGTGTGGCTTAGCACTAAGTTCATTTGTCTCAAACTGCCTTCAACACGCTTTGCTCCTAGGTGTAATGGCCCCTTTCCTGTATTACGCCGCCTGGGTCCTGTTAACTACCGACTTCAGTTGCCCTCCTCACTCAAAATTCACAATGCGTTTCATGTTTCCATACTGAAGCCTCTGATTCTCTCTGGATTTTCGAAGAAACCACCGAATCCCGTACCGCTATCCTCCGAGGCGGATGCCACCTACCAAGTCCGAGGCGTCTTGGACATCAGGAAACATGGCAGGAGATGGGAGTATCTCCTGTCATGGGAGGGCTTTCGGCCTGAAGAAAACAACTGGGAGCCCATGGCCAATATCCTGGACAAGGATCTCATTCGACAGTTTCATGCCAAGCATCCTCACAAACCCAAACCACCGGGGAGGGGCCTTAAGAGGGGGTTACTGTTAGGCCCGTCAGTCGCAGATGGCTGCGACCGTGTATACTTACTTCCTGCACTGCTCTCCTGCCCTCCTCAAGGCTGCTCGCGGCTTGGGCCAGCTTTCACTGCCGCGCTCCCTGGGATTCCTCATAGCGGCCTGGACACCGCCATCTTCCTCGACTTTGGGTCTTCCTAGGCACGCACAACCAGGCCCTCCTTTCAAGCCTCCTTGGCGGGAACCTCGGAGGTGTTTCCGGTTGATGACATCATCAGACTGGGGGTGTTTAAACTCCACTTTCGGCCTCAGCTAGCCGACTTGGCAACAAGTTCCGTAGCTCTTCGACTACTGCTACGTGTTCCTGAGACTACGCTTCATGCCTTGGACCCTGTCTGGTACCTACTCCTCAGGGGCCAGTGCACGCACTGGGGACTCGCTCTCCTTGCCTACCCTACTCCTCAGGCTGGCTCTGCATTTCCTGGGTTCTAACCTGCAAGGACTCCCATTCCTCGGGACTACCACTTAGACATCTCAACTATCCGTGAGTTCTACAGAGGGACTTCCCCGCTCTTCAGGATTGTGCCCGCAGCCTGAACAAGACTGGCCTCACCTCCCACTCCTCGGGACCGCGCTTACATATTACAGTGACTGCCAGAGCTTCCCTGCTCCCCAGGGTAGTGCTCTCCGGCTTCCCTGGGACTTGCGAGCTTCCCCGCTCCTCAGGGTTGCGCCTATGTACTATATTGAGACTATCAACACTTCCCCGCTACTCAGGGCAGTGCTACGTCATCACTAGAGGCTCAGCTTGGGCTTCCCTGTCCTGTGGGCTGGCCTACGGCATTACATCATCATCCTAGGCTGTGCAGCTCCTCCCTTTGAGCTCTCCGGAATACCTCCTGATTGGCCAAGCCCCACGGCCCCCGCTCTGCGGTCTATCTGGCATTCCTTCTCTCGGGGTCCCTGCCCAGGTATTGCCTCCAGTCTACTCTCCACAGGGGTCCTCTCCTGGTGCCGCAGGACCTCTCTATTGCCTTACGCAGAGCTCTCCACTGTCTCTGACCTCACCTCCCAATGGTGCAGACCTGTGGAAGCCCTTCTCACAGGTAGTAACAACTTGCATCTCGGGCCAAGGGTCCACATACCCACAAATCATAACAAAGAGTCACTGGTTACTGACACACCTATTAGCATGCTCTTCTTGTATTCTTCTCTGTCACAACATTATCTGTTTTTTTGCACAGTGATCTTCCTGTTGGTGGGAATAGGAAAGACTCAGGTGATCATAATATCTTTATTCTCTTCTATTAGAGTTTGGTTCCCAAAATTTGTTTGGTATATCGATGTTATAATGTTTACACAGCTGTCACTGAATAATCTGTGCTACCTTGTTGTGCCTTTCTATATACAGGCCATCTGACATCAGCACATCACATCCGGCAATGAGATAGATAACTGTTTATAGTTCTGTTCTGCAAATTGCTGTGAGGGTCATCTTGTTTTTCTATTGCCAGATTCCAAATCTTTTTTGTTTTTTTGCAAAGGTAAAATGAGCCTGTTCCTCCTTATTTGTTTATACAGAACATCACCACTCAGATGTCTGTGCAAATTTGTTTAGTTTTGTTCTATAATCAAGTCTGAAACATTCAAAGTCCATTGTAATTCATTTTTATTTCCAAAATGTTGATGTTAAGCAATATTTCTTGCCTTGTCCAAGTCCCTTGGGTTTATAGATTGTCTCTATGTGCTTCCCAACCATGATTTGATACATCTGTTCTCAATGTTTTTTCTATTTGTAAAGGATGTATGCTTTTACCATATATCAAATTCTTTATGTTCTTCTATTAACGTACCAAATGCAGTAGTTCCACTGAAACTGGTACACTGTGATGGAATGGTTGTATATGTTGATTCCAATTATTTTCAGGTGCCACTACACCTTCCTCTTTTCAATCTTGATAATAGCATGACATGCTTGATTAAAGCCATGTGTTCCAGGAGTTTCATAAATGAGACCTTGCTGTAACCAATCTGTTTTGGGAGAAAGCCTATGAACATAAGAACATAATAAATTGCCATGCTGGGTCAGACCAAGGGTCCATCAAGCCCAGCATCCTGTTTCCAACAGAGGCCAAACCAGGCCACAAAAACCTGGCAAATACCCAAACACCAAGAAGATCCCATGCTACTGATGCAATTAATAGCAGTGGCTATTCCCTAAGTAAACGATTAATAGCAGTTAATGGACTTCTCCAAGAATTTATCCAAACCTTCTTTGAACCCAGCTAAACTAACTGCACTAGCCATATCCTCTGGCAACAAATTCCAGAGTTTATTGTGCATTGAGTGAAAAAGACTTTTCTCCAATTAGTCTTAAATGTGCTACTTGCTAACTTCATGGAATGCCCCCTAGTCCTTCTAATATCCGAAAGTGTAAATAACCGATTCACATCTACTCGTTCAAGACCTCTCATGACCTTAAAGACCTCTATCATATCCCCCCTCAACCGTCTCTTCTCCAAGCTGAACAGCCCTAACCTCTTCAGCCTTTCCTCATAGGGGAGCTGTTCCATCCCCTTTATCATTTTGGTTGCCCTTCTCTGTACCTTCTCCATCGCAACTATATCTTTTTCGAGATGCGGCAACCAGAATTGTACACAGTATACATGGTACGGTCTCACCATGGATCGATATAGAGGCATTATGACATGTTTCGTTTTGCTGACCATTCCCTTCCTAATAATTCCTAACATTCTGTTTGCTTTTTTGACTGCTACAGCACACTGAGCTGACAATTTTAAAATATTATCCACTATGATGCCTAGATCTTTTTCCTGGGTGGTAGTTCCTAATATGGAACCTAACATCGTGTAACTACAGCAAAGGGTTATTTTTCCCTATTTATGCAACACCTTGCACTTGTCCACATTAAATTTCATCTGCCATTTGGATGCCCAATCTTCCAGTCTTGCAAGGTCCTCCTGTAATGTATCACAATCCGCTTGTGATTTAACTACTCTGAATAATTTTGTATCATCCGCAAATTTGATAATCTCACTCGTCGTATTCCTTTCCAGATCATATATATATATATTTATATATATTGAAAAGCACCAGTCCAAGTACAGATCCCTGAGGAACTCCACTGTTTACCCAGAGTTTGCAGCTTCATTGATCTTTGCAAGGGTAGAGAAGATATCACCTTGGATGGCTTTATTGACTCTACCATGTTATTGATTTTTTTCCTCAAACAAGTAATCTCCTGGACACTGTGTCTCAACTAATTTCTCATGGATACCATCTCTTATACCTGAAGTTCTAAGTCATGTCTTTCTTCTGTCTACAATAGCATTTGCTGAGATGCTAATGAGGAACTGTCAAATGTATCATAGATAGAACAGATAATGTGCTTTGCGCAGTCTTCGGTACTTGTCATTAACTCTTTGAAACATTTTTGCTCTTCTGGCATTTTTTTATCATAATCTTTTAGCTGTTATAGGTGATTAAAGAGAAATTGTATTATTTCAATTAGGTGTGTCTTATATCTTACTTGTAGCATATTTCCTAGGAATACTCTTATTCCTATTATGGCCAAGATTTTTTAATATTTACCCAGTGGAGTGTTTGAGTAAATTTTGGTTTTCTTACCTTTTTTCATTGCCAGCTCTACTATAAGAGTTGTGGGCATGGACCCTTGGACCAAGGGGAAGTTGGCACAAACTGCAGGATGGAGCCCTGCAGGTCCCCACCATTGGCTGGCAGAGATGGATGAATCAGAGGTCCAACCTACACCAGCCCATGTTCCTCATAGGTTGAGCCCTTGGGTGCTGGGGCCAGCAGGTCTTAGGTGGTGGCCTATGAGCAGGAGATCCATGGATGTGGTCAGGGAATGCAGGAGAAGTCAAAGGCAGACTTCGTTCAAATCAGGCAGCATTCAAGATTATCCATTAGCAGACAATAATCAGTGGCTGGTGCCAAGGTCAGTTCTGAGTATCCACCCGAGGGAAAGTGTGTCAGTTAGCCAGAGCAGTGAGCCATGGAGAAGCACAGATGAGCAGACAAGGAAAGGAGGAACAGAGAACTGAAGAGGACCTGAAGACGAAGACTACGGGAACCAAAGAAAAACAATAATCAGGACCTGAAGATGAAAGAAGACCAGAAACTGGAGACAAATGAAGACCAGGAACTGAAAACCAATGAAAACCAGAAACTGAGAATCCAGGCAAGGAACCCTGAGGCAACTCACACTAGAAGGCTGTAGGAGACCTTTTGCTGCGGTGATGACTGCAGGTAGAACAGGCCTTATAAAGGCCAGGACTTGTGATGTCATCCAAGGGCACTGTCTGAGATTTCCCACCGCAGGCCTTTTAAGTTGGTGTGCATCGGGTGCTCCTACTAGATATTACATGGGTTGCCTGACTGGAGTTGGAACTTGGCTACTATGTCCCTATATACCTCTGTCTGCCTTAGTTCCTCCAGGTCTCCCACTCTAGCTTCCAGAGATTGGATGTATTCTCTGAAATTCAGGAGCAATTTCTAACAAGTGCATATATACAACCTTTCACCAACTTGTAGATAATCATACATGTGGCACTCAGTGCAAAAGACTGGAAAGCTCCCATCTTGCTGCTGGACTGCTGTCTGCATCTTTATATTGTTGTTTTCTTAGTTAATTTAGCAGAGATGTGTAAATTAAAAGTCCTTTAAATTTATATTAATGTGGCAATGACCTTCAAGGGGGCAATAATTAACCTCTTGATCAGTGCTGGGCCACTCCCTTAGTTTTAGATAAATCCCTGATTGTTTTTTGTGTACAAATATCTTTTGTACTCTTAAATGAGATAAGAGTCTATGAATCAAAAAATGTCCTTAGGAGGGTGGGAGAGAGGAATGGAAAACACACTTAAAATTAACTACCTTTATTTTCTTTTTGTCAGGCGCACACAAACAAAATTAATCTGATGAATAGCCTATAAAGCCTTATGAATCTTGTGAATCCTCATTGAAAATGGGGTTGCGATATGCAGATACTGGGTTTTTTTCTCGTCTTCTGTGGAATCTTCAAAATGTATCTCTATTGGTTCATGTTCCTTATTGCCATCTTTAAGTGCTGGAAATCTGGACTATATTTGCTGTTTCAACTTTTTGAATATCGTTTTTTTATGAAAGATTATTAGGCAATTCATGTATTAGGTTTTAACAAAATCTGTCCATAATTTCTGGACAAAGGAGTGACAGTCGGATATGTTGAGAGAGGCAGTTTTGGCCCTTGTCTATTAGATAATGATTCTTCCTCCAGAATTATTATGGGCAGATCCTTCTATGCGTTTGTTCTTGGCATCTTTCTTTTATGTTTTCCAGGTTTTTAGGTGTCATTATTATGATGCGAGGCAGTGTCGATGCCATTTCTAGATAATGAGATTTCTGTGCCGTAGTGCACTGATATGATTGGCCGCAGTTATTTCTGCGCCAGTCTTGAGCCACCTCAAGCCAATGTTCCAGTGCTGATGTAATTTGGCATTGTGGCTTCATCTTGAGTTGTCATCTGTGCAGTGTTTGGCACCAAAAGCAATCTTTGCATTGTGTATCTATAGCTACACCTATGCGCCAAAGGACTCTCACACAATCTTTTTGAGCTGATGGATTCTCTCAATAGGGATCTTGCTAGCGTTTTATGTTATTTTGATATTTTGGTCTGAGATGGTCATAACCACCTAAGGCAACCTGAATGTTGATCTGCTGATGTCATTTTATGATGGTATTTTTCACATGCCTTAAAAGACCTTTCACCTCTTTTATCAATAATAATTATATAATTTCAGTGAAAATTTCTATTTGCTTAATTTGAATGCACAGCTTAATCAAGAGAAGAAAATACTCACCAGTTCGCAAAGCAGATGAAAAAATATTGAGGTAGTTGCACTGGAATGCCTGCATAGGAACATCTCTGCATGCCCAGAACAGAACAAAAGAACTTACTGGGCTAGAAGAGAATATCAACACAGCATCGTCAGATGACATCACCCATGTGTGGTGGTTTGTTCTTCTTGATCATAGAAAACACAATGCAATGGGCTATTTTAGATTGTGTAAAACAAAATGATTCAGGGTGATGATATGGACTTTAAGATACTTAGGTTGGAACAACAATGTATCTATGAATTGAATATTCTAATCCCAGATGGTTTAAATTAAGAAAAATAGAGGTTTGTTTTCTAACATCGACATGGGATAAATTGTCATTTCTTTTTGAATTTTACAAATGATTCCTTTTTCATAGACATATATATAGTTTTGTCATAAAAATGAATAGTTTTTTCAAAGTATAACTGGAGTTTGTCACATGTTCTTACTCAAGTGTGTGATTGGCTTAAGACAATGTTGGCATTTTTGTATAAAAATTAGCTTATCTCGCTGACGACCTGATCAGTCTTTTTTTAGGTCCCATGAAGCAAAGGTTCTCTAGAAACACTATCATGACTTAAAGTGTTTAGGACACCAAGGAATCTGTTGAATAGTAAATCAACTCTACAAGCCACTGGAAGTTAAGTACAAAAGTTTCAAGTAAGAATTATTTCTCAATTGTTACTAGGGTAACTGACTTTAACAAAGATTTATTTTGGACATATTGAGGTAGATCTTAAAAACATACGCGTGCGCGTACTTTTGTTCGCGTATCTTATAAAATCCAGGGTCAGCGCACGCAAGGCTGCGCAAAATCGGTAGCCTGCGCGCGCCGAGCCGCACAGCCTGCCTCCGTTCCCTCCGATTTCGGAGAGGCCTCGGAGGGAACTTTCCTTCCGCGTCCCCCATCTTCCCCTCCCTTCCCCTATCTACCCCACCCCCCAGCCCTACCTAAATCCCCCCCTACCTTTTGTTGTGCAAGTTACGCCTGATGGAAGCAGGCGTAACTTGCTCGCGCCGCCTCAGCATCCCCCGGCATAGGCCGAAGTGCCGGGGGACTCGGGACCGCCCTCCTGGCCTGCCACTGAACCATCACCACGCCCCTGGACCCGCCCCGGACTGCCCCCTGACCCTGGACACGACCTGGACATGCCCCCTCCCACCCCTTTTACGAAGCCCCGGGACTTTGCGCGCGCCGGCGGCCTATGCAAAATAGGCGTGCCGGCGCGCGAGTGCTCTGCGCGTGTAAATCCGGCAGGATTTACACGCGCAGGGCTTTTAAAATCTAGCCCATAATCCTTTTTAATGCATTTTTTAAAAAATGTATACCATATAATTAATTACAGGTGTAGACATTGGGTTGAATTGATTATAGCTGTAACCTGTTTGATGCCATTTTGAAATTTACAGGTTGCATTATCAAAACAAAATTTTGATCAGAGAGGAATACAGTGGATTATACATTTTTGAAAAGTTTATTTTTTAATCAAATTTCCTCCTTATATTATACTTTTACATAACTTCCAGGCCTCATGCAGACATTTTACCACTTTTACTGCTCCTTTTGGTTTCCTTCAAATCAACTAATTTTATTATAATTCCCTTTTTGAAAATTAAATGCTACAGCAACAGCTTTATTATTGACGCTCAAGTGATTATATCAAAATTGATCATGTTTTGCTCACTACTGACATGTGGGCACAACACTGTTACACCTTGCACCCAGTTCTGCATTCCACAGAGAACTAAAACCAAAGTAGCTCATCATCTTAATGGCTCCAAAAAACAGCCATTTATAGCATCTAGAAACTTTAGCATACACTGAGAAGATATTCACCTAATCAATAATGGGGTAACTGAAATTTCCCATTATTACAGTTTTTTCATTTTTACTAATCAGTCTAAATTTTGTTAGCATTTCATAGTCTGTTTAACTATCCTCCTAGATAGGTGGATGATAATATATCCCCACTGCTATATTCTCCCCTGTCATCAGAGAATTTCTATCATTAGGGATTCCAAAATAAAGTGGGGTAAATTTTAAAAGCTGCACACGCACGTCCATGAACAAGCGCTTCCCAGCGTGCACACATGCATGCATTGATTTTATAACATGTGCGCACATCATAAAATCTGTTGGCCACATACACGTGGCCAGATTTTATAATCCGCACGTGCATGTGCGGGCGGCGCGCACAAGGGGGCCTAATTTTAGAACAATACGCACAGCGACAAGATCAGGCCTCTCCCAGTTCCCTCCAGTTCAGCTACTACTGTAGAAAATAGTGACCTTTATTACACTTAGCTTTATTTACTTATTTAACAAAACAGCTGCCTTGACAATATCTCCTTTTAGTTTTGCACATTGTTCTTCTGCTTCCCTAGATTTTCAGATTCAGCTAACAACTTCTTGAGGTATTTCCCCCTTTTTAACAAAGTTAGTTCCCTGAAGTCTAGGACCCATGAGTCAGAATGAATCAGCAGCTGCTGCACTATAATTTATTTATTTTTAATTTTTATATACAGAGCTTCTTGTATGAAATACAAATCACTCCGGTTTACATAAAACAGTGAAACGCCCAAAAAGGGGGGGGGGGGGTGCTTTACATAGAACAATAGAACAAAGTACAAATTGAACATAGTATAGTTTCAAGAAACATTAGAACTCAGTATCATAGTACAGTTACAAAAAAAACAATTGAGCACAGTATCTTTAATAGGGGAACAAGGGACGGGTCAACGTGAATGATTACGGAATATATGGTATGTGAGTACAATAACTTGAATAAATCACTCCGAGCTGAAATCTGTTATAGGCATTAGTCCCGGGAACTGCCTAAAGGAGTTTTCAAGTTATAAAAGTGGAGGGGAAGTATATTATGTAGAAAAAGGGCGGGGAGAGATCCTTTAGGAGGGGGCACCAGGGACAGAAGATGAGAATGGTGATATAACGTAGTCCTATGACCTGATAGAGAACATTTAGATGAATAGAGTGGAAGACTGACCAGGAGCAGCGACCGCTCGAGAGAGTCAGAATAAGATAACTCAACGAGGTAGCCCATGATTGAGTTTATCATAGCATCTAGGCAGCATTAAGTTCTGGGAAGGCTTGGCGGAAGAGCCAGGTTTTTAGCTTTTTTTTGAACTCCTGATGACTTGGTTCAAGTCGTAGATCTGGAGGGAGCGCGTTCCATTGGTGGGGGCCTGCTGAAGATAGTGCACGTTTCCTTAGTGATGTTTTTACAGGCGGGGCATACAGTGTGCCTTTGTATGCGCTTCTGATGGGTCTGGAAGATGTATGAGGTTGAAGTTGTGTGCTTAACATGATGGGAGCGAGGTTGTGTGTCGCTTTGTGAACGATTGTGAGAACTTTAAAGAGGATCCTGTGTTTGATAGGAAGCCAGGGAAGGTTACGGAGAATTGGAGTGATATGTTCTCTTTTGTTGGAGTTTGTGAGGATTCTGGTGGCGGCGTTCTGAACCATCTGTAAGGGTTTGATAGTATTTGTGGGGAGTCCGAGTAGAAGGGAGTTGCAATAGTCGATCTTAGATAGTATAATGGATTCAAGTACTAGCCAGAAGTCATTGAAGTGAAGGAGGGGTTTTAGCTTTCTGAGGACTTGCAGTTTGTAAAAGCAGTCCTTTGAAGTAGTGTTTATAAACTTTTTTAAGTTTAGATTGTTGTCTAGCCAGGCTCCTAGATCCCTGACGTCAGGTGAGAAATTGATGTTTGAGCTTGTTGATTCAGAGGAGCTTGATGAGATGGTGGGGGGGTCATGGGAGATAATGAGCATTTCCGTTTTATTGGCATTCAAAACTAAGTTGAGGCTGGAGAGTAGGTCTTTAATTGGTTGAAGGCAGTCATTCCAATAGGTAATAGTTTTTTGAAGGGATTCTGTGATCGGGATAAGGATTTGTATGTCATAATACTGAAGTACACAATCCAGTGATCACTAAATCCCAGATGATCATAGAAACATAGAAACATAGAAACTTAGAAATGACGGCAGAAGAAGACCAAACGGCCCATCCAGTCTGCCCAGCAAGCTTCACACATTTTTTTCTCATACTTATCTGTTTCTCTTAGCTCTTTGGTTCTATTTCCCTTCCACCCCCGCCATTAATGTAGAGAGCAGTGATGGAGCTGCATCCGAGTGAAATATCAAGCTTGATTAGTTAGGGGTAGTAGGGGTAGTAACCGCCGCAATAAGCAAGCTACACCCATGCTTATTTGTTTTACCCAGACTATGTTATTCAGCCCTTATTGGTTGTTTTTCTTCTCCCCTGCCGTTGAAGCAGAGAGCTATGCTGGATATGCGTGAAGTATCAGTTTTTCTTCTCCCTTGTCGTTGAAGCAGAGAGCTATGCTGGATATGCATGAAGTATTAGTTTTTCTTCTCCCCTGCCATTGAAGCAGAGAGCTATGCTGGATATGCATTGAAAGTGAAGTATCAGGCTTATTTGGTTTGGGGTAGTAACCGCCGTAACAAGCCAGCTACTCCCCGCTTTGTGAGTGCAAATCCTTTTTTCCACATTTCCTCTTGCTGTTGAAGCTTAGAGCGATGTTGGAGTCACAGTAACCATGTGAATGTTTATTGAATAAGGGTATTATCTCCAGGCAGTAGCCGTCATTCTGGCGAGCCACCCACTCTTCATTGACGGCCTCTTGACTTTATGGATCCACAGTGTTTATCCCACGCCCCTTTGAATTCCTTCACAGTTCTGGTCTTCACTACTTCCTCCGGAAGGGCATTCCAGGCATCTACCACCCTCTCCGTGAAGAAATACTTCCTGACATTGGTTCTGAATCTTTCTCCCTGGAGCTTCAAATTGTGACCCCTGGTTCTGCTGATTTTTTTCTACGGAAAAGGTTTGTCGTTGTCTTTGGATCATTAAAACCTTTCAAGTATCTGAAAGTCTGTATCATATCACCTCTGCTCCTCCTTTCCTCCAGGGTGTACATATTTAGATTCTTCAATCTCTCCTCATAAGTCATTTGATGAAGACCTTCCACCTTTTTGGTCGCCCTTCTCTGGACCGCCTCCATCTTGTCTCTGTCTCTTTGGAGATACGGTCTCCAGAACTGAACACAATACTCCAGGTGAGGTCTCACCAAGGACCTGTACAAGGGGATAACCACTTCCCTTTTCTTACTCGATATTCCTCTCTCTATGCAGCCCAGCATTCTTCTGGCTTTAGCTATCGCCTTGTCATATTGTTTCGCCGACTTCAGATCATTAGACACCATCACCCCAAGGTCTCTCTCCTGCTCCGTGCACATCAGCCTTTCTCCCCCCATCGAATACAGTTCATTCGGATTTCCACTCCCCATATGCATGACTCTGCACTTCTTGGCATTGAATCTCAGCTGCCATATCTTCGACCACTCTTCCAGCTTCCTTAAATCCCGTCTCATTCTCTCCACTCCTTCCGGCGTGTCCACTCTGTTGCAGATCTTAGTGTCATCAGCAAAAAGACATACCTTACCTTCTATCCCTTCCGCAATGTCGCTCACAAAGATATTGAAAAGGACCGGTTCCAACACTGATCCCTGCGGTACACCACTTAAAACCGCTCTCTCTTCAGAGAAAGTTCCATTTACCATCACACATTGTCTTCTGTCCATCAACCAGTTTGAATCCAGGCCACCACCTCGGCACTCACTCCTAAGCTTCTCATTTTATTCACCAGTCTCCTGTGCGGGACAGTGTCAAAAGCTTTGCTGAAATCCAAGTAGATGACATCGAGTGCTCTTCCTTGATCCAATTCCTTGGTTACCCAGTCAAAAAAGTCAATCAGATTTGTCTGACAGGATCTTCCCCTGGTGAATCCATGCTGCCTCCGGTCCATCAATTCTCCCAACTGTAGATAGTTCACTATTCTCTCTTTCAACAGTGACTCCATTACTTTTCCCACCACCAAAGTGAGGCTAACTGGTCTGTAGTTACCAGCCTCTTCTCTGTTCCCACTCTTGTGAAGCGGGACCACCACCGCTCTCCTCCAATCACTCGGCACCACTCCCGTTTCTAGGGATCTATTGAACAGGTCACACAGCGGACCCGCCAGCACATCTCTGAGCTCCCTCAGTATCCTGGGATGAACCTCATCAGGCCCCATGGCTTTATCCACTTTCAGTTTCTCCAGCTCTTCCCATACATTTTCTACTGTAAATGGAGTTACATCTACTCCACTCCCCTCCAGTTTCTTTTTAACTAGGGACGGTCCTTCTCCAGGGTCCTCCTTAGTGAACACAGAACAGAAGTATTCATTTAATATTTCTGCCATTTCTTCATCTTTCTCCACACATTGATCCTTTCCACCTTTCAATTTCACTATACCACTTTGAACTTTTCTCTTTTCACTGATGTATCTGAAAAATGTTTTGTCACCTCTCTTTACCTCCATGGCAATCCTCTCTTCCGCTTGACTTTTTGCCGTCTTGATTAATTTCTTCGTCTCCCTCAGTTCTACCAGATATTCTTCTTTGTGCTCCTCCCTTTGGGATCTTTTATATTTCTTGAACGCTGTGTTACGATCCCGGTCACTAGCCTAGTGACCGGGCTCTTACCTTCCTCCGTGGCGCCGCGAACCGCCGGGTTTCTGGCCTCCAGGGCCGCATGGCAGCGGCGTCTCCTCGTGGAGACGTCGTCAGAAACTCCTCCCCCCAGCCCTGGTACGCGCGCGCGCGAAGAGCCGTGTTTTAAGGCGTCTGCACCTGGATGTGCAGACACGCCTCTCTTGACGTCAGCTGATTGAGCAGGGGATTTAAGCCGGGACTTTTGAAGTTGCAATTCGCCTTGCAACGAGGTTTCTCTTCGGAGTGCTAGTTGCCATCGTTCATCTGCCTGCCTGGTTCCTGACTTCAGCCTGCCTGACTCTGGTATCGTTTATCTGCCTGCCTGGTTCCTGACTTCTGCTTGCCTGACTCTGGTATCGTTTATCTGCCTGCCTGGTTCCTGACTTCTGCCTGCCTGACTCTGGTATCGTTTATCTGCCTGCCTGGTTCCTGACTTCTGCCTGCCTGACTCCGGTATCGTTTGCCAGCCTGGTTCCTGATCTCTGCCTGCCTGACTCCGCTCTCTGCCTGCTTGTACCCCGGTTCGTATCGCTTCCTTGGATTCTTCTGTTATCACCTAAGACCCAGCGGTCCGGGTCCCTACAGGCTCCTCCTGGGGGGATCTCGGGCTTCCAGGGCGAAGACTCCTAAGCCCTAGTGACCCGGGCCTCTACAGCTCCTCTGGAGGGGTCACGGGTTCCCAGGTGAAGATTCATCGTTTCATCTAGTCTGCCTCCCGTCCGTCTCCCTCCGGCGGTCGGCCCAAGGATCCACTTCCGGATTGGTCAATCACAACACGCTGTTCTTTTAGCCTTTATTTTGTCAGCCACCTCCTTTGAGAACCAGATAGGTTTCTTTTGTCTTTTGCTTTTCTTTACTTTTCTAACATATAGATTAGTTGCCTTGGTAATTGCTCCTTTTAGATTGGTCCACTGTTGATCCACATCTTTCTCATTCTCCCTGCCTTTTAGTTCTTCCTCCAGGTACTTCCCCATTTCATCAAAGTCCGCGTTTTTGAACTGCAAAACTCCGGTCTTTGTGCTTCTTTGCCGTATCCTTTTTGTAATATTAAACCATACCGTTTGATGATCACTGGTGCTGAGGTGGGCACCCACCTGGACATCAGAGACATCTCCATTAGTGAGCACTAAGTCGAGTATAGCTCCTTCTCTAGTGGGTTCCGTAACCATTTGTTTGAACAAAGCTACTTGCAGAGCATCCACTATTTCTCTACTATTATTAGATTCTGCAGATGGGATTCTCCAGTCTACATCTGGCATATTAAAGTCTCCAACGATCACCACTTCTCCCTTCTTTCCCATCTTTTGGATGTCTTCAACCAGATCTCTGTCCAGCTCTTGTTTTTGGTTTGGAGGCCTGTAAACCACTCTAATAAAAATGGATGTCCCATCCTTTTTTAGGTTGGCCCATAGTGCTTCTTCGTTGCCACAACTTCCTTGCAGCTCAGATGCTTGGATATTGTTTCTAGCATAAAGAACCACACCTCCCCCTTTCCTATCCTCTCTGTCTTTCCTTAACAAGTTATAGCCTGGTATTGCCGTATCCCAGTCATGAGATTCCGTAAACCACGTTTCCGTGACAGCAACAACGTCCAAGTCCACCTCCACCATTAGGGCTTGCAGAGCTGGGATTTTATTGCCCAGACTACAAGCATTTGTGCTCATAGCTTTCCAGCTTTCTTCGTTCAGGTTACTGCTGTTCCTGGACTCCTTTTGTGACCTCTTTAGTTGAGTTTTGTTATCCACTTTTCCCTTTGCATTTGTGCAAGGGAAAGGATTAGTGCCTCTGATGGCAGAGTCATCCATCACAGTGAGCTTTTTTCTTTGGTTTCTGATCTGGAATTTCTGTATGCATTGGGTTTCTTCTCTATTTTCAGATAACATTTCAATCTTTTTCTCAAGAACTTCTTCAGTATTTAATACAGAGAAGGCATTTTGTACTTGTTGCACTTGATAGTGTGTGTCTCCGGAACACAGGACTAATTCTACCAGAGCCCACTGTAATACTTTTTAAGTTCCTCAATGCCCTATGTGAGTGGGGGGGTAGAGTTGTGTGCTGCACAGCTGTCGATAATGGGTATCTGTGGGTCACAGGTCTTATCCTACCTGACCCCAGAGTAAATCTCTTTTTCCTTGACTTTTGGTTATTCAGTGGTAATGGGAATTTAATTCCTGAAGAATGTACAGTGCTGAGACTTTTCTTGAAGCTAATTCAGCTTTACCTTCAGCCAGCTCCTTTTCCAAGGTATAGAGTTCTGAACAAATGGGGCAAGCCTTAAGTTTCCATAAGATTACCCTCAATATAAAGGCTCCACAACAGTTGCATTGGATAGCCCTCATTTTGGTAATTTATCTGATGGATAGCAATTAGGGAAAAACTAATTTACCTTGTTGCCATTTATGAATTAAGGTAGTCTATATTAGAAGAACAAACCTAGGGGCGGGTGGGTAGAGGGGTAGGGTGGGAGGGAAGTAGACAGAATAGCAAAATTAAAAGCTTTGGAAAGGCTTAATTTCAAAGAAATCTTAGCTTTGCCAAGTAAGTTGACTGAAGTCTCTCCTTCCTCTTTCAAAGCAAATTGACTAGAAGCTATCCTGATCTCTAAGTCACTTGCTAAGTATCTGTTAGAAACTGCCCCTTTTTTTTTTTTGGTATTTTTTTTGTAATTTCTTTGGAACAGACTACCACACAACAATTTAAAACAGTTATAACAATATCTGGAGAAATAGGCACCTAAGATTAACAGTAGACAGAATAGCAAAATTAAAGTCTGCAGAAACATTGTCACATTGATAAGCACCAGGTATAGTATCACCCCCTTTCACGTGAGTTCCATTACCAATTAACAGAAGAGTTCTTCCTGCAGAGAATCCAAATCTTCCTGCTTCTAGAATATACCAGTCAAGATTACCCAATCAAAATCAAGCAGATTGAAATCACCTAGCAAAAGTTCCTCCCTTTTCATAGCAATTTTGGGAATATCTCCCATTAAATCTCTATCCATGACTTCTGCTTGCAAAGGAGGTCTTTATCTCACATTAATATAAATGGATGTTCTATTCCATCTTTCCAGACTAACATACAGTGCTTCCTCTTTATCATGTAAATCCTGCACTTGTTGCTTTAATTATATTTTTTTTAATATATAGCACTCCTCCTCCTCCTCCTTTTTTTCCTACTATGTCTTTCATAAATAGACTGTAGCCCAGAATAACTATATCCCAGTCATGGTTTTCCATATACCATAGCTCTATGGCTTCCATGACTGCCTATATGGGCATTAATATACATCATTTTACAGATGTTGTCCGTTATTCCTATCTCTATACAAATAATCATGCTTTACTTACTTGAAGGCTTATACATACCTGAGGACTTTATCATCTATCCTTGATGATCCAAGTTTAAAGCCCTCTTCAGCAGGTTTGCTGATCCACTTTGAAAGACACATCACCCTTTTTTCAATAAGTGGACACCATCTCTTCTCAGCAGTCTTGGAATACCATACCACAGTCCAGGAAGTTGAAACACTCCTGTCAACACTATTTGCACACACACATATATTCACCTCCAGAATCTGAGCTTCCCTGTCTCAGCCTTTATCATTGTCTGGGAGAACTGAGAAGAAAACCACCTGTGGCTGCGCACTTCTCTGCTTCACCCTCTCATCCAGAGCCATGAAGTCACTTTTGATATGTTCATGAGGATACCATGAAACACCATTTCTGCCAACCTGGATGAACAGTTTTGGATAAGTCAATAGGCTTGAAGTTCCTCAACAATCTCTCCATGATGTCTTGGATTTTAGCACCTGGAAGACAGCACACCTCCCTGGTGTTGCGACCGTCGCGACCCGACGGCTCCACTCCGCCCACCTTAGCTCTTTTGCGACTCCCTCTTTGGTTGATGGAAGTTTGGCTGCCGCGGCGTCATCTTGCCAACCTCCTCCAGCGTCCCCGGACCGGCTAGATGCTGCCTTCCACCATGTTCTCCTGAAGCCTAAGCACGCACGCGCACGGCGTAGCCCCGACTCAAGTACCAGCTGTGGCGCGAACCTCAGAGGCGACTCCCTGAGATGACGTCATCCTCACCGGATACTTAAGGTCTTCATTTTTGCTAGCTATGCGAATTAGCAAAGGGGATTCTTCCAGGTATCGCTGCGGATGGGATTCGCTCTCTGCATACCTTGCTACTCTGCCTCCTCGGACTTTACCAGGGGTACCCGCTCCTCGGGGGCCTCATTCTCTCTCTTGCTTTTCAGGTCACAGTCTGGAACCGGTATTCGCTCCTCGAGGGCTCACGTTCCCGGACCTGCTACTGAATACTTCTGCCAGGAAGTCACCGCTGCCCACAATACCAGTGAGTTACCATCTCTCTCTCAGAGCTTTCCCTGGAACCAGGTACTCGCTCCTCGAGGGCCTACTCCATTCCAGCCTCTGGGCTGCTTCAAGAGACTGTGTGAGTGTTACCATCAAGGTTCTGTTTCTGAACTCTGCATACTCTGACTACTCACTATATTCAGTTTCTCTACAGCTCAGCCATCCTGGGATCGCTGAGCCCAGCCGGGCTCTTCCAGCTCACTACTGCCACCTCTGGTGGTTCACTATACAGTTTAATAAAAGATCTAGTTTGTGTCTGTCTCCCAACTCTGAGCCTGACTGGTGGCCCCTCTCGGGATCTTCCCTCGGGGGTGTGGTCATCTGCCACCGGCCCAAGGATCCACCCACAATTATCACAAATAATAACACCTGGATATCATGTCTGGTGGGCTGATGGAAGCTGCCTTTCCCCTCAGAATAGTAACCCTCCACCACTACACCCTTCGCCTTCAAGACACTGTTATTGCTGATCTTGCAGCTTTGGGCTCATGATATTGGGTTCACTTCAATCCGGGATATCTTTGCTGCTTCCACTTTCAGGGATGTATACCAGATCTTCAGCTCGAATGAAGGTGGAGTAAGGGCGAGGATTTTACTGTGTTTGGTAATCTGTGGCTAGCTATCATCTTGCAGATCAGTTTCACCTTCCTCTCTGCTGGCCTTTTCCATCTTAGAAGCCTCAAAAAGCATTTCATCGATGTAGTTCTTACTTTCACAGATGCTTCTAAAAATCTCCACTTCCTCCTTTAATTCCTCCATCTGTTTTCTAATTGATTTGAACTGAAGGCATCTTTCACACTGAACGTAGACATCCTTGCTGTATGTAGATCATCCTTGCTGTATGTAGATCAGAATATCTATCTGATCAGAAGTATAAATAGTAACTGTTACAACAGCTTTGTTGATATATTGTTTTCCAAGTTCCTTCTGCTCTTCTTAGGATATTTATATCTGTAGAAATAGATGCGAACCTACAAAGAGCCTTATTTTTTCCTCAGGTAACCTGTAAGCATAATCACCTGGCTTCCTTTGTGTGAGATCTTGCACCTACACACTGATTCACTTTGTATAGCTATTAGCTAGCTCACATGTAATTAAGAATTATGAAGTAATATATTTTAACTTTCAGTTTATAACATTTTATAATTGTTTTTCATCTGTCTGGAGTATAGTCTATAAAGAATTCTGTTTCCTTTGGAACAAAATATCAGGCCAAATGAAATCAATTACATGAAGAATCTACTATGATATTTCTAATTAGCTCCCCTTACCCATTACATATATGTTCTGTTTTCAAAAATGAATTATGAATCTAAATTGTTTCCTTATGTTTCTCTGTCAATCAATGTCAATTTATTCTGTGTAAATCCAACTCCTTTGTTAGTTTATATATTAAGAATGGAAAGTAGGGAGGGTAGGATTTGTGGTGGAAGGAGGGACCTAAAAATAAGATAAAACAATCTCACAACAGCAAAGCAGCTCTATCCTTTCTAGAATTTTTCTCTATAAATTAAGAAGCCATAACAACACAACAAATAGAAATGTAAAAAAATATCAATTTTTCAAAATTAAAAGCCAAAAAGCAAAGGAAAAACACTGTTTCAAAATGACATCATTGTAGTTGAATCAAGAGCCAAAAAAATAGCTTTTTGTAATTGAGCCTCTCCAAGACTGGGGAAGAGCCAGTTTCCCTTCTACCAAATGTCTGAGATGGAAATTATGTCTAGACCTTTACTTAGTGCCATACATTTTAACTCTTCATTCTTATTTTTTTAGACTTTTTGCATTTGTATATAGATGGCAAATTATATTCTTATAATTCCTATTCGCAGTCTTCTCATTATTAGCAGCTGATTCATATAATTTGGAATCATTTAAATTTGCCTGCTCTTAATTTTAAATCCACCAAAGCTACTTTGCTTTTTTCATATTCTTTTTGGGAATATTCTAATTTCCCTGTTTTCACTATTCTATCTCCCTTTTAATTGTTAGTGCTAGGACCCAGGTTCTATTCTTGTTGAAATGGTGTCATCTTTCCGTAATGGGTTCTGTGAAGAGGTATATAGAAGAGATCCCCAGAACACCTTATATTATCAAACCCAGTCCACCTTAAAATTCAGCCAGAGTGACTGTGCTTTCCTTGGGGAGAGAAATAAAAACTCAAGCCCAGGTGGGAACAGAGAGGCCTTGGACAGGAGAAGAAAGCAGCAGAGAGTACACCAAGACTGTATATATATATGAATGCCCTAATTTTCAGAGCACTGCTGAGGTAATGCATCTTTCTGTGTAGAAATGGCCAAAGTCCAGACTGTTTCTGTCCTCCAACAATCTCCCTAAGATAAGGGACTCTCCCATGTTATCATAGGTTCCCTTATCTCAAAATGTTCCCTGGGTCCTACCTTATCCTACCATCCCTGCACCATTTTCTTATCTACATATTCAGATATCAGAGTTCAGCCTGCCCCTGTAGTCCCCCATATGGAACTGACAACATTTCAGAAAATTATAGCCTGGAAGTTTTGGATTTTAATCTATTTAAAAGCCTAAATTTGGCCTCTAGATTCTCCTTCTTGCATTTCCTACATCATCAATACCCATATATAACATGATGGCCAGCTCTTCCTCAATACTCTATAAAATCCTATCTAGGTAACCCAGAATAACTATTTAAAATATGTTTTACCTGTTCCTCTACTTGTTCAGAGCGAGTACAATAAAACATACATAAAATCAGTACAATATAAAATATCTAATAAAATACAAACAAATTATAGACAGACAATCATGAATTAAGTAGCAATTGAAACCTACAGAACAAGGTTCCAGAGTGTTAATGGGCAAACTTTTGTCTTTTAAGAAGAGGTAGGATATTATAATATCAGTAAATATGGTGCTACAGGACATAGTCTAGGCCACTGCTGTAAATGAAGAAGAAGGTTTTAAGTGCTTTTCTAAATTTTTTCTGTTGTTTGATGCTGCATACAGCTAGTGGTACAGTAGTCCATAAAGAAGGACTACAAATAGAGAAAGCTTTTTCCTGTGTCTTTGTCAGGCATGTGACTTTTAATGAAGGAATATCAAGTCATGGTTTTCCATGTACCAGATCTTCATGACAGCCACTACACCCAAGTCAGCCTCTTCTATGACTGTTTCTAGATCCGGGATTTATTTCCCGAACTATGGACATACATATACGTATACGTTTTACAGATGTTGCCCTTTATTCCTATTCCTATACAAATATTCAATGCTTCACTTACCTGAAAGCTTATACTTACCTAGGGTTTTTTCACCCATCCTGACGATCCTAGTTTAAAGCCCTCTACCTTTTGTATTACACAAGCAAGATACTGAGTAATTACCACAATCAAAGGCCACTAACCTATCTATATCACTAATAACTGAATTACCAATAACAGCAGTCCATTATCTACCCTTCAGAACAAAATCTAAGAAGGGACAGGTTTTGAGAGAAAGACATGATCTTCAGCCTGTCTCAAAGCACATCCTTACAGGAGTCAGTAAGGTATTCATTTTCAGAACAGAAATGACGCATCTTCATTATTAAAAGATAACACAATTCCTGCAAGGTAGGTCACAGGTACAGGATCACTTCCTGCCATTGTACTCCAAAGCAGCACAAAGGGCAGTGCCAAAGTGGAGAAGGCATTGCTCTACTACATCCTCTCAATTTCTCTTCTATATACTTTTCTGTCTGCTTTAGCTCTTTCAGGTCAGCCACTCACAAGATAAAACTCATCCTGAGAGCTTGCAGTCCTTTGTACTAGATTTACACATACAACCTATCTACATCCTGCTGCTGGAGAACTATCTACATCTTTTATTTTTACTACATATTTAAGGGAGTAGGGCATTTGTAACATAGTAACATAGTAATGACAGCAGAAAAAAGACCAAATGGTCCATCTAGTCTGCCCAGTAATGTGCTTATGGTCATCACTCCATTCAGGTTACCCCCATGTGTTCTGTTAAAGACAAAGTTTAAGTTCCTTAAAATGCTAAATCTGTATGCCCTTAGAAATCAGGTAAGAAATATATTTATAGGGATTTAATGAAACTAGTCTCTCAAGGGGTTTGATATCATTTGGGATGGTTAGCCAGGTGCCTACTAACCTGAGCCACCTCTCTCTGTATCCTAACTCTCATATTAGCCAATTGCACAGTAGCTTGATCAGCTATCACCTCATTCCACTAAAACAGGGGTGGAGAATCCTTCAATTCTACACAAATTAAATATAAAAAATACCCTTATGAATATGCATATCGATTTCAATGCATTGCCTCTAATGTATGCAAATCTATTTCATTCACATTCATCAGGGATATCTTGAAAATCTGATCAGTCTGCAGACCTCGAAGACAGCAGTTTCCCTACCCTTGTACTAGATGCTCACTCCACTCAAGAAGAGAGTTCTTGCAGTGAAATTTAAATTTATGCTGCCAGGTAGGCCTCAACCTCAATGGCAGCCTATTTTTAATGGATGTAAGTAATTTTTTAAAGCTTCCAATCTACAATGAGTTATATTATCAAACTAATTAGTCCACATAATACACAGTTATGCAGTTTATCATTCTTGTAATATGGTTTTTGTCCATTTTATGGTTTTTATTATGTATATAAATTTGTAAATCACATTTTTTTGTAGCTATTGGTCATGTAGTATATACAGTACATTTTTTAAATAAATATACCCTCTACAAATCTAGAGGCCTGCAGTGATAAGGGCCTGGAGGCATCAATGACCATGATAAAGGGTTTTAGTGCAATTTTAAACACACGTAGATCATGGAGGTCAGATGCTTTTCAAACTCCTCACCTATTTCTAATCGATGACAGAATTTCACCTGTATCTTTTGATGGAAAAACTGGTTGAAATCCTGGGCCTCTTTCAGAATTGTGTGCGAGTATCACATTGAGTAACTCTGGACAGACAATGCAGAACTAATATATATCATTGTCATATGTTCTCTCAAAAAGATCCAGAGTTTGAAAGCAATATTCAGGTGCTAAAAAGGTGTGAATTAGTGCATTCCTGGCCATTTTAAGGTGAAACTGACAACCACACTTTTCTGTAGTAACAAAGATCTCTCAAATAAATTGATTACCTATACATGATACATCATGTTTGTCTTCTTACCAACAATCAGTACAGTATATGGAGCTTCACACATCCTTTTCTACATTTTCTGGAAGAGGACAGGCATGGTCACCAACTCTTTTGTGGCATCCAGGTATTTCAGGATGACAAGATTTGCCTTGTGCTCACTCTTGACATTCATACTCAAAAAGGACTGTGATTTAGGCATCAGGAGGTCAATACTGAAAACTATCCAGGTATGTAACTTAGCCAGAAATAACTTATCTGGCTGAGTTACAAGGGATATCCTGCTATATGGCAGGTCTAACTTATCATGTTAACTTAAACAAATAAGAGCGAATATCACTACTTAACCTGTTAAGTTAACTGGATAAGTAGTGCTGCTCTGATCTGCCCTCAGCCCACCCACTGACTATCCAGCTATTCAGATAGCTGGATAAATATCATATCTTGCTATCTAGTGGCTGCCAAATTTAACCGGATATTTACCGGCTGCTAGATTGCCAAATAAGTCCTACTTAGACAGCTATCTAGCACTAAATGTGCTTTAAATATGCTGGCATTTATGAACAAAGATTTGTTCTTCGGTTTATCTCAGAGAACATCCTTACAGGAGTCAGTGAGGTGTTCTTTTTCAGAACAGAACTCCTCTGACAGATACGTAGGACTGCAAAACTCCTTAGACTCTGGCTGAGAAAAGATATACTGAAAGGATACCTGGGATTCTGCCAGTACTGCAGCTGCAGACCTCTTTTTTGCTGAAATTTGGCCATTTGGGTATCAGGACTGAGTGGAATCAAGAAACAGGAGATGCATTCCATAATGAATCCATGCAACACCAGCTCTTGCAGCACTCAGGGTGAAAGAGGAGGCACCAAGAGGCAGATTATTCTATGAAACAAGATACATCTAAGTTCCTGACAATGGAACCTTGACATACTTGATATAGCAAGAGAGCATCTCACCAATTCTCTTCTTATAGTGCTTAAATACAACATTGGTGTTGACCTCATAAGGGAGTGATTGTCCTTCGTGGCTAACTGAAGGTTGAGGCCAAAAGTTGCAGAGTGAACATCTGGAGACCAGCACATGATCATCTGAGAGTGGGAGACAGAGTTCACCTTCAGATAGGGCCATTTTGAATGATGCAAAACCTGCTGCATCTCCATGTTTCTAGAAGATTTGTGTCAGAGACATGGCAATACATCAAAGCCTCCTCTCCACTTTTGACAGTGACCCTTTCCAGTTCTGAGCTCAATCACTCAAAGCCTGTATTTCAACTCATGTGAGGGTGTTAGGAATGAGGAGACTTGCTCAACTCTTGGGCCTCTCCTCTGACTGAAAAACTAAAGTGGTTAAGGGCCCTTTTGGCATTGCATGGCCACCAGTAGTCAGTGTGGTTCCATTAATTTGAGCCTTTCACACCAGCTTGAGGAGCTCAAATTTTAATTTTTCAGCAAGATAGGTGAGGAGCCTTACTTTCCAGGCTTTAATTGCTCAAAGCAACATATAAGATGCCTCAGTCAGAGGCATTGTGCCAAATATTTGAAACAAAATTCATGATTTTCAGTGAAGGACAACTTTTATTTCCTTTTGCGGAAGAACTTGAAGATGCTTGTCTACTTTTCTGAGATTGTGAGGAAAAAGAGGCATAAACAAACAAGGCAAGTTTTTTTCAGAAGATGATCAAAGAGAGAAAACTTTAGCCTGGTAAACCGCTTGGTGCAGTTGCATTGTAGCAAATACATCTTCATGCCAGACCAACAAGCAACAAAAGAAAAGAAAATATGTCTGAAGTACCAAAACAGTTAATGAAAGAAAAACAGGACGTACGGGAGCTGTGTTTAGGCCAAAGTCTGAAGATGAAAGCAAAAAGCATGCAAATTTGCAGTGTGGCTGCCTGAATGAATTAATTCATGTACAATGATAATGACAGAAGGAAAGGACCTGAGGAGAGCTATGGGACTGCAGCAGTGCAGCAACTCCTACACATGAGCAGTAAAGGCATTTCCAGAAAGCTCTGTAGAATCTATCGGTTTTACAAGGAGCACAGTCATATGATTCACTCATCCAAGTAGGTGAACCTTGAGAAAAAACAACACATTTGCTTGAAACACAATGAGAATTCAATCTTTGATTCTGGATCTGTTTTTCCTGGAGCACAAGGGAGACAATAAGACAGTCATATGTACAGCAAAGGTCAAAAACTGATACTACATTTATGGCCAATCCTTACTCCTTTATAACTTTCAAAGCCTATATCATTAAACATCAAATATGAATGGAACTATGAATTAAAATATTAACAAGCAAATAATAATGTATATTACTGGAAAGAAAATAGAAAAAATATGCATTCAACTATATAAAGTTAACAGGAAAATTGTTAAGAGGATACATCTTACTAATACACTAATGATTTACTTAATAGATTATATTCTACTTTAGCACTAAAATAACACACACACATATATATGTGTGACTATATATAAATATAGAAAGAGAGAGAAAGAGAATGAGAGAAAGATTTAATAAGAAACGCACATTGAAATATAATAAGGAAGCAGGATAAATTAGAGTAACTCTTTGGATCTCTCTCAGGCTAATCAGATATATACAGAAAAGAACCTTTTAAGTTTAATGATACCTGCTCATTAAATGATGCTAAACACTAAAATACCACGAACAGCAGGGAATTTCAGTTTACATTAGAGAAGAAAATAAAAGGGTAAAAATGACTGAAGTTGGTCAGTTCAAGCTGATAGGGCACTTCAAATGAATAACAGAAGAATAAAGCAGACACTCTAGGTTAAATTACATTTTACAATGCCATTTCTTGAAAGTATTTAAATTCACAAATTTTATTTGAATTAACTAACCTGCCAAAAATCAAAACCTTGAATAGAGGTAAAGTTAAACAAGTGACTACATTTCACAGTAGTTTACCCACTATGCAATAAAAAAAATATATAACAAAATAATGGTCTTGGTGGACACCAATTTTATGGGCCTACCTATGTTAAGCTGCTTTTTTAGCTCCATGAATTTTGTTGGTATGCTTGCAAGAACAATAACATTTTCATCACAGAATAAGACTGTATATGAGTGCTGATATATAATAATTTCTATGGAATTGTATCTAAACATGCTTTCCAGTTCTTTCTTCCACAATATAGTGTTTGACCTATAGAAAGATGAGAATATTTAAAAAGGGTCTATAACAGTTACATTAAAACTTGTGAAGCACATTCTCACATTTACATTTTATAGGGACAATTTTCAAATAGTCTGCATATGTGTAAACCATGTAAGGCACATTTAACATATGTAATTTATGTAAATAAAGTACCACACTGTTTCTCTTTAAAAAATTAGAATAAACTACCTACATTTAAAGCACCTGTGCAATTTCCATCTGCCATTTTCTGTGGGTAGTCATGGAAAATAAATTAGCATGTGTACTTTTGAAAATGTCATGCACATGCACTATTTTTCAGCCACCAAAAAAAACCACATCACCAGAATACATTCTTACAATCTGGATAAAAGTGTGGGTGGGCAGGAGTGGGGGGTAGAATTCTAAGGCAAGTGATTTTATTTGGGTAAATTACTATTTACCAGATAAATAGCTTTGAAAATTGTCTTCTTTAAGACTAAAGGCCCATGAACTAAGGCTAAGAGCATGCTATACATTAAGGGGTCAATTTTCCAAAGGATTAGCTGGCTAATTTTGGGCATTAATCAGTTGAACCTTACTGATTTAAAGTTAGCCCCCTCTGACTGGACAACTTTAACCAGCTAAGGAAGCAACTTTCAAACTGTACAAAGAAGTATAAAGTCTGTAGATACTTTTTACCCACAGATGTTTATTGCAATTTTCAAATGGAAAAACTTATCTGAGCCAATTTTCAAAGAGAAAGCATGCACACAAAGCACAGACTTGCATCTGCTATTTGAGCATGTACTTTTTTTTTTTAGATAATGTATGCACGTACTTTTGAAACTTCAAAAAAGTATACATAGTGCTAACTCCCTAGCCCTGCCCAAGCAGCACTTCTCCCATCAAAATGTGTAGTAGCAGTATGCATGCAATTTTATGTGCAGATAGGGGTAGATCTTAAAAAAATACGCGCGCGCGTACTTTTGTTCGCGCAACCGGCGCGAACAAAAGTAAGCCAGATTTTAAAAGATACGCGCGTTGCCGCACGTATCTTTTAAAATCCGGGGTCGGCGCGCGCAAGGCTGCGCAAAATCGGCAGCCTGCGCGCGCTGAGCCGCGCAGCCTGCCTCCGTTCCCTCCGAGGCTGCTCCGAAATCGAAGCGGCCTCGGAGGGAACTTTCCTTCCGCATCCCCCCACCTTCCCCTCCCTTCCCCTATCTAACCCACCCCCCAGCCCTACCTAAATCCCCCCCCACCTTTGTTGTACAAGTTACGCCTGCTTGAAGCAGGCGTAACTTGTGCGCGCCGCCTCGTCAGCCCCCGGCACAGGCCACAGTGCCGTGGGACTTGGGATCGCCCTCCCAGCCCGCCCCCGAAGCCTTGCCATGCCCCCGGTCTTCGGACACGCCCAGGCACGCCCCCTCCCGCCCCTTTTACGAAGCCCCGGGACTTACGCGCGTCCCAGGGCTTTACGCGCGCCGGCGGCCTATGCAAAATTGGTGCGCCGACGCGCAAGTGCCCTGCGCGCGTAAATCCGGAAGGATTTACGCGCACAGGGCTTTTAAAATCTACCCCATAGGGTAGGCAATTTTCAAAATCTTATTTTTTTTATTTTTTATTTATTTAAAAACTTTTCTATACCGTCGTATACGGTTTACAGTTAGGCACGAAATATTTCCAAATGTAAAAAAGTGTTTTACGTGCACAAATGGATTAGCAAATTGCCCTCCCCAAATTGCAACCACTCAAATTTATCAGGTTAAAAAATTGAGCAGCCCATAAAAAAAAAAAAAAAATTCTTGCTGGGCATTGTGCAATACTTGCCAAACAGAAGGACCCATCCTCTCCAATGTTTAGTGAATGGTTGAAACATATGTTGAATGCATATGAGATGAACTTTCTATCAAAGACTGAGTAAGAATGATATAAAGATAATGATATAATGAGTGTATGGAAACCTTTCCTGAAATCCTTCAAGATTATCACACTTTAAGGTTTTTTCATATGCATTTGTGTGTGTCTAAAGAGGCTGTTGGTGGGGGGGGGGGGGGGGGCATGGGTGATCTGTTGGAATAAAAATAGACAACCCAGAAGGTGGGAGGGGAGAAACATGAACAGGTTACTTTGATTTTCAATGCTAACTGCCTAGCTGTAGGATTTATCATTCCGCTATAAATATAGCAGAATGAGGAGCCGTCGCTAGAAAAGGGGTGGAGGGCAATAGTGTACACCCGGCTGCATCGCAGCGGTGTGTTTTCACTCGCAGTGGCAATGGCACTGCACACACTATTGCCCCCATAGCAGCACCATAAAAGTTGTAGTTATTTCCGGTAATACTGCCAGCGATAATGTGTTAAACATTATCACCTGCAGCGGTACAATAAAAATGTTTTTCCTAACTCTGCCCAAACCTCGCCAAACCTCGCCAAAACCCCTCCCCTTTCCCTCATTTAAATGTTATCATCATGATGCGATCATTATTGCATGCGCTAGTGCCTTATCACATGTGATAAGGCCCTAATGCACAGGATAACGGCCCATCGCGTTTTGAAAAATGACTCTGTCTATCTGTCCAGACTCTTCATCTCCCAACAATAGGGGGAAAAAAAAAATTCAGAGCAAAGTTAGGTGGCAAAGCAGTAGGAAGAAAGTGTTAAGTTCAAACAGCTTGGGATTGGTTTTGATGGAAGGGGGCAGGAAACCTAATACTTTTGAGATGAGGGAAGTAAAACATGAGAGGAGATTGGACATCCTGTTTCGGTTTTGGGTTTTTTTGGGGGGGTTTTTAGTATTGGAACTTTTATTGGCAAAACATAGTCATAATATATAACAGATGGGCAGAAACAGAATTGCCTCAATTATCCAAATATAGGTTCAGGAACAATATAAGAGACGGTACACAGCTGGATAACAGTATTATAGAACATTACCAAAACCTCATTCCTCCCCCCCCCCTCCCTCCCCCCAATCAGGTCTGTATCAATAATGTCCAAGAAAGATGCCCTAATACCAAGATAATACCTCTAAAAGATATAAAATTGTCAAATCCGTTAACCTTCAGTGATGCTTTAAACCAAGGATGTCAGGTCTCTGATATCAGATATTAAAAAGAAAGTCCACAAATGAAGAAAATACAAATAATGCAAAGGATATGTACTACACCATTGTAAGAGATGGGTCATGGAAGGTGTAAATTATCCCAACTAATAAAAGGCTCCCATGTTGCGTGGTATGCTGCCTCCCGATGGTGACGGGTAGCAGTAATATGTTCCAAGAGTCGAATATTTCACAATCTTTGAACCAATTTGCGAAATAAGGGTACTTCAGGCCTCTTCCAAAGGCTCGCGAGCTCAAGTCTTGCAGCTATGCAAATGTGTAGGCATAGTCTTTGCTGAGAATTAGAAAGAGCTGAGAACGGATCGTTGAGAAGCATTGCATAGGGCATGAAGGCCAGGTGAGATCAAAATAGCTGATTAATCCAGTCCTCTATCTGTTGCCAGTAGGACGAATGTCGAGGACAGCACCACCACACATGAAGATAAGTGCCCACGGATCCGCAGCCTCACCAACAGTGGTCTGGTAGACGAGAAAACATGCGATGTAATCTTACTGGGATATAATACCATCGGTATAACATTTTCAAGCAATGTTCTTGTAGTTGTGCCGATATGGAGCATTTTCATGCCCTGATAAAGATTTGTTCCCAGTCATCCAAAAGATCCAAGCCAAGATCGTTTTCCCATGCAGTCATACAAGATGGCTTGTTAGCCAGATTGCCTTGAAGTAATTTATAGATTTTAGAAACTGTCCCTTTGGTGATATGGCGCTGCAGACAGTAGGTTTCAAACATGGTCTTGCATGCCGGTATGGAATGATTAGCAAGCATATGGCGTAGGAAATGGGAAATTTGAGAATATTCGAAAACAAGTTGCACCTTCCCATGCAACATATAATGATGTACTTGTATCAGTCCCGCCTCTTTCCAGATCCAAAAAGCTCCTTTGGGAAGGCCAGAAGGGAAAGCAGTGTTATGAAACAGATAGGTCAGGTAGGAATACGGTTGTGTGCCGATTAATTGAGATCGCCATTTTTCCCAAATCTTCAATGTAGTTTGGAGAGCCATAGGCGATGTAGCAGGATTCCGCCATGTGTGCTTTGGTTGCCACGGAGTGGCGATGAGAGGCATGGCTCCCACTACATGTTGTTCTATCAATTGCCAGGGGCAAGGTAAATCCGTTTTAGAAACATCCATAATCGCTTTTAGTTGGGCGGCTGCATAATACCAGCCGAGATTGGGAAATCCAAGACCCCCGCTCTCCTTGGAGCGAAATAGAACTGAGTGTGCTACCCGCGGAGGTCTCTTCCTCCACACAAAGTCAAAAATCTTTTTTTGCATACGTTTAATGAGTACCGTGGAAAGATAAATTGGAAGGGTTAGAAACAAATAAAGCAATCTTGGTAAGATGTTCATCTTGATGGCAGCTATGCACCCTTGCCATGAAAATGTGTCCCTATGCCATTGATTAAGGTCTTTATCTATAGTTTTAAGGAGTGGTACATAATTGAGTTCATATAGTTTCTGTATGTTTGGTCCCAGGTGGATACCCAGATATTTAATGGGTTTAGCGGTCCACCGAAAGGGCAGAGAGGACTGTAGTAAATTGGTAACGGACATAGGGGTATTGATGTTAAGCACTTCTGATTTATCGAAGTTTACTCTGAACCCAGATACACTACTAAAGGTTTGAAGTGCTGTCATCACAGCAGGTAAAGACTTGAGAGGCTCAGTTAAGGTAAAGAGGATGTCATCCGCAAAAAGTGACATTTTAAATTCATGGGGCCCCATACTCACACCCTGGATCTCTTTCATAGCCCTGACAGTGGAAGTGAAGGGTTCTAAAAACAATGCAAACAACAGTGGTGAAAGTGGGCACCCTTGTCTTGTCCCCCATCCGACAGAAAAACTGTTACCATAACCCCCATTTACTTTGACTTGTGCTTTCGGGGTATCATATAACTGATGTAACCAATTCAAAAAATGTGGACCAAATCTCACCTGGCGTAATGTTTGGAACAAGAAGGGCCAATGCACCATATCGAACGCCTTCTTGGCGTCGACCGAAAGGAGAACGCTGGGAATGGCACCTTCAGTCATCCACTCAATAAGATCTATGATTCTCCTCATGTTATCAGAAGCTTCCCTCCCTGGAATAAACCCCGCCTGATCATGGTGCACCAGTATGGGCAATAGGTGATTAAGGCATTCTGCCAGTATTCGAGCCAAAATTTTGAGATCCAAATTAATCAGGGAAATTGGGCGATAGGAACCACATAATGTGGGGTCCTTCCCTGGTTTAGCGAGCACCGTAATCCCCGCTGTGTTGGAATGGGGACCCAGTTTGGCATCCTCCCTCAATGAATTGTAAACGTCCATTAAAGGCACCACCAAAGCATGTGAAAGCTTCTTATAATACTGTGTGGAAAGGCCATCAAGGTCGGGAGCTTTCCCTCCCCTCAGTTGTTTGATAGTCTGTAGGACTTCTTCTGCTGTGATAGGGCTATCAAGAAGACGCTGCTGGTCCAGTGTGAGTGCTGGAAGGGTAACGTTCACTAAATAATAATCTATCTCAGACAGGGTGATATCAGTTCTAGCGCTATATAGGTTAGTATAAAAAGCCGTAAAACTTTGTCGAATAGCTGCCGTATTGATTAAACTATTACCAGATGGGTCCTTAATTTTGGCAATGGCATTTTGTAGTTGTAGGGATTTCAATCGTCTGGCCAAAAGCCGACCTGCTTTATTGCCCCCCTCATAATACGTTTGTCTAATCATATTAAGCTGATGAGCAATCTGTTTGGAATTAAGTTCCTGCAATTCCCTATTAAGCGTACTCAATCGAGTATATAACCCCACATCTGGAGAGAGCATATGCTGATGAGAGATGGCTTGCAACTCAATCATGAGCCGGGATCTCTTCTGCTCTCTCTCTTTCTTACAATGAGCAGCTTTAGATATAAAGAGTCCTCTTATTATAAGCCTTAGAGCTCTCACATATGATAGCTGGGCCAGGACCTGAGGCGGCTTGTAGCCGAAAGTACTCTAATAATGAGTGTTCTATATGTGTGACAAAAGTGGGGTCATCCAGGAGACTTTCATTCAAGTGCCAAAACCTAGTGCCCCCCTCCGAGTCTGCCACAGAGAGATCTATCCTTATTGGAGCATGGTCAGACCAAGAAATAGTTTCTATATCCATTTTCTCCACTCTATTTTACAATAATTTATCAACTAGAAAAAAATCAATTCAGGAGTAAGTATTGTGGGCATGTGAATAATAGGTGTATTGTCTGGAAAGTGGATACCTCTGACGCCAAATGTCAATGAGCCCCCAGTGATTCATTAGCACCAGTAAGCACTTTCTAGAACCCCCTAAAGTGTGTGATGCCGCTCCAGAATTAACTAGGGTGGGCTTAAGAGTAAAATTAAAATCGCCCCAAGTATTAACGTTCCTTTTGAGTGTTGCGACAATATTTTCTCAAAATCCTGTAAAAATAAATGCTGGCTGGTGTTAGGAAGGTAAACGTTCACCCGTGTGAGAATTTCAGATCCCATGCGTATATTGAGTAATAAGAAGCGACCTGCGGGATCAGCATATTTATGTAGAACCTCATGTACACAATTCCCAGCGATTTAAATAGCTACACCAGTATATTTAGACCCAACCGTGCTTGCTGCAAAATATTGTGCTGGATAACCCTTATGTCTAAGCAAGTATTCATATCGTGCTCTCAAATGAGTTACATAAGAACATAAGAAAATGCCATACTGGGTCAGACCAAGGGTCCATCAAGCCCAGCATCCTGTTTCCAACAGTGGCCAATCCAGGCCATAAGAACCTGGCAAGTACCCAAAAACTAAGTCTATTCCATGTAACCATTGCTAATGGCAGTGGCTATTCTCTAAGTGAACTTAATAGCAGGTAATGGACTTCTCCTCCAAGAACTTATCCAATCCTTTTTTAAACACAGCTATACTAACTGCACGAACCACATTCTCTGGCAACAAATTCCAGAGTTTAATTGTGCGTTGAGTAAAAAAGAACTTTCTCCGATTAGTTTTAAATGTGCCCCATGCTAACTTCATGGAGTGCCCCCTAGTCTTTCTATTATCCGAAAGAGTAAATAACTGATTCACATCTACCCGTTCTAGACCTCTCATGATTTTAAACACCTCTATCATATCCCCCCTCAGTCGTCTCTTCTCCAAGCTGAAAAGTCCTAACCTCTTTAGTCTTTCCTCATAGGGGAGTTGTTCCATTCCCCTTATCATTTTGGTAGCCCTTCTCTGTACCTTCTCCATCGCAATTATATCTTTTTTGAGATGCGGCGACCATAATTGTACACAGTATTCAAGGTGCGGTCTCACCATGGAGCGATACAAAGGCATTTCTTGAATAAAAGCTATTATGATCTTTTGAAAATATAGCTCTTGAAATAAGAGTTGGCGCTTGCAAAAAGTGTTGAGACCCTTTGCATTTATGGACAAAAAAGAAATCATGGAGAAGCATAATCATATGCTGTGCTGACATTAAGAGGTATCCTGCCCTTCCTTGGTAGTTGTTCAGAGTTACCACATTTGGAATCATCATCAGTTATGAATGATACCTGATACCCAGCCCAACGAGCCGCAGATCATTCCCACTATGGGGGTAAACACCCGCGAAAAGATCAGACCCCAGTTCAAGTCCACGCCCCAAAGGTGTCCCCTCCCCCCCCCCCCGCCCATTACATGTAAATGCAGTTAACCAGCTCAACATTAGACCCCGTAACATGAAGTGAAACATAACCCAAAACCCCACCATTAGCCCTTTCCAGGGCTACATGCAGCGAGCACAAGTCCTGGCGAGTCCCTTGAACATGTGCTAGGGAGATATTAAGAATAACAAACAGAAATGTAGTCGCCTGTCAGCGAGATCAACAAGTGATAGGATAATCAATATGAGCAGGTCACCCCTGATCAGAGAGTTGAGCATGCAAGTCCACAGATTGCCTGCGCAAACGTCTTCTGCCATTGGTTACTCGTTGCCATCTTGGATGAGGATCCCTTCTTGGTAGTGCAGCTGGTGGTGGTGGAGAATGAAACTCTACTGGGAGCCCCGTGCTTTTAAGAGCTTCGGCCGCCTCGGGTAGGGTTTTAACCCGATAAGATACCCCCTGATGATTGAAGAGAAGGCCGAAGGGAAAAGTCCATCTGTAACGGATGCTAGCGTTTCGCAGGGACCGCGTCGCCTCCTCAAGTTCAAATCTCTTGCGTAGCATTGCTGGAGCAAGATCTTGAAAAATAGAGATTTTTAGATCTTCCCAGAGCCACTCTGTTTGCTTCCGAGTGATATCATAGATCATAGATTTTAGCGGGAAGCTTCTCAGGCAGAATATTATGTCCCTGGGTTTATTGTCCGACTGAGGCCCAAGGGCCCTGTGCGCCCTCTCGATTTCCACCACGCGGTTCTGTGCGCCAGAGGACGGGGTGTCCATCATTGCCGCATGGGTAAGGAAGTACTCACAGATCCTAAGAGCTACCGCCGAGGCGTCTTTTAAGCATCGGACTCCGGAATGCCCTGGATGTGCAAGTTGTTGCAGCGGGACCTGTTTTTAAGGTCCTCCAATTTTTCTTCAAAAGCTTGTGAATCCTGCTGCAGCTTTTCATACTGCGCTGCGAGTGCCGCCATATCTGCGGCCTGGCCATCCACCCGCACATCTATGTCATCTACACGATGTCCCAGGGCTGCGAGGTCCTCCTTAACCTCAGCGATGGATTCTAATAGCTCAGTTTTTTGTTGTTTAATGTCCTCTCGCAGTTCGAGAAACCAACCTCGCAATTCCAACCTGCTAATAAAATCTTGCAGTTGGAGCGGGTTCTCTGGTGGAGCGGGAAGCGCCTCCTCTCCGCAGGCTGTTTCCTCTTCTGGTTCTGTGGCCTTCCTGCCATCTGTAGACGTGGCATTGGGATTTTGCTTACCAAAGCCAAAATGCTTCAAGTCAGCTATTTTCCGTTTTGTAGTCATCTCAATCGAATGTGCAAACACTCAGATCGGGTTTGATATGTTTTCGATGGTTTTAAAGTGCTCTGGGCGAGGGGAATCACCCCTAGGATCGGGAGCTCAGTAGTTATACATCTGATCCTGTCGCATGCAGCATAGCGCCCCCTGGTTTGTTTGTTTTTTTTAAATCGAGTGTCAGGCGGGAAGGGGTTCAGGTGCATCTTTGTTTTTTATGACAGGTGCCAGAAGGGAAAGAGGGGGCAACTTTGTTTTTTGTTTAAATATATATATATGTGTGTGAGAAGGGAGACAGGACAGATCACTCAGGGCAGGGTTTCAAAGGACTAAGCCAGTGAACATGGATTTTCAGCAACAACCTGCAAAACATACTAAATCTAGCCAGTTAAATTTTGACTGGCTAGAACTATCCATATTTTGAGACAAACATCTAGTTTTGTAGGGTTCAGCTGAAAATTTTGCTAAAGATGACAAGTTAAAATTAAACATTAACCTTTGTTGCTCAGTAGCAATTTGAAAATCTACACCTAAAGCCTTCATATGCATTCTCAACTGGTCCCACAAGACATTAGTTGGGGTAATTCTGAGTCACTGGCTGGACTGCAAAGTTAGCTAGATACACTTATCTTCCTAACTTTAGAGGGACATTCAGTAGTATAGCTGCACTATTAAATATAGCTGGTTATCTTAAAGACAGCCAGATAAGTTCATATGGCTATTCTTAGGACTACAGCATGACTAGAGTTAGCTGTATAATTTATCCGGCTATTTTAACTCTATCCCAGAACACCCCCGGAATGCCCCTACATAATCTGGATACATTTTAGCTGGATAGTGAGTTATCCTGCTAAACCTTAGATGAATAATTGGGGGAAATATTGAAAAGTCAGCCGAATATTGACCGCTAATTGTTGTGCTCCACGGCCGGGCCTGCTCACCTCTATCACCTGTCTAAAAGTTCCGGTCTCACCTCCTCTGCCGGTCCCAGCTGTCCTCGTTGCTCTCAGGCTTCCCCGGTATCCCAAGCCTCCCACTGGGGCTCCGCATCCAGCGTCTCCTCGGCCCCGCTCCTGGGCACGCGCGCGGCCGACGTCATCCCCTTTATAGGGACTAGCGCGGGAAATCTGGCCGAGACACGCCCTGATAACGTCACTCAGTCCCAGCATAAATAGTGAGGTCCTGTCCCCAGGATCTCGCCTTGACAATCGGGTCGATCCCTCTATTATAGCAAGTTTGCCTTCCTGCGTTTCCTGTGTCTCCTGTTCCAGTCTCTTTGTTCCAGTGTCTCCTGTGTCTCCTGTGTCTCCAGTTCCAGCATCTCCTGCTCCTTCATCTCTCCATTCCTGGTAGTATCCTTCGGACTGATCTCATGGTACTGACCTCTGCTTGTTCTTGACTACTCCTTGATCGCCGCCTGACCTGACCTCTGCCTGGAACACTGACTACTCTCATCTGCCGCCTGGAACCCGACCTCCTGCTTGACCTCACTATGTCTGGACTGACCTTGCTACTGACCCTGCCTAGCTGACCATTCTGCACATAGACTCTGGCCTTGATTCTAGCCATACCCTTGGACACTCTATTCTGGCATCCTGCGATCTCCAGTTCTCCTTATCTGAACACCGACCGCGCACCCTTGTTCGTGGTGGACACTCCTTTGCCCACCACGAACAAGGCTGGGCAAAGGGTTGCTATTGGTGAAGCTCCAGCTAGCCTCTGTCTCCTCCTGTGCTTCTCCTCCTCCTGGTGGCAGGCGCTGTCTGGGTCCGACCGGAGGGCCATACCAATCCTGCAGAAGGCCAAGGGTCCACTCCCAGCGCAACACTAATGTGTGCATGTATATAAAGAAAGGAATATCAGAAGGCAAATTAGATTTCAGTGGGCAGACAGGAAATAACATGGTATGTCATTGGCAGGAAAGAATATCCTAAGCAAGAACTTCAAGTCATACTTCATCAGATAGCTAAACAAGAAAATGGGAGTAGCAGGAGGAGACCAATGAAACTACAATGTAACCACCAGCAATATATGAAGAGAGAGGAGAAAATAACAAAATAAATCAATTCAACATTCCATGCTTATGCAAAGGAGAAGAAATGATGACTAGGAAGAGCAGCAAACCAAAGGAGAAAAGTTGGACAGCAATAAAATTCCAGACCTACAGTTCGTAATGGTGAAGGCGGACTTAGACATTGTTGCTTTTACAGAGACATGGATCAATGAGTCTCATGATTGGGATATGGACATCTCAGGTTATAACTTGTTAAGAAAAGACAGAGAGGACAACAAAGGAGAAGGAGTAGCTCTTTATGTCAAAAACAGTATCCAAGTAACTGAAATACAAGGGACATTGAAAAGGGAAGAAGTATAATGGGCTGTCTTAAAAAAAAGAAGATGGTGCTTCCATTTACACTGGTGTGGTCTATAGGCTTCAGAATCAAACAGAAGAATTGGACAGAGATCTGATCAAAATAATACAAAAGGTGGGAAAGGAGACATGGTGCTCATTAGAGATTTTAATCTGCCAGATGTGGATTGGCGTATCCCTACTGCAGAATCTGCAAGAAGTAGAGAGATAACGGATGCCCTTCTAGATGCTCTGCTCAAATAGTAATGGAACCTGAGAGAAAGGGAGTAATTCTCAGCCTAGTGCTCATAAATGGGGATAATGTCTCTAATATCCAGATAGGTGCTCAACTGAGTACCACTGCTCAGACAGTATGGTTCAATAACGCAGCCAGGATGGAGAGAAGTCACACAAAGATCCAAGTTTTAAATTTAAAAAATACAAACTGTCAAAATGGGGATGTACCTAGAGGAAGAATTAGAAGGCCAAGAGAAAATGAGTGAGGTGGAACAACAGTGGGCTAAATTAAAGGGAGCTATTATAAAGGCAACAAATCTATATGCTAGAAAAGTAAACAGAAAAAGAAACCGATTTGGTTCTTAAAGGAGGTGGCAGAAAAAAACAAAGGCAAAAAGAGCATTAAAAAAGTACAAAAGATCTCTAAAAGAGGAACACAGGGGATATCACCTAGTGAAGCTGAGGGAAATGATTAAAGAAATCAGGAAAGCAAAGTTCAAGCGGATTGAAGGATTGCCAAAGAGAGAAAGCAAGGTGACAAAACATTTTTCGAAGAAGGTCCAAGGTGTTAAACTGAAATTGAAAGGTGGATTTTACGCATGTAAATGCACTTTGCCCATGTAAATGAGCTTTTGAAAATTGCTACAATATATGCCATTGAATTATCTATAGGTTTTACCTATATAAAATGCACTTATGCTATGATATTTACATGCATAACTCCATTAAAAATTCTCCTGCATATGTTCTAAGCCCTGCCCAGTTTCAGATGATAGGAAATGTCTGCAAGATTGGTAATGCAGTGGAGAGAAGGCAGAAGTAGTTATTCAGTAATTCCATTAGAAAAAACATCTAGTGCTAACAGGCTTCTCCATAGATAACTGGATGAATAAACCTTGGTACGTGAGTGACATCATCCAACAGCACCAAATTGACCTATCTCTCTGACCTTAATAAAAGTTTATGCATGTGCAGAGGTTCCCACTCGCATGCTGTCTCATAAGCCCCTCAGTCAATGTCAAATCTTAGTAAGCATTAGTGAGGTAGTTTACTCCCCAGGCTGGAGAGCAGGAATTAAGAATAGCTAATTCATCCTGTTGTCTATGAAGAACACTGTTTTCTCCATTGACAAAGTAGGCTGAATTAGCCATGACATGTGAGGACAAGCAAGCTGAGGATTGCACAAAGCACCCCAGCCCCCTATTGAAGAATGGATTATTTGGTGAACATGCTGTGTGAAACTGCTTGTCCAAGCTACTGTTGTACCTTGGCATGCTGTCCAGATAGAAGTAGGATGTGAAGGTATACACAGATGATTAAGTTGCAGCTCTGAAGATGTTTTCAAACAAAGTGTTCCTTAGGTGCACCACTGATGAGCCTTAAATCTGAAACATATAGAAACATAGAAACATAGAAATGACGGCAGAAGAAGACCAAACGGCCCATCCAGTCTGCCCAGCAAGCTTCACCCATTTTTTCTCTCATACTTATCTGTTTCTCTTAGCTCTTAGTTCTATTTCCCTTCCACCCCCTTCCACCCCTTCCACCCCCTTCCACCCCCACGCATAACAGTGCCCAATACAGTTTGCTAGTCAACTCTTCCTTCAAGCTTTCCCAGAGAGCTAAAGCAGGAAGAACAAACATCCAGCCTTGTCTTACCACAATAATGCAATGCTCACATTGAGTCAGTTTTGTTCCAAGTTGTTATCTAAGTTGATCTTAGTTGTTTCTTAATATAATATATTATACTGTATTATAGTTCTTCTGTTCATTATATTTGATATGTAAACCATGTTCCATGTAAACCGCCTACCCGGCGATAGTTATCTCTGTTAAATGTGAACCGGAGTGATATGTATTGTATACAGGAACTTCCGGTATATAAAAACCAATAAATAAATAAATAAATAAATAAATAATAGAGTTCTTTTGACATCTCCCACTCCCAATCTATTTGGATCAAAGGCACAAACAACTTAGAAGCCTTTCAATGAGGTTAAGTCCTTTTCAAAAATTAGGCCAAGGTCCTCTTACAGTCCAGCAAATAAAGAGCCTTCTCACTTTCATAAGCATGCAGACTTGGAAAACATATATCAAGAAAAATGACTTGATTCCTTTAGCAAGGAACTTAGGGTGAGCATGAAGGAACATCCTGCCATGGAAAAAGTGAAGATAAGGTGAGTAGTGCACCAAAGATTGTAACTCAATGACCCATCGAACAGTCGTGGGGCCACTAGAAGCAATACTTTCATATGAAGAACTTTAAAGGAGCCAAATCCAAAGGTTCAAATGGAGGCTTCCAGAGTTGGATCAAAATTATGTTAAAGGTCCAAGGCACTGGTGGATTAGAGTGCCTCAAAGGTTACATAAATATGGATACCAATGAATGAATAGAAATTGGAGCATTTCAACTTGATGATAATATGCTACAATGGCAGTGTGGTGAGCCTTCACTTAGGGCATGCTGAGTTCGGATGAAGAAAGGGAAAACAAGTAGCAGAGCTTGGCCTGTGGGTTGCACACGAGGCCCTGCTTATCACCATCTGCACCTTCTGCTATCTGGCACTTGCCCACAGAGTCAGTTCCTGCACTACCATCAGCACCTTGGCTCCTGACTCCCTTCTCTTACAGCAAGATCAGCTAACCCCCACCCTGTTGTCATCCTGCAGGGCATTTAAGAAGTCAGAGACAATGTCAGAGGTTTCTGACTTCAGTTGTCTGCCTACCTCCATCTGCACCTTCTAACATTTGGCATGTGTCCTCTGGGTCAGGTCCTGTACTACCATCAGTGCCTTGGCTCCTGTTGCATCAGAGGTGGACCCTTGGGCTGAGGTGGCGTTGACGCAACCCATAGGCAGGGACCTACAGGTCCCCACCGTCAGCAGGTGGAGTGGGCTGAAGCTAGAGGCCACTGGAGCTTCACCTATACCAGCCCTCGTTCCCCTCGGGTTGAGCCTTTGGGTGCCGGGACCGGCAGGACTTAGGTGGGCCTCAGAGTTAGCTAGAGATGAAAGATGGCTCAGCCCAGCTGGTAGATGGCGTAGTCCTATTCCGGTTTCGGAACAGGAACTCAGGCACCAGAGGAACAATAGGTAGCTGGAGGCGCTCAAGCAAAGAAAGGCCTAAGCCTTGTAAGTCCACGTCCAGAGAATAGGCAAAGAGAGGCATCACTGACAGACAAGGATCAGAGCTGGCGGCAAGCAGAAGTTGTGGCAAGCAGTGTAGACTCTGGACACAGGAGAGTCTGTAGCGTAGTCAATCAAAGCAATGGTCAGAGTGCGGAGAAGGCAGGCATGGTCAATCAAGCAATGGTCAGGGCATGGAGAAGGCAGGCATGGTCAGGCGTAGCAGAGGTCCGGGGCCGGGGAGAAGCCGAAGAATAGTCAGGCGTAGTGGAGGTCCGGGGCTAGAGAGAAGCTGAAGAGTAGTCAGGTGTAGCGGAGGTCCGGGGTTGGAGAGAAGCTGAAGAGTAGTCAGGCGTAGCGGTGGTCAAATCCAAGAGTCAGTCCAACATAAAGACGAACAGGAACAAGGAGAACAGGAACCGGGAACCACAGGAAACAGGAACACCATGAAGACACAGTTCTGTGATCAGCAACGAGTACTCAGAATACGAGGAGTCCTGTTGCAAAGGCAACGCTAGGGAGCGAGGCCTGAGCTTTTATACGCTGAAGAGTCTGAAGTCAGCATCTAGGTCCGCGACCATGTTCCCGCCGCGGGCCCTTTAAAAGAACTAGAGATGCACGCGCGCGCCTAGGAAGGGGCGCGGTGCTGATATAGCATCTCTCCATGGGCCACGCGGAGAGGCCAGATGAGCACGGACATCTTGGCTGGCAACACTGGGTGACGAGGCAGGACCGGAGACACTAGAGGGAATCAGAGGTCAGAGCTGGCATCCCACCACCGCCAGAGAAGAGGAGCCAGGCCCTGGAGTCCATCTGAGAAGGTGAGAGGGCCATGTCGCAGGGCTGCCGTGGGCGGCGTGCATAACAGCTTCTGCTTCACTTCTTCCGCAGCTGGACCAACTAGGCCCCTCCCTCTAATGCCATCCTGTGGGGCCATTAAGAAATCTACAGCAATGCCAAAGTGGCACACACATTTGTCACGTACATAAAGGAGCACCACAAAGGAGCGGGTCCCTTTGTGTGCACGATTAGTGCTGCAGAATGTTGTTTTTGGAAATCACACTTTTTGTGTTCCACTGTAGCTTTGGAACAATGTCTCATGCCACCTCTACCTCTACTAATGGAAGTGTCATTCTAGTTATTATGGGCTACAAACACTAGTGACATCTAGTCTGTTTGCATAGGATGAATCCACATTGCACAACTTCCTCACTGATACCTGTGAGTTCTTTTTTTTTAAATTTAATCTTTATTAATTTTTTTCAATGTCAAACAAAGCATTCACGTTGTATATCAATATGGTATTTCACTTAGAAACATTATGAAACAAAAAAAGAAAAGAAACTTTCATATCCAGAAATATTCTCTTCTATTTTAACTACCCATTAGACCACATTTATAGGGGGAGAGCAAATGAGGAGACTGAAAATATAAGGAAATCCAGCTAAGGAAAAGGCTTAGCTCTATACGACTTTAGTTCACAGTATGATGAACATATCTATATACTGCTAACTTGTAGCAAGACCTTCTTGGAATCAATAAAACTCTTTAACTGTTCGGGCAGGAAAAAAACATAATTATCTCTGTTGTATTTAAAAATGCATTTGCAAGGGAACCTCAGAAAAAGTCACTCCCAAGGCTAAGGTTTCCTGGCGCAAGGCCAAAAAGCCTTTCCTTTTCAACTGGGTAGATTTGGTCAAATCAGGAAAAATCCTAATTTTTTGACCCATGAAGAGAATATTGGATTTCGTAAAATAGCTCCTCATTACATCACTCAAGTCTTTCTCATGGAAAAAAGATATCAAAAGAGTGGCTCTTTCAACTATTTCATAATTCGATGATTCTAGAAAACCAGCTAAATTCTCTAAATCAATCGGGATAGCTTGAGATTGCGTGTTAACTCGAGTAGGCAAAAAATAAACTTTATCCAGGGGGGGAGCCGATTCCGTTGTATAGTCCAACACTTCAAGGAAATATCTTCTGATAGTAATGCGTGGAACTTCTCCCACAACCCTCGAAAAATTTAACACTCACAGATTTAAATGTCTCAAAGCATTTTCAGTAAAGTCTACCTTCTTATTTATTGCTCCACAGTCTTGAATAATAGTAGACTGCACTGCTGTAACATGATGTAATTCACTTTCCATGCTCTTAAATTTTTCCAAAGTTTCCTGACAATGGAGAACACTATTCTTACACATTATATCCATTTGCTGTGATAACGAGTTAATTTTCAGGGAACAGTCAGAAAATGTTTTAGCCATTGCTGATGTAAGATCCCAAAGGTATTCTAGAGTGACCACCGCGGGTTTCTGTGATGCCCAAATTACTCCCGGAATGCAGGGGGAATCAAATTCAGGCCTCTCACCTCCTCCTGTTGCCTGATCCTTCACCCCTTCCGAATCTAAAATGCTGGAGTCGCTCCCATCTTTCCTCGAGAAGCTCAGCACGGGGCCAGCCACCAACACAGCTCCCTCATCCTCTGAAGCATGGGTTCCATCTTCGGGATTCCAGCCAGAGCACGGCGTCGAGGCCTCCCATGCAGCCGGCGATGGAAGCCGGCGGTGGACGGTCATCTAAGGGGCTGAGAGAGACTTCTTCCAAGTTCAGGGCAGGCTCTTCTCCATCCATCTCAACTGCTGGAACTCTAGCCCCGATGTTCACAGTCGTCCCGGCGCACTGCAGAATCGTTTTCTGCCCAGCAGGGTTCATGGGACTTGAGGGGTAGGTCCTCACTCTCCCTTTCCTCTTCGGAGGCATTGGTAATCCAAGTTTAGGAAAAACGTTTTGGAAATCGTGGGAGCTAACAGAGCAGTGCAGCCAATCAAGTTGCCATCTTGGCTCCTCCCCCCTGATACCTGTGAGTTCTAAGTCTTCCGTAATATTTCTCACATTATCTACTCTGTCTCTAATGTTACTAAATGTTCAGTCTGTAAAAAAATAAGTAAATAAAAGATACCAGTGACATGACCTTTTGAAATCCAACTCTCCTGATTGCCTCTGTCTCACAAAGATGTGGTTATTGGAATCTAATAGAGCATTTTTAAGGAGAAATTACTACTTTCTGAATAATTTCCTTTCCTCTAATGAAGGCAGGCCAATCCACACAAGTGGGTTATGCACCTTTACCAGTCGATGGAGATGTAGTAAAACTGACATCATGGACATATAAATCTGCCCTGACATCAGCCCACCAGTATTCTCTGGAAAAGCCAAACTGTAGACAAACTATACAGGAACATAATTATTAACAATCAAGTACTCATTCTACCAACCAACTGGGAACACAGAGCTCAGCCAAAAGAATTAATATGCACTAATCTCAGGGGCTGGTTATGTCACTTACCTGTCCCTTCAGTGAATGAAAAGAATAACAATCTGCATCATCAGCAAAGAAGAGACGAACCAAAAGCAAGTAGGCAGCCGAGGGCGGGTTGTGAAATGGCTTGCCTTCCTTAGAGGAAAGGAAATTATAAGGTAAGTAGTAATTTCTCCTTCCTCTGCACTCAGGTAGGCCAATACACACAAGTAGATTGCACCAAACCTACTCCTGAACAGGCGGGAGGCTGCCAACACCGCACGCGTGAAGACTGCGCCCTTCAAGGCCCGAACATCCAAGCGGTAATGCTTGGGAATGTATGCAAGGAAGACCACATCGCTGCTTGGGAAAGCCAGAGACAATAACCAAGGCTCCACCTACACATATCTACACATTCGCCAAGAAACGCTGATGTTCCTAGTGAATGTGTAGTATGTCTCTGTCAAATCTAAGATGTTAGAAACCCCCTTGTTTGTACTGCTATTATTATGGAAAACAGAGTTTCCATCCAGAAACAAATCAGACACCAAAAATGATTAATTTCCTTAAGACCCAAGATGTATCAAAGAACCCCCTCCTCCTTCTTGGGAAGACAGAATAAGGGAATACCTCCTGAAGGTAGTCTCCACTGCCACTCTCTTCTGCAGAGAGTTGCAGAGACCATAAAGGAAACCAGAGGAATTCCAAAGAATAGTCATCCCTTATCACCTCCAGGACCCACTAGTCCATCATAATCTGCACCCACCTCCACAAGTGAGACCTCGCACCTTCATTGTAACGATCAAGGAGCTCCGGTTCCAAAAACTGCATCCTTACGAGACTTTCTAGGCTAAAAGGATTGAGATCTTCCTAAGGGACGAGACTTTTGAGTAGAGGCTCCGCTGTAAGAATGCAAATAAAAGAGAATCCTGAAAGGGTAACCTTGTGAGACTGGACTTGCAAACAGTATCTGCTGACCAATTTCATACCCACATCTGGCATCTAGTCATTACCACAGAAGCCACCTCTCTAGCAGCCATCTGCATCAAGTCACAGTCTGCATCAGCTAAGAATGCAGCCCCGGTTCTATACCAATCTGCCATCGGATTCCGCTCCTTACACGTCTTGAGAGATGCAAACGTTTACAAGCTATGCAGGAGCAACAAGATGCAATCTGCAAATACATCACATTCACTTCAAAGGCCTGCTTAAGGATAGCCTCAATCCACCTATCCTGAGCATCATTTAGAACTGCCCCCCGTTACAGCACCTACCAAGGTATCCACCTTCGATCCAAGGCACATAATCCCACTAAAGTGCACTCCTCTTCAAATTTATATTTGGGGGTGCTCCAAGGTCAATCAATTCTTGAATCGTATCCAAGAGGGGAAAGAAACATGACACCTTGGCATAGGATGCCAATATGGGCTCCTTCTTTGGCATATCTGAAGAGTCATAAACAGCCACAACAATCATCTTCAGAGTCTGAGACACAGAGAATTGGCAATAAATCTCAGTGAAAGAAACAGAGCAGAGTCCTATGAGGCTCCAAATCCAGAGGAATTTCCCCCTCTTCCAATGGAGAAACTTACTCCTGGGGGAATTCAGCGCAAAAAAACTGAAAATTCTGCAATATTCTGCAAACTTTATATTGGTCAAAACAACACAATTTTCATGACAGTCTAAGTAATTACATTTTAAATTATTAAAGAAATAAGTTATTACTTAAAGTTGCAGAATTTTAAATATTTTCAGCAGAATTTCCCTAGAAATTCACTGTAAGAGTGTCCCTTCCACATACACACACCCTCATACAGGCTCCCTCATTCTCTCGCACACACACAAATCCCCTCATATAGGCTCCCTCTCTGAAACCCACACTCAAGCATCCCCCGCACTCCCCCTCTTACCAACCAAGCTGTCTCTCGCACTCCCCCACACCCCTTCTCCTCTCTCACACACATATTCTCTCTGACCGGCATCCCCCTCCCCTCATATAGGCTCCCTCTCTCTGAACCCCACACTCAAGCATCCCCCTACCCACCCTCTTTACCTCCCATGCTCTCTCTCACACCCTCCCCACCCCCCTCTTACCAACCATGTTCTCTGTCACCCCCCTCTCTCACACACACATTCTCTCTCACCGGCATCCCTCCCCCATGCTCTCTCTCACACTCTCCTGCTCTCTCTTACCCTCCCCTCCCCGACACGCATTCTCTCTCACCGGCATGCCGCGGGACCCACGCCGTTCTTGGCGAAGATGAAGGCCCAGCGCGCCGTTCGTGGCACAAGGGGGCCTTCCATTTTCGCCTTGAGTAGAAAATAGCAGCGGAGACCCCAGCATGCTGCGAACGGCGTGCCGCCAGGCCTTCATCTTCGCTGCGAACGGAGAGTGTGCCGCAGGACACGCTCCGTTCGCAACATGCTGGGGTCTTTGCTGCTATTTTCTGCCTGTCCCGCGATGCCCGCTGTCCTTCCAGTTTTGAATAGTCTTCCGGCGAGGGAGGAAAGCGGCGAGGTGACGGTGGAAATCTGCGGGAAGGGCGACGAGGGAGGAAATCTGAGAGGTGAGGGAGGAAGTCTGTGGGAAGGAGGAATTCTGCGCAAATTCTGTATTCCGCAGTAGCGCAGAATTCCCCCAGGAGTAGAAACTCAAATCTCCATTAGAGTCATCCAACATAGCCTTATCCACATCCTTCCAAACATCACCAGGGATTGCCTCACTGTGACGCTTATACACACTGGCTTAAAAGTGGGAGCCAGATGGATCCATACTGGGGCCCAAAGGTTCAAACCTAACACTTTTGACTGACCCACATCTTTTGTAGATGTCTCTGTCAAGGGAAATAAAGTATTTGTTTAGCACCTTCCCTCCCACTCCCCTCAGTCTAAGGGAATGGCCCAGCATTGTGCATGAGCTCAGCCTTCCTTTGCTGTAAGCACAAATGGGCTCTGGTTAGGGGGGAGAGGGCACAAGCCGTCACCGCCAAGCCCTCCCTCTGGCTCCAACCATTAATTCATTTATTTATTTATTTTTAAGTTCACATGTGAGGCATGCTCCCAGGCTGAAAACACTCAACTGAGGAAGGGACCCACTGGTGTCACACATAAGGAGCTCAAGTGGTGTCCGAAAATCTTCCATCATCGCCTCTATTTTCATTATTTTTTACTACAAGCAATTTCCAGTAGAGAAATGCATGTCTAGCATCTGCTGGAGATGAAGAATACAGGCGGGCTGATGTTGGGGCAGGGCTATATATCTGTGATGTCAGCTTTACTCCAACTCCAACTGTTAGTACATGTGCATAACCCACTTGTGTGGCTTGGCCTGCCTGAGAGCAGAAGTAAATCACATTTCTCCTCCTGGTTTCATGGTTTGCTCTCTACTTCGCCCTAAAAAACAGGGTGGTGGTTTGATGGTTATCATCAAAGAAATGTTTAGACACTCACAAGTTATACCAGATTTGGTACATCCTTTTGAGGTCATGTTACTGAAATCTACTATTGTCAACTTTTGTTTGTTTTATTGTCTGCCTGGATCTTTGATGCACAATATATTTCAATTAATTGAGTTACTTTCTAATCTAAGTGTAAATCTGGAGACTCCATTTGTTCTTGGGGATTTCAATATGTATGTTGACATAATTCCTTTATCAAATGCAACAGAATCTTTCCTTACTTCTATGTCTGGTCTAGGTTTAGAACAATATGTTCAATGTCCCACTTATAGATAAGGTCACACTCTTGATTTATTTTTTAAATGTTTGTCACAGATCTTTGTCTCAAAACTCCATGCTGATCAAGGAGCAAAGAGACCCATGGTCAGATTACCTTTTATCAATTCACTGTAATTTTGAATTCTTTCATGTTTCGATCAATGACCATAACTACTAATGGTAGATGGTAGTTATGGTCATTGACCATAACTACCAACTACCATCAATGACTATAACTACTAATGGAAGGTGGTATACCAATGGTATACCACCTTCACGGAGCGGAAGGATGGAGGGCTGCCATTTCCAAAAAAAAAAACCAGGGGTGGGTAAGAGTATGTAAAATTACCGGTGAGGTCATAGGCTATAGGTATTGCCAATTATTAGGCTTGTTCAATATTTGTTGTTTGTTAATGTGGCTCACGGAAATGGGGGCTACTACCTAGTGATAATACCCTTATTCAGTGTACATACACACGGTTGATGAGACTCCATCATTGCTCTGGGCTTCAACGGCAAGAGATAATGTGGAAGAAAAAAATATATATATATTTGTATTCACAGGGAAGCGAGGTGTAGCTAGGCAGATGCTTTACTTTCAATGCTTGTCCAGCGTAGCTCTCTGCTTCAACGGCAGGGGAGAAAGTCTAATACTTCTCGTTCAATGCATAGCTCTCTGCTTCTACGGCAGGGGGAATGAGGAAGGGAGGATCTGTATGTGGATTGCATACTCTGGGTGGACAGGGACAGGGGTGTGGCTTGCTTATTGCGGCGGTTATTACCCCTAATTGAGCTGGATATTCTCTTGGATGCAGTTCAGCGCTGCTCATGGGTAATGATTCAGATGGACTGAATCAAATCACGGTGAACCTAGAAGATGTGGTAGGCCTGATTGACAAACTGAAGAGTAGTAAATCACCTGGACCGGATGGTATACACCCCAGAGTTCTGAAGGAACTAAAAAATGAAATTTCAGACCTATTAGTAAAAATTTGTAACTTATCATTAAAATCATCCATTGTACCTGAAGACTGGAGGATAGCAAATGTAACCCCATATTTAAAAAGGGCTCCAGGGGCGATCCGGGAAACTACAGACTGGATAGCCTGACTTCAGTGCCAGGAAAAATAGTGGAAAGTGTTCTAAACATCAGAATCACAGAACATATAGAAAGACATGATTTAATGGAACAAAGTCAGCATGGCTTTACCCAGGGCAAGTCTTGCCTCACAAATCTGCTTCACTTTTTTGAAGGAGTAAATAAACATGTGGATAAAGGTGAACCGGTAGATATAGTATACTTGGATTTTCAGAAGGCGTTTGACAAAGTTCCTCATGAGAGGCTTCTAGGAAAAGTAAAAAGTCATGGGATAGGTGGCGATGTCCTTTCGTGGATTGCAAACTGGCTAAAAGACAGGAAACAGAGAGTAGGATTAAATGGGCAATTTTCTCAGTGGAAGGGAGTGGACAGTGGAGTGCCTCAGGGATCTGTATTGGGACCCTTACTGTTCAATATATTTATAAACGATCTGGAAAGAAATACGACGAGTGAGATAATCAAATTTGCAGATGACACAAAATTGTTCAGAGTAGTTAAATCACAAGCAGATTGTGATAAATTGCAGGAAGACCTTGTGAGACTGGAAAATTGGGCATCCAAATGGCAGATGAAATTTAATGTGGATAAGTGCAAGGTGATGCATATAGGGAAAAATAACCCATGCTATAATTACACGATGTTGGGTTCCATATAAGGTGCTACAACCCAAGAAAGAGATCTAGGTGTCATAGTGGATAACACATTGAAATTGTCGGTTCAGTGTGCTGCGGCAGTCAAAAAAGCAAACAGAATGTTGGGAATTATTAGAAAAGGAATGATGAATAAAACGGAAAATGTCATAATGCCTCTGTATCGCTCCATGGTGAGACCGCACCTTGAATACTGTGTACAATTCTGGTCGCCGCATCTCAAAAAAGATATAATTGCGATGGAGAAGGTACAGAGAAGGGCTACCAAAATGATAAGGGGAATGGAACAACTCCCCTATGAGGAAAGACTAAAGAGGTTAGGACTTTTCAGCTTGGAAAAGAGACGACTGAGGGGGGATATGATAGAGGTGTTTAAAATCATGAGAGGTCTAGAACGGGTAGATGTGAATCGGTTATTTACTCTTTCGGATAGTAGAAAGACTAGGGGACACTCCATGAAGTTAGCATGGGGCACATTTAAAACTAATCGGAGAAAGTTCTTTTTTACTCAACGCACAATTAAACTCTGGAATTTGTTGCCAGAGAATGTGGTTCGTGCAGTTAGTATAGCTGTGTTTAAAAAAGGATTGGATAAGTTCTTGGAGGAGAAGTCCATTACCTGCTATTAAGTTCACTTAGAGAATAGCCACTGCCATTAGCAATGGTTACATGGAATAGACTTAGTTTTTGGGTACTTGCCAGGTTCTTATGGCCTGGATTGGCCACTGTTGGAAACAGGATGCTGGGCTTGATGGACCCTTGGTCTGACCCAGTATTGCATTTTCTTATGTTCTTATGTTCTTAAAGTGGAGTGGAGGGAAAATAGAACTAGAGAGTACTAGAAGCCAAGCGTAACAAGTATGAGAGAGAGAGAAAAAAAAAACTACATAGCTTGCTGGGCAGACTGGATGGGCCGTTTGGTCTTCTTCTGCCGCCATTTCTATGTTTCATTTCATTTCTATACTAGATAACAAGACGTGGTCATATAGCTCCAAAGTTGTTTAAAACTGTTCCTACCCCAATTTGTTGACCTTCCTAAGTATAATGTAGATCTTGCTGTCAAAAGCTGGAACTCTACCATTCTATCAGTGTTTGATAAGGCCACACCTGTGAAATCTTATTGTGTTAAGCACTCACAAACTGCTCACTGGTTTTCTGCCTCATTAAGGGCTGTAAAGCAATAAATTATGATATGAGAGTAAATGGTTTAGGTTTTTCACAATGAGTGCTCAAGTTCTATCTTTAGAAACTTGAAACCTACTGTATTCAGAATAATAAAGCTAAAAAAACCCCTACTGTTAAAATAAAAATTGCTTTGTAGGCAAATATTCCTAGTAAATAATTTAATATTGTGAGGTCTTTAACATCCAGGCCAGTGAACTAGGTATCAGCTAATGAGAGTTATTCTACTTGCTGTAATGAATTTGCTAATTTTCTTCCCATCAAAATTGTAAATATCTATAAAAAATTTTCCTATAATCTGATGGTTCCTCTACTTTTAGTGACTTTGACTATTCCCCAGAATACTTTTCAGTCTGTTTTTGCTTAGAATATTGCTCAGCCAAGATGAAGTCTTCTTAGTCCCTCAGTTCTTGCGCCACTGCCTTACTAAAAGTATTGAGAGATGATCTCAGTAAATCAGTAGTTCTTATCGTTAATCTTTACTGATGACTGGTAATATTATGATTTTGTCTGCTGTGCATCCTCATCATAACCTGATTTGGTATCTTATGATACCTCCCCACCTGTAGAGGCCTCTAGTGAGCTCTGTTCAGAGCTAGCAAAGCCATTTCCTCAATGGCATCCTGAATCAGCATGTCTTGCAGGCCATGCTCCACAGACGTCCTCAGCGAGCTTGGCTTCTCGTCTTACCAAGCTCCTTCTCACTACTTACACTACACCCAATCTCCTGCCCTATGTAGCCCAGCCTTGCCATTGTAAATTGCCTCATCATGGAATCACCCTTGGCTCTTTGACCTGGCCACTGTTCCTTGCCTTGTGGCCTCCGGGTCTTCTTGCTCCTTACCTTGCAACCTATACAAGCTTTGCCTTGCCTTCTGGCCTCCAGGCCTTCTTGCTCCCTGCTCCTTGCCTTGTGGTCCTCAGAGCTTCTGCTACCTTAAACCCTGTCCTATGGCCTGCAGTCCTATACTCACTTATCTTGCTCTGTGGCCTTCCTAGGCCTTGTTTTGTTCTGTGGCCTCCCTAGGCCTCTCCTTGCTTACTTGCCTCTGTGCCTTATACCTAACTACCTAAGGGCCTTTGTGTTCTTTGTCTGCCTTGTCTAGTCTTGCTCTGCCCAGTCCTAGTCTTAGTATCCTTTCCCTGTCTTGCCTATGTATTCTCTTGCCCCAGCCTATACCTAGTTCTATTTCCTGCCTTGCTTGTATCTCTTCCTGGCTGTGCTCCTTACCTTGTCTTTATCTATTGCAGCCATAGTCCTTGTGCCGCGCAGAGCTCCTGTATCAACCCAACCTGTTGTACCTTGCTCCAGACTACCTAGCCTGTCTCACCTTGCTTAATACTACTCCAGCATTGCTCCAGTCTATACATCCTTGCTCCCACCTGCATAAACTCACCACAATATACTCTCATAGCAAAGACCTACTGGCCCACAGAACACAAGGGCTCAACCTGCAGGAGAGGGGACTGGCTAGGCAGAAGACCAGCCCTAGTCCTGCCCAGAATTCAGCCTTGCAGTCCTGTTCTGCTCCTCGGGTAATATATCCTGCGTCCAGAAACCCTGGTAGGTTGTTTACCAGACACCCTCAAACAAGCTTTCATATGCTCAATCTTGAAGAAAGTTTCTTCTGATCCCCTTCCCTTGGCTAATTACAGACCAATATCCTCTCTTCCAGTTTTTTTCCAAAGTAATTAAAAATATTGTTTTATCTCAACTTACAGATTTTGTTAAAACTCACGCCATCATTGGCCAATTACAAATAAGATTTAGAAAGACCTGCAATACAGAAACCTTCCCTTGTTAAGTTTTGATACCATGGTCACAGACTTTGACAGCAGAACTGAGTATCTATTAATATTATTAGACATCTCTGCCACACTTGATACCCTTGATCATGAGATTCTGCTGGAATGTCTGAGTTCAATAGGTATCTCTGGCCCTCTACTGAATTGGTTTCCCTCTTATCCCTCTAATCAGACTCAGAGGGTCTCATTAGGAAATGCACTATCTGATTGAATTTTTGTTCCCCAGGGATCTGCCTTGTCAATAATCCTGTCTGATATTTATATCTCTCAGTTATGTAAAGTTCTGTCTTGACTCAGCATAAACTACAAAGTTTACACTGATGATATTGATTCTTCATCCCAAATAACGCTTCTTGGTCTGAAACTTTCAAGTATTTTTCTCTCTGTTAATCATTGGTTAGCCCATAATAAGTTGATGTTGAATCTTGCCAAGACAGAAATTATTATTCTGCGTATATTCCAATTTGTCAATACTCCTTCAGTGTTTCAAGTCAGACCTCTCAGCATTCCAGTCACTCAACAAGTACGTAACCTGCTGCGCGCCCCGTCCGCGCAGAGGCCTGCTCACCTTACTAACTCCTCTGCATGTCCTGGGTTGGCCTCCCCAGCGACAGCTGCGAGCTCCACTAGGCCTCGGCGTCCCGCGGTGGCGGTCGCCGGGCCTTCCACTGCGCACCAGGCCTCACGCCGGAGTATAGCGTCTCCAGTGGCGTCGGCCATGCCCCTACGCACGCGAGCGGACCACCTGGCCTCTTGTAGGGCCAGGGGCGGGTCCTAGCTCCGTGGCGTGTCCTGATTGATGGAACAATATAAGGAAGCCCTTGCCTGCACTTCCTTGCCTTGGCAATCGGGTCAGCATTGTATTGTGTGCTAGATTGCCTCCGCGTTCACGATCTTGTTCCAGCCTTGTTCCAGGATCCTACTGTTCCAGCCTTGTTCCAGTGTCCTACTGTTCCTGTGTCTGTCTGTTCGTCTTCCCAGTTAGTACCCTCGGACTGTCTCTCTCTGGTACTGACCTCGGCCTGTTCCTTGACCTTCCTGTCTGCTGCCTGCATCCTGACCTCTGCCTGCCTTGTGACCTCGTCTGACCTCTGGAACCTGATCTCTGCCTCGTTGACTACTCCTTGGATTGATCCTCATATTCTGACCTCGGCAACCATTGACTACGTCTCCTGATTCTGGCTCTGTCCCTTGCCTTGTCATCGCCTATGCTGTTTGGGCCTTCCTTGCTTCTCCAGGCCAACAGTGTGAAGTCCGACCGCGCTCCCTTGCTGATCATGGGCACGCCTCTCTACTACCTCTCAGGGAGACTCTGCGAGGCCCTCCTAAGTCCAAGCGGCCCGGGTCCCTACGGGCTCCACCCGGGGGGACCTCGGGCTTCCAGTGGTGAAGCTCATCCAAGCCTCTGTCTCCTCTTGTGCTCCGCCCCCTGGGGGCAAGTGCTTCCTGGTCCCTACCAGGGAGCCGTTCTCCACAGCTCCAGGACAAGGGTCTACCTCCAAGCGCAACATAACCTTAGAGTTATTAATGATTCTACTTTATCCATGGTTCCTCATATTAGGGAAGTTGTTAAATCCTCATTTTATAAGCTGTGATTCAAAAACTTAGACCAATTCTTGAGCCTCATGTATTTTATACAGTGCTTCTGACTGTTTTTTAGTTGGCCATGATTATTACAATCATTATATACTGGCTTCGCAGCAAATGTGATCCATCTGCTACAATTAGTTCAGAACACAGCAGCATGGATCTTAACAGAGGGATAGGGAATCTAAGTTTTATATATTGAGGCAATTGAGGGTAAAGTGACTTGCCCAAGGTCACAAGAAGCAACAGCAGGACTTGAACCCTGGTCTCCTGGTTCATAGCCCCACTGCTCTAACCACTAGGTTATTCCTCCTCCCACCCCTCCTATGAATGAATGCAGGAGAGAGAAAGGGCATAGGTGTCCCTTTGAGCATGCGGCCCTGTATTGCCACACAAGTTGCAGACCTACAAAGTCAGCTCTGAAATAGTACAGCAGGACATAAAATAGGGCATCCACAAAAGGTATTTAAAGATTTGTACCCATTAGAAATGGGACATAAACATGATTACCTCATTTGCTTTACATCATTGGAACAATGCCTTACAGAAAGGTTGGGTCTTGAGTCTTGACTGCATCATCCACCTACCAGAGTCTGAGTCTATGGATAAGGCATCAGCAGTATATCAGAGACAAAGTGGTGGATTTACACATAGCAATAGTCAATTAACATTCCTATGCAGGGTTGTCCAATGACCTCTAAGAAGTCACAGGCCTAGTTGATGTGGGGACATTTGGGAAGGTTAGGCAGAATCTTTTAGAAAAGTTAAGAACTTGGTAGGATACTGAAAGATTTCAGAGCACTAAGGGATCTGAATTATAGCAGGCAGTCTATGACTTCTTCCTGAAGGCTGTGCCATGTACAATGTATGCAACTAACACATACCCTTCCAGGATTTGGGGAGTATGCAAGGAAGGTAAAGACTGGCTTTTAATTTCATTTGCACTTAATGCCCAGGAGAAATTGGAAAACATAGAGTCAAGAGGTGACAGGCATCCAAACACCCCTCCTTAAGGAGTATCATTCAGTGTCAGAACAGCAACACCTAGATGATGGTCTGTGCTGAAGCTTCAGAATTCCTGCCATGACAGTGGTCTTTGTTAGCAAATTAAGGTCATGCAACCAAGAATAACACTGTGTGCTCAATCCCATGAAGCTATTTCCCTCCCCTGCCTCTTATTCCCTGACATTCATGCCAAGCAGAAGTGGCCATCTGAGTGTCATGAACAGAGATGGAAATGCTGGAGAGTTGTGTATGACTTTGGGTGGGAAAAGATAGTCTTCTGACCATAACTTTCAGTTGACTGTCAACAAGCAGGGCTAAATAAACCATGACACGTGACCCATCTCTATAAGCTCATTAAAAGTCTATTGAGAATGTGTGGTGATTCCCATGTACTGTACACGCACTGCCTCGTGAGCCTCTCAGTCTGATTTTATTTGAGCTCCTGCATATAACATATGATCCTCTTTCTTGATATTTTCTCTATTCTTCTACATTTTTATTTCTCTGCCTTGTTGCAGTTCTTTTTTCCATTGATTTGGCAGCCCCTCAAAAGCACTTTTAAGTGTTACCCTTAAAAAAATAAAAAACTAATAAAAAGTTTTCATCTGCACGTGCAAGATGTCCAGGAGAGGACCAAGAAGAAACCCATCATCAGTTAAGTCTTGCATCTGAGAGTGATCACTGATGCCAATGAGGTCTAATACAAGTGTTTGGGCCCGGACCGTAACATGGTAAACTACTACAACTGCAGAACGATATCCCCTAGAGCACAGCAATTGCAGGCCTACAAAATGAAGGACCTTGAAAGGGCACTCAAGGAATGTGCCTCCAAGTCCAGTCAAAGGATCCTCTCCTCCACTTGGAGCATGACCTTCACAAGCTCTCGATACGTAGAATCAAGCAAGGGTTGCTTGATTCTACGTATTCTTTTTCACTCAACGCACAATAAAGCTCTGGAATTTGTTGCCAGAGGATGTGGTTAGTGCAGTTAGTGTAGCTGGGTTCAAAAAAGGTTTGGATAAGTTCTTGGAGGAGAAGTCCATTAATGGCTATTAATCAATTTTACTTAGGGAATAGCCACTGCTATTAATTGCATCAGTAGCATGGGTTCTTTTTAGTGTTTGGGTAATTGCCAGGTTCTTGTGGCCTGGTTTTGGCCTCTGTTGGAAACAGAATGCTGGGCTTGATGGACCCTTGGCCTGACCCAGCATGGCAATTTCTTATGTTCTTATGTTCCTCCCATCACCGCTTCATGGAAAAACCTCATTGTTATACTGTGTCCATAGGCTCAGAATTGAGAAAAATGCAAAACTGCTTGGTGAAAGAAGAAGCATGGTCTTCAGTGCCTAAGTGGGATCATCCCTGAGGTGGACCTCTTTGAAGCTGAAAGGAAAGAAATAGCATAGCACCATGGCGGAAACCCCTTCATCACTGTTGGCACTACACCATGTCCCATCATTTTTCATGGCACAGAAGATGTCCAATGGCACTGGAACGCATTTTCTTCCCAGATCTCCACACATCTACGGTGACCACAGTTTTTTAGCACACGGCACACATTCCATGGCACTCTCCACATGAATGCTGAAAACACCGGCCCTGATCACTTCCATTACTCCTGTAGTACTGATGAAGAAAGCATCAGATATTTTTCCATCGGCATGGAGACACAAGTCTCAACAGCGGAGGCAGTTTAAATCAGCATGGAGCACATCTGAGTTCTCACTTTCTTTAGAGCCAAGCATTCCAGCTCTTCTACAGTGGAGGAGGATCCTAGATTCTCCTCCTACTCTGACCAAAAGACCACAAAAGTCACAGAACCAAATCACTGATTTGGTGAAGAATTTATTTGCCTCCCTGGCTCCTGAAATGGAAGAAGAGTGCTGGAGCCTCTCCTTTCAAAAATGGGAAGGGGGTTTTCTTTCAAACTGGAGCTCCAACCTCCATACTGCAGTGTGGCATTAGGCAAGAGTTGCTGGGCATGGTTATTAACTCTCAACATTGAGGCAAGCCTTCAACTGCAGCTGGGAAGTCCCGCTCTGAGTTGGAGAACAATGAGGAAATTTCAGCTAGGTCAATATCCGCTTCACAATGTAAGAAATAATCACATATATAAATGAGTTAATCAACGTGTTAAACCTTCATTTTTGAGCACGTTGTACACTTATGCTGCATAAGCGTCTTAACGTTCAAAACACTCGTTGTTTATAGTGTTTGCTCAGTATGTTTTAATCATGGGGTGATTTCACGTTGTTTCTCAATTGCCACAGTGTTTGTTGAGCAGTCGCTGAGTAAAAACCGGCCAGTGTCTGGCTTCAGCCATTTACCTGGAAGGATAAGTCTTATACAAAACCTTTTTTCATTTAAAACGATGAAGGGATAATATTCACCCTTATAAAGTTTGAAAAAAAATTCATATAATACTTGTTCATTTAAAGACTGTGGCAATTGAGAAACAACGTGAAAACACCCCATAATTAAAACATACTGAGCAAACACTATAAACGAGTGTTTTGAACGTTAAGACGCTTATGCAGCGTAAGTGTACAACGTGCTCAAAAATGAGGGTTTAACACGTTGATTAATTCATTTATATATGTGATTATTTCTTACATTGTCATAATATTTATCACATATTGTACCAGTTCCCTATCTTTCAATATCCGCTTGAGTCATTTCCCCTCTGAGGCAAAGAGGTTACCATCCTGGGTGACCTCTTCATCACTGAGGTCATGTATTAATGTTTTCCCTTTACCTTGATCAGAGGAAAGTTCAATGTGAATTCTATCAAATCGTTTGCCAGAATTACTGCAGCACTCGTTGCTACCTGAGATCCTCTGCTATTCCAAGGTCCTGGATAAGTTGGCATAAGTATTTAATATTACTGTCAGGAAGAAAACAGATCTATTAAAAGAGGTTTTCAGACATTATACGGCTCCTAGAGCTCACAGGGGACTCAGAAGTGATCCTGCTAGACAGACTATTCCATGATCTGAGGCCCAGAATGTGACAGAATCCCAACACATGCCTGCTGGTAGCCAGAAAATTGGATCTTAAATATAGGGTGCATCTAGTCCATGGGTTTGGTGTAGCACAGCAACCATTCCATTCAACAGTTTTGCAGTCAGCTCTCAAGCATGCAAAGAAAACTAGGGAGATTTCTAATGCTCCAGCAAGTAAGGAACCTACGTTACTAGACACCTTTGCAAAAAGGTATTTCAAAGTTTTATGTTGTGCTCTCATATAATGGTACATAGACTGTATATAGTTCAATACTTACATGAATATTTTTTTTTAATTTAATTTTTATTGAATTTATCCAAAATTTTATAACATTTGCATTACAAATGAAATGCAGGTAGTCCCTGTCTTAATCTTAGGTAAAATAAATGCAAGCTATTATAAAGGAAAATAAGCGGTTACATTGAAAATTAGGGATCTATGCCCCTATACAACAAATAAGAAGAGTTTAACTGGGTAATATATTATTAATTGCTTCTAACCATTACCTGAGATCATTGGGGTGTGGGAACTCAAGAACTTCTGGAGTTGAGTGACCTCATAAAAAACGTATTTGTGATTTGAGAAATAAATCTCGTATCTGCATGGGTATTTCAACAACATTTTAGCATCAATTGCCTCTACTGCTGATCTAACATCCAGAAAGCTTTTCCTTCTAAGTTGAGTGGACCTGGCCAGGTCTGGATATATCCAGATCTTTTGGCCGTGTAATAACCCGTAATCATTGTTTGAGAAACAATCTTAAAACTGCATTCCTGTCTGCAATGAAAACAAAGGTCACGAACAATGTGGCCCTTTCCTTAATTTCAGTGTCGATAGATATCTCTAACATTTCAGAGACATCTATCGACTCTTCTGAAATTCCTTCAGCAGCTGAAACTCCGGGTGCTGTTTTTACTGGCAAATAATATATTTTTGAAATAACAGGCATATTCTGTTTTTGTATCTTCAATATATTAAATACCTGTTAAACATTTCTTTGGCTGGCATTAATCTAATCTTAGGAAAATTCAGAATCCTAAGATTCAGGTATTTTATTGAGTTTTCCAAATACTCTATCTTTTTGTCATTAATCAATTCTACTTTTACAAATTTTTGTTGGAAAGCTTCTACTTTTTCTATACGTTTTTCAGATTTTTCTATATTTGTTTTGACTAGGATAACTGAGTTTTCAAGATTAGAGAAACCATGCTGTGTCCTAGAAATGTTCTGTGATAAATTAAGAATAGCTTTCTCGAGAGATTTTATAGCAGTCCATATTGAACCCATAGTAACCTCTGATATATCTGGGGAAATAATTACATTCATCTCCTGATTAAGTTCTTCCTCCCCCCCCCCCCCCCTGGTTGCTCTCCACTCATTCCTGTTTCTAATTCTGATAATGGCAAATTATCGGAACTAACTACCCCCAATAAGGAATCAACATGTCCCAAATTCATTTCAGCAGGAGGTGATGGAGTGTTAGGAGCTCCGGGACTAAGCGATGTTGTCTTGGCCAGTAGGACAGACTCCCGCTCCGAGTCTGATACTACAGCGGTCCTGTCCTCCGGATCTTTACCCAGTGTAGATGTAAAAAATGATGATATCCTTGGCTGAGATGTTACAGGATCAGGCATAGATGTCACAGTTTCTCTGATCCTAGCCTTTCTTTTAGTATGGGGCATGCCTACTAGGCAAGCCCTTCCAATAAAGTATTAAAAACCAAAAATAGATATCGTTTTATGTAAATAACTCTAAATATAATAAATAATAGCTCGCAGGGGCTTTTAGGAGATTAAATGTTAAATAGAAATCATTAACTCACAAATAAAGTCATCCTCAAAATCATCGTTAGCAGAACTAGAGTCCTCAGAGTTCCTTCAAACTCAGACAAAGCCGCGCGCCCCTTTGGCGCACGCGGCTTAGGCACGTGCCGGCGGTGGCTAAGCGCCGCAGGAGGAGCCGATTTAAACTCTTCCGGTTCCTCCTCCTCGATGACATCAGGGCACCGTGACGATTCCAACCGGGCGGGGAATCCTTACATGGGGCCTCTCAGCTGTTCTGCAAGACCGGCAAGAAACAGGGCAAAGTCATTCACAGGTAATTGCAGGTAAATGGTCTCCTAAGCCCACTTAAATGAATATTAAAAAAAAAAAAGCCTCTCATGGAGTCTTTAGACCCCCAAGCAGGCCACAGTAATGCGGCTGAAAACACTGAAGAGTATAAGCGGCATCTAGTCCGCAAAGCTTTCAACACCAAGGCAAGGGCTTCAGTAGCCGTAACTGGAGCCTGTGGGCTGACTTGGTTGCATGTCAGCAGCCTGATAGAAGACATCCATGACCGGACTGCATGTTCCCTGTTTAGGGCACAATTTGTTTGGGGACAAAGTCAAGGAGACTATGGCACAATTAGAGCAACAGGCTGCTATCCAACAGGAGCAGGTGACCAACATCTGCCTTCAAGATGCAAATACTTCATAAAGGTGTATTTTCTTTCAAAGATACGCTTTCCAATCCCACTAGTATCCTTAGTCCATCCCTTTTTGTAACAGCAACTTGCTGCCATAGCTTCTCAAAGGGAATAATGACAAACCTAAAACTCCACAACAGCTACAGAAAGATATGGACTTGGTTTTTGATGCATCTCAAATCTGACTCTGCACCATTTCAGGTGGGGGGGGGGGGGGGCAGAAATCAATCTTTTCACTCACAATGGAAAAATATCACCAAGGACCACTGGATCTTCAAAACTGTGAAGTGTGGTTACTGCTTACACTTCTCTTCTCCCCATGGCAGCTCTCCTTCTTTTGGCTTCTACCATATTTTATTGCTTTTCCTAAATCACAGAGGAGGGAAACAGCCCATCTTCACTCCTCCTACAAACTCAATACTTATGACTCTGACCACATTCCCTTCCAGCTCATCAGTTACATCTTCCTTGCATTTGTCATTTACATCTGTCACATTCTCAGTCAATCACTTTCCACTTCTCTTTTACATATCAAATACTGATAAAACAGGCCACCTAATTCAATCAATAACTAAAAACAGTTTTCAAGGAAGACTTTAACATCATTACCTACTGCAGGGGTTGGAAACTCCAGTCTTGGCATGCTAAAAATAGGATATCCACAATCAATATGCATGAGATATATTTGCATACAATAGAGGCAGTGTATGCAAATATATCTCATGCATATTGATTGTGAATATCTTGAAACAAAACTTGTTGGCAGAACTCCCAAGATCAAAGTTGCCTACCTCTGATCTATTGATAACCAAAGTTTGTGATTTCTGATGTGTAGGTAAAAGGATAGGTTTACCCAAAAGTTTTCTGTTTTATCTCCCTATGATCTTTAGCATTATCTATATCTGTCTTCTCCCTTTTTTTTTTTTTTTTTTACCTTATGTTGCTCTCACACACTTTTCTTCTTTGCCTTCCCAATTTTACAAACTTTTCAGGTTCTCTGATTGTGGTTAGCTAATTTATCCTAATTATTTTTTTTCCTGTCCTCACCAAACCCCTTCTGCCGATAACCCTCACTCTTTTCTCTCAATGATGAGAATATGTTTTAATATCTACTTTATGATTATTAAAAGATCACTACATAGCTAATGGCTTCAAACAGTAACAGAATCAATAGAATCTCTTATATAGAGTTGCGCCAGAGGTGGACCCTTGGGCCGAGGTGGGGTCGACGCTACCCGTACGAGGGATCCTACGTGTCCCCACCGTCGGGAGGCAGAGTGGGCTGAAGGACAGAGGCCGGCTGGTGTTTCACCAATACCAGCCCTTGTTTCCTGCGGGTTGAGCCTTTGGGTACCGAGGCTGGCTGGACTTAGGTGGGCCTCAGATTGCTGTCATCAATGGAAGGATCGAGAGGTCAGCACAGAGGCAGCAATACTGGAGAGAAGAAGTCTGTACTGGACGAGGCGGAGTCCTGGAAACCCGGGCGCCAATAGAACCAAAGTCAGAAAGGGGGCACCCGAGCAAGAGAAAGCCGAAGCCTGAGTAAGCCAAGTCCAAGATGTAGACTGAAGAAGCATCATAGGGCAAGCTGGAGTCAGGGCAGGCGGCAATCTGGAAGCAGTGGCAAGCAAGGCTGAAGTCTGGATGAGGAGAGAATCAAGAGCGTAGTCAAGCAATGCAGAGGTCTAGGTTTGGAGAGAGACAATGGTGTAGTCAGGCAATGCAGAGAACTGGGTCTGGAGAGAGGCAATGGAGTAGTCAGGCAATGCAGAGGTCCGGGCTTGGAGAGGGTCAATAGCATAGTCAGGCGAAGCAGAGTTCCGGGGTTGGAGAGAGTCAATGGCGTGGTCAGGCAAAGCAGAGTTGAAGTCCAAAGAGGCAGTCCGAGGGTAGGTAGGAATCAGGAACGAGGAAACCAAGAACAGGAGTCAGTGAGGATCAGGAACCAGGAACAAGGAGAATCACCAGGAGGCAACGAGTACACAAGCAGCACGGAGACCTGTTACAAAGGCAATCCTTAGGAGCAGATCCCGGCCTTAAGTACTGGAGCTCCGTTGATGTCATCATCCAGGGCCACGGCTAGGTTCCCGCCACGGGCCCTACTTAAGGCTGAGTGAAGTGTGCGCGCCTAGGGAGGGGACGCGCTGCTGAACAACGGCGTCTCTCCGCGGGCCTCGCGGAAGGCCCGATGCGGAGCTCAGGGATCTGCAGCTGAGCCAGAAGCACCAGGGGTGGCCCGAGGACGGAGCCGGTGGCCTACTGCCGCCGGGGACGAGGGACCAGGCACTGGATTCATCTGAGAGAGGTGAGGGGGCTGAGACACGGGTCTGCCGCAGCTGGCACGTGTAACATATAGGACCACTGTCAAGCTACTTCTGTGTCATTAAAAGAAATTTCAACTTTCCAACTTGTAATTTATCACCACAGCTATAATTTTTCAAATTGAAGACCAGTTTCCCCAGCATATAGACTTTTAGAATGCAGAATAAAGTAAATTTTCATCAGACAGGAAGCATGTGCTGCATACAACAAATGTTCTGTCCAATTCATGTTCACTCATTGCACTGGAAAAAACTAATGAAATCTATGTAAAAAATTTAAAGGACCTGAATAAATGCCAGCAAACAGACAACAAAATCTCCATCTCATTCACAGTACTCCTCTGTGACTTCTCTCATGCCTTGAGCCACCAATTGCATATGCTCCTTTAAGTTAATTATACAGTTCCAAATTTACTTTATTTTGCTTCACTCTTAATAAGCAGTTGATGTTATCTTCCAGTTATTATAGACCTTCTAGATATAGATAACCAAAGATAACTTTAAGAGGGCACTTTTCAGCAGTTTTAATATACTTATTTTATACAAATTTTCAAAGAAAATTAAACTCCTTTTATTCTCTTTGAAAATTAGCAAGTATGTATATTAATAGTATCCAGGTACGTTGCATCTATCTGTTTGAGTGATAGGACAAACAGAGGGTAATATTCAAAGGCACTTCCTGAGGAAATCGCCTGTTACAAATTTGCCTGCCAGATATACATTGTATACTTACTTGTATTTGTCCTGCACATATGAAAGCTTACCCCTGTATAAGCAGAGGTGCTCTGTAGGGGTTGGATTGAGAAAGGGATTTCATTTATATGCATACATTTGCATTTTCACAAGTAGGCACATATATTTTCCCAAAAATATCCTTGTACAAATTAGCAGATGTATTTGTGTACAGGTAGTTTTGGTGGAATCATTTTCAAAGCAAGATTACATGTGTAAGTTCGCTTTGAAAATTGGTATAACCTATGTCTGTATTTGTCATCTGCTTTATACACGATGATACAAAATTAACCTCCAAATATACACCTGCTATTCTCCTCCAATCTAATAACACAGTTTTAGAACACCTCTTTTTATGTTAGCTAAGAGTACATTTGTTATGTGACCCAAACATACTTTTAGTCTCATTTGAGAAGAGCAATTTTCAGTCAGACCATTTTATCTGGGTAAATATCTATTTATCCTGGTAAATGCCTTTCAAAATTTCCCTAGAATATCTTAATATTTAGTTTAAGTCTCTTTTCAGCCTTGGTTCAATAGAACAGGGAGGATTATCAGATGATAAAATGTGTGACTTTTCCACCTTTCAAAGTTGATCAGTTATTTGGGAGGCAAAGGATAAGGACAAAGTTGATACCTTACTAAGAGAAATGCATGGGGTTTGAACCAAGGTTATCTAGAATGTAACAATTATTTGTTTTAATAATTATTTATAGCCAATTAATAGAATAAATCTTTGTTCTGTCTCTGTCTTTGAAATGCATTTTAGAACTGTAGCACTGAGAAACATAGGATCAAACGATCGGACTAGAAAAAAAACACAAAAGATCATTCAAAGAAGCTTGTACTTATAAAATCTTATTCAAATGCTTAACCTCTTCTTAAAACCCTCCAATAATGGAGATTTCACCACTATCCTCTTTAACAGATTCCAGTTCTTGACTACCTTCAAAGTTAGGAAGTACTTCCTAATTTCTAGACTTGAATATGTATTGTAATTTAAACCCAAGGGGTAGATTTTCAAAGGGTTACGCGCGTAACCCCCGAAAACCTACCCCTGCGTGCGCCGAACCTATTTTGCATAGGCTCGACGGCGCGCGCAAGCCCCAGGACGCGCGAATGTCCTGTGGCTTCGAAAAAGGGGCGGTCCGGGGCAGGGTTGTGGGTGTGGCGGCGGTCCGGGGGCGGGCCCGAGTCCTCCAGCATAGAGGCTGTGCCGGGGGATGGTGCGCTGGTGCACGCAAGTTACGCCTGTCAGAGGCAGGCGAAACTCCGTCAAATAAGGTGGGGGGGGGGGGGGGATAAAGAATTCCCTTTCATCCTGTAGTAGGTCATTTAACTACAAAATAAGTCACTACTACATCACCTAAAATGACAAGAACAATAGTTTAGTTGCCAAAGTAGATCCTTAAACTTGTGATGTTCTTTGAAAGGAATAATGGAACATGGCTCATTCAAAATCAAACTCCTTCACAGGAATTATCATTACAGTCCTTTTTGATAAAATATTTTTTCAATTTCAAATTATCTAAAATTTTAAATGGGAAATAATTTGTTCTTTAAAATCATTAATTCAAAATAAATTGGGTTTAAGAATAAGTAAGAAACAGCACAGGCATGTAATTAATGCAAAGTATATACAAATTATTTTAATTACGTTGATATTTTAGTCATTAATTTTCTCTTCTTTGTGTAAATTACATGCAAACTATGGGAGTTAAGAACCTTCTGCACAGTATCTACTGTAAGAAATAGACTGGTTTTAAATACATGGTTCAACAGCATGATTTGCTTTAAATTTGTAATTTTACAGCAATTATGAGGAAAATAAAATGTCCTTCTCCTATACATTATACTGTTTTAAAACCACCTCCTTCATCTAAATGATCATACTTCAGGTATGCACTGTAGGGATGTAAGAAAGTATAGAACTGGAGCATCAATGTCAACTGCAGAGGAGCAAGGCAAATGTAAATGTTTCATACTCAAGTTCCTTTGGTTAAAAAGATGATAATTAAAAACCAATCATAAAAATAAAGAACCAAGTTATCATAGTACAAAAGAACTTATGATTTATGAGTTTTGTCTTACTTTGATTTCCACAAGTTCCAGGGAAAACTTCAACATAACACAGAAATGCAGCTTTCCTCTGAGATACCAATTACTAAAAGAAAGAAAATAAAAACAAGAATCAATACACCATTCAATATCTTGATAAGCGGCGGGTATATAAAAACCAATAAATAAATAAAATAAAAATAATAAATAAATATTTGCACATTTCAAACTGTTTTGAAGGGTAAACTATTTGGAATATAGCAAATGTTGCTTACCTGTAACAGGTGTTCTTAAAGGACAGCAGGATGTTAGTCCTCACATATGGGTGACATCAAAGGATGGAGCCCAATCACGGAAAACTTCTGACAAAGTTTCCAGAACTTTGACTGGCCCCTACTGGGGCGGGTTTCATGAGGACTAACATCCTGCTGTCCTGTGAGAACACCTGTTACAGGTAAGCAACATTTGCTTTCTCACAGGACAAGCAGGATGCTGGTCCTCACATATGGGTGGGTACCGCGCTGAGGATGTCCGAACATGCACCAAATGTACCCAAAAGGCGTGCAACAGGCACAACAACTGGGGTGGAATTTGGTAGAGGGCATCCTGAACCCCACCAGGCAGGCGGAAGGGTGTTGGTATGTCACGTTATAAATAGGTTACGAAGGATAGATTGGCCGAAGATGGAATCTTGTCTTCCTGCTTTGTCCAAGCAATAGTGGGCTGCAAAGGTGTGGAGAGAACTCCAGGTAGCAGCCCTGCAAATGTCAGGAAGCGACACCGATCGTAGGTGGGCTACTGAAGTCACCATGGCCCTCACAGAGTGTGCTTTAACATGGTCTTGGAATGGAATGCCCACTTGCTGGTAGCAGAAGGATATGCAGTCCGCCAACCACGAGGAGAGAGTCTGTTTACCCACAGGCTTCCCTAACTTGTTAGGGTGGAAAGAGAAGAACAATTGAGTGCTTTCCCTGTGGGCAGCTATACGGTCTAGGTAAAACGCTAGAGCCCGCTTACAGTCAAGAGTATGCAGAACCTGTTCTCCTAGGTTGGCATGGGGCCTGGGAAAAAAGGTAGGTAGTATGATGGATTGATTGAGATGAAAATCCAAAACTATCTTAGGTAAGAATTTCGGGTGAGTGCAGAGTACTGCCCGGTCCTGCAGAAGTTTAGTGTAAGGCGGATAGGTAACTAGAGCCTGCAATTCACTAACTGCGAGCTGAAGTGATTGCCAAAAGGAAAATCATTTTCCATGAGAGATTTCGAACTTCACAAGAGTGAAGAGGCTTGAATGGTGGTTTCATGAGCTAACCCAGAATCAGATTAAGGTCCCAAGAAGGGGCCGGAGGACGTAGTGGAGGCTTGATATGGAGCAAGCCCTTCAAAAAGCGTGTTACAAGGGGTTGTACTGATATAGGATCATCTTCGACACCTTTATGGAAGGCGGCTACCGCACTGACATGCATTCTGATGGAAGAAGTTTTTAGACCTGACTCTGATAAGTGCCAGAGATAGTCTAAAAACTTGGTAACTGGACAGGTAAAGGGGTCAAGGGACTGGGAAGAGCACCATGACTTAAACCTGTTCCATTTGTAAGAGTAAGCTTTTCTCGTGGAAGGCTTCCGTGAAGCAATCAAGATATGGGAAACTGGTTCAGAAAGGTTAAGTGGTTGAAGGATTAACCTTTCAACATCCATGTCATCAGGGATAAGACATGAAGATTGGGATGGCGTAGGCTCCCGTCGTTCTGAGTGATCAGAAGCGGGTCCTTTCCCAAGGGAATGTGCCTGTGGATGGAGAGATCCTAAAGTATTGGAAACCACACTTGGCGTGGCCAGTGAGGTGCTATCAGGATCATGGTTCCCTTGTCCTGACATAACTTCACGAGAGTCTTCGAGAGAAGTGGAAGTGGAGGGAATGCGTAGACCAGACCAGTTGCCCATGAGATGGAGAATGCGTCTCTGGGTTGAGAGAGTTTGCTGCGAATGAGAGAGCAGTAGTTCTCCACTTTGCGGTTTTGTGGGGACGCAAAGAGGTCTATCCGAGGATATCCCCATTGTTGGAAGATGGATTTCGCTACTGAGGGGTTGAGAGACCACTCGTGCAGTTGAAAGACGCGACTTAGCTTGTCTGCCAGCACATTGTTCACTCCTGGCAAGTAGGTGGCCCTGAGGTACATCGAATGGGAGAGAGCTTCCGCCCAAATCTGCACAGCTTCCTGACAAAGAAGGAAGGAGCCTGTGCCTCCCTGCTTGTTGATGTACCACATGGCCACCTGGTTGTCCGTCTGAATCAGGATGACGATTTGAGAGGCGATACTGAAAAGCCCTGAGAGCATATCTGATTGCTCGAAGTTCCAGGAAATTTATTTGGTGTTTGGCTTCCTCTGGAGACCAAGAGCCTTGTGTCTGCAGATCGGCTACGTGGGCTCCCCACCGGAGGTTGGAAGCGTCGGTGGTGAGAATGATTTGAGGATTTGGAACCTGGAAGGGCAATCCCTGGAGGACATTGGTTTGATTTTTCCACCAGGCGAGAGACAGACGGAGTGAGTCGGTGATGTGGACAATGCCGACAGAGGCTGAATAGCTTGAGTCCATTGAGACCTCAGAGTCCAGTGCATGAGTCTCATGGCCCAGCGGGCCATTGGTGTGACATGGACTGCGGATGCCATGTGTCCCAGGACGACGAGAAATTGGCATGCAGTTGCAGAGTGCTGAGACGGCAGCTGGTGAGCAAGAGATACAACAGTCAATGCTCGTTGTCGAGGCAGGAAAGCCTTTGCCTGTAAGGTGTCCAAGTCTGCCCCAATGAACGACAAGGTCTGAGATGGGACTAAGTAGGATTTCTCGTAATTTATGAGAAATCCTAATGAAATTAGAGTGTGTAAGGTTAGATTGAGGGACAACAGAGCAGCTTGCTGAGTGGGAGCCCTGATTAACCAGTCGTCCAGATAGGGGTAGACGTGAACACCTTGTGTCCTGAGGAAGGCTGCGACGACTATGAGGCATTTTGTAAAGACTCGTGGTGCAGACGCCAGGCCGAATGGAAGCATTCGGTATTGATAGTGCTTGGGGTCTACTAGGAACCTCAGGTACTTGTGATGAGCTGGACTTATCACAATATGGGTGTATGCGTCCTGGAGGTCCAGAGAGCAGAGCCAGTCTCCTCTTTGTAGAAGAGGTAGAAGTGATCCCAAGGTGACCATCTTGAACTTTTCTCGCTGAAGGTACTTGTTGAGGGCCCGTAGGTCCAGACTAGGATGGATGCTTCCCGATTTTTGGGGGATTAGAAGTAGCGGGAATAGAACCCTAGGCCTTGCTGAGAGTATGGAATGGTTTCTATTGCTGATGACTGGAGAAGGAGGGAAACCTCTTGATACAGAAGAATGGAGTGTTTGGATGTTCTCCACATCTGTAGAGGTGGGGAGTCCGGTGGCAGGGTGAGAAAGTTCAGATGGTAACCCTGAGCAATGATTGCCAATACCCATTGGTCAGATGTGATTGAATGCCACATGTTGTGGAAGTGGCACAATCGACCTCCCACTGGTATGTGCGACAGAGGAATCTAGCTGCTGCTCTCTAGGTGAAAGTCAAAAACCTGAAGCAGGTCCTGGTTGAGGAGCTGCTTGTGGTTTTTGTTTACGGGCTTGATGAGACTGAGGTTTTTGATAAGGTCTCATGGCATGGGATCTGGCTGGTGGCGGGTAAGACTTCTTCGGGCAGAAGAAAGACTTCTTAGAGTCCTTTCTAAAGGGCTGTTTTGAGGAGAAGTTAGAAGGCATCAAAGAGAGCTGTCTTAGGGACTCATGATGATCCTTTAATTCTGCCACTGTCCATTGAATCTGTTCACCAAACAGATTATCTCCGACACAAGGCAGGTCGGATAACTGGTCTTGTACTTCTGGGCGCAGGTCAGAAGACTTGAGCCAGGCCCACAGTCTCGCCGAAATAGCAGCTGCAGAAACTCTGGTAGAGGTGTAAAAAATGTCATAAGATGTTCTAATCTCATGCTTGCCTGCCTCAAAACCCTTGTTTACTAAGGTTTGTAATTGTTCTTGAAATTGCTGAGGCAGGGAGTCTGAGAAATCCAGTATCTGCTTGAAAATGACCCTGTTATATTGGGTCATATAAAGCTGATAGGCGGCAATTCGGGAGATGAGCATGGTTCCTTGGAATACTCGGTGACCAATGTTATCTAGGAACTTCTGTTCCTTTCCAGGAGGAACAGAAGAGTGAGGCTTTGACCTATTCACCCTCATTTGTGCAGACTCTACCTCAACCGAGTGGTGATCAAGCTGTGATTTTTGAAAACTTGGGGCTGACTGTACCAAATAGGTAGTGTCAGCTTTCCTGTGTACTGGAGCAATTGATCCAGGATGTTCCCAGTTCTTCTTGAGGAGATCGAGAAGGACCTGATGAATAGGAATAGAGGTGATTACCTTAGGGGCATCCAAGAATTGGAGCAACTCCATCATCTGGTGCCTATCATCCTGTTCCAATTCGGACATTTCCTTCACAAAATTTATAAAGGAAAAGTCCTCTGGGGGAGAACGCTTTCTATTCTCTGTAGGTGAAGGTGGTGAAGGTAAATCATCGGTGTCCGTTGAGGTCTCATCACCCCAGGTATCATAAGGATCCGCACCTGTCCCTCTAGGAACTAGAGGGGGACAGGGTGGTTGGATACCTAAAGGACCTGGTCTAGGCTCCAAAGGAATCGGAGGAATTATCAGAGGCACCGATGATGGCATCGAAGGCACCGGTGCAGGCATCAAAGGCATCGATGGATGACTCTGTGGCGCCGACAGACGTATTGGCACCGATGGATGGGTCGGTGGCGAGGGACGTATTGGCATCGATGGCTGAAGCAGAACTCCCGATGGAGGGATGCAAAACAGTGTTTCTCCTCCTGATGATGCTGTCAATGGGGAGGGCATCGGAGCCATCGGAGACCCAGGATCCATTGGTGGAAAAGTGGCCATAAGCGCTTCCATCCTGGATAGCAGTGGTGCCAGTGCTGCTGGAATTGGGTCGATGATCGGTTCCAGAGGCGGTGCCGGTGTCAGTGACACAGGAACCTGAAGACGTTGCATTGCCTTGTCGTTGGCCTCCTGAACCATCCAGTCCAGTTCTTCTCGGAGACCTGGAGCAAGCAGCCCCGGCTCCAGAACAGAAGGAGGCAGAGGCATAGCCGGAGGGACCACCGTTGAAGGCGGAGTCGTGGCTCCCGATCCCCGATCGGGTGAGGGTTGCCTCGGTGACCCAGTCGCAGGAATGGTCGGTGCCTTTCCTGGACGGGGTTTTTTCGACAGCGGCTCGGATAATGGCAAGGTCGATGATTTTGCTCCCTCAATGGTCCAAGTCTTACTGTGTCGATGGTGATGTTTCTCCCTGCGATCCCCTCGATCCTGAGGGGGAGTAGAGGGTATCGATGGCCGAGAAGTCGTCGATGCTGGCATGAAGTTGACGGTGCCGGTTCTGATGACATTGATGCAATGGACGGAGTCGGGGTTTGAGCACGGAAGAGAAGTTCCATCTTCTCCATTCTGGCCTTGCGACCCTTCGATGTCATTAGGGCACATTTGGTGCAGGTCAAGACATCGTGCTCACGTCCTAGACACATTACACAGACTTTATGGGGGTCTGTGATAGACATGGTGCGGGTACAGTCCGGGCACCAACGAAACCCCGACACCATGGCCATGGAAAAAAATAGAGTTGTGGTTCGGTCGATGGCCAGTAGGCCGTGAGGGCCAAATTCGACGGTAATCGACGGAAAACGAGTAAAAACTTTCCAGAGTACCGTGGACTGAGAAAAGTTAGAGGAGGGTCCTCTGTGGGGCAATTTAAGTTTTAGTAATTCCATGAGGAAAATTCCTGTCAGGAATCTCTTCAGAGCTCCTTTACAGCGAAGCTACTGCTGCGCGGAAAAAAGAAGACTGAAGGGGGACCCCCTGCTGGCTGCAGGGTTAGTGCCATGCTGGGCATGCCCAGTAGGGGCCAGTCAAAGTTCTGGAAACTTTGTCAGAAGTTTTCCGTGACTGGGCTCCATCCTGTGCTGTCACCCATAAGTGAGGACTACTATCCTGCTTGTCCTGTGAAAAAAACTGTTTTGAAGAGTAAACTATTTGGAATAAATTATTTCAATATCTAAAAATTAACTATTTCTTTATTGCACATTTAAAAGGCACTGTCAAATACTATGCAAAAAAAACTGGGGAAATATTTTCAGAAATTGTAATATATTTATGTAGTATTTGTAAACTTGCCATTTGGTTAATGGATCAGATAATTCAACAAATTGTAAATGATTTATTAAAACAAGTCTGATTGCAAACATATGAACCTACAACTTTCCCTTAAATTGTCAAAAAATATAATTAGGACTCTTTAAATGTTTGCATCAAAGGTCAAAATTAGAGAAAAAATACATGTATTGCTTTTTTCTGTAGACCCAAGCCTAGGTTCTCCTTAAAAGAGCTGTGTGTATGTCAGTGAAACAAGCAAAAATGCATCCAAATCAAAGATCGATGCTATAGCAGTGTATGGGAAAAAGAATCACTATTGTTTCATGAATAGACATGGTTTAACTAGCTGACATGGCTAGATGGATATGAACATGAGGCTGCAATGGCCTTCATAGACATTGTATCTCTCTAAGCAACATTCTAAAAAGGCTGCATTTCCCAACATAGGCTGCATTTCCCAACATAGGAAGAAAAATCAATTTTTAATCACCCATCAACGATATGGAATGGGTCATATCCAATCAAAATTCACCTTTGGGAAATAGTGGGCATTCATATTTGACCCAAGAGCCATGAAAGTCTAGGAAGAAAGGAACTAGGAGGAAGAAGAAGGAATCTAAAGGAGTAAAGGATTTGTTCTGCTGGACTTTTTCTTTCAACCCCTTGTCTGTGCTACTTTAAGGTTCCTGAATGCCACAATGGTACATTCCCTGAGGTCCCTACCCAACTACACATGTTCCAACCAGACTAGCCTCTAAAGTCCCATTCGTTAACTTACAAAGCTCTGTCTGCCAGTTGTTCCTTGCAGCAAGCTCTCTGCCTTTCTGGGACTGATAAGAAAAGTTTCCTGTCTAAATAAAAACTGTGGAACTGTTTTCAGCTAAGCTGTGGGAGTAGTTAACTTCTTGCATGTATTGCCAACCCTAGCGAGAGAGTGTGGACCTTGGAGAGATTTCCAGACACTGCATACTCAAGACTTGGGCTGATTTATTAATTTTATACTGGGCAGTTAGCATTGCAATGCAAGTGTTAAAAGTGTGGGTTGGTTGTTACGAGCGCGCGTGGGCGCGGTCGTCTCGGGTGGGTGGTGAGCCCTTGGGCCACGGCAGGACCCCAGGAGGAGCCCAAGGCCACACCGTGGGAAGTGAGCTGAGCAGGCATGGTGAGCCAGGCAGGCAGGAACAGAAGCAGGAAGTCCGGCCCTCAGCCGGACCGGCATGCCCATGGTAGCCAACACGGGGAAGTTGACTAGTGAACGGTCCTCCGACTGTTCCCGGCCCTTTCGGACCTGCCGCAGGGAATGGCAATGGGCAGCAGGCCGGACAGAGGCGAGGGCAGACAGAGTCCTTAAACTGAAGACATCAGACAGGGCAGAAGCAGGCTGAAGCAAGACGGAGACATCCGGGCAAGGACTGAAGCGAGACACAGGAAAGGCCCAGGCGAGCAGGAACTCCGATGCTGGGATACTCACATCCGAAGCCCCCTCGGCTGGCAGAAGCGCAAGAGCCCGTGGGACGAATCCCTCCTGTTGGCCACTCCAGGGCCCAACAGGACAGAAGGCTCAGGAACCAGGTCAAGGCAGAGACAGGTAGACATCCGGACAAGGGCTGAAGCAGACACTGAAGACAAGGCTGGACGGGAACATTGCACTGTCCATCAGGGCGCCCTACTCAGCCCGCCCGTGGGACTGAGTCGCGGACCACCCTGTCCCAGACGCACCCTACACAGCCTAGGAAGGCTGGTCACGGACCACGCTGAGAAGGAGGGCGCGGGGAAGACCCAGGCGAACAGGAACTCCGATGCTGGGATACTCACATCCGAAGCCCATTCGGCTGGCAGGGACAGGAGCAGACAACAGGCACACGTCAAGGCAGACATCAGGAAACATGGAGGACCTGGACCGGCAAGGTTACAGACAACTGTAATGCACAGATCCAAGGCCGAAGACAAGCAGGAGTCGGAGTCACGGACCAGAGTCAAGGCAGGCTGAAGACAAGCAGGAGTCGGAGTCACGGACCGGAGTCAAGGCAGGCTGAAGACAAGCAGGAGTCGGAGTCACAGACCGGAGTCAAGGCAGGCTGAAGACAAGCAGGAGTCGGAGTCACGGACCGGAGTCAAGGCAAGCTGAAGACAAGCAGGAGTCGGAGTCACGGACCGGAGTCAAGGCAGGCTGACGACAAGCAGGAGTCACGGAGGACCTGGATCGGGAGAGGCCACAGGCAACTGTGTAACCCAATCCGAAGGCAAAGACACAGTGAACAGAAAGTCCTTAAATACTGGAGGTAGAAGGCAACTCCCTGGGAGGAGCTTGCCAGGACCGCCCACCGCTGGTCCTATAACTAGGGTAGAGAGCTGCGGGCCAGCCCCTAGGGAAGGGCGTCGCCCAACAGGAAGTCCAAACACTGAGGCTGCAAGCCACAGGCATGCCTCAGGAGCAGCTAGGCCTCTCAGGCCCTGGAGCAAGTCCTGGAAGATGCGCAGGCGAGGCCCAGGCTTCAGAGCGGCCTCTGGAGGAAGGTAAGAGACCCCCTGTAGCGCAGCAGCAGGGGGGATCGCAACATTGGTCTTGTTTCTGATACCAGGAACATAGGCATTTCCCAAATCTTGAATGATTAGTAGCTGTTACCTAATATGTCTAATTACCAAAATTAAAGTGTAAGCAGATCCCACACTCATAAAATATCACAACAAAAAAAGTAGACAGTAAACCAAAATGTAAATAACAGATATACATGAGTGCTAGAGCTGCACTACAAAAGACAATAGTTCCATTGCACTCCAGTTATAATTCTTCACCCTTTTTTTTAAGTTTAGTTCAAAAATATTTTTCAAAAAAAGTATATCAAACGTAGTCAGAAAACAAGGTCTCTAAATATCTCTAGATCAAAATCTTCAAAAGTGCAAGGTATAAAACTGATACATTGACCCAATCTGTACAATGTGGGAGGAATCACAGAATCATGGAACAACCATTTAATTTTCTTAGATGGTAAGTATCATACAGTATAGTAAATCCACAGTTCTACTACAGATGGACAAATCTTCTAGAAGTTGATAAATGTTTTATCAATGTTTTGGCATCAACAGTTGCCTGCTTCGGGGGAGTGTTCTTAAAATAGCCACATCAGCTCAGCTTTGACACCAAACACCTTCCTTAAGCAACAATTCTTGAAATCACAAGAATGCAGAAACTTTTATACAAGACTTATAAAAAAGGAGGCAACAAATAAGATAGGACTAATGATGAAGGCATGTACCTTTGGACCGAGGTGAGGTTGGAGCTCCCCACAGGGAGGAGCCCTGCAGGATGTCACCGTCGGCAAGCGGAGTGGTTAGAGCAGAGGCTCAACAGGAACTTCATCAATACCAGCCCCTGTTCTCCTCAGGTTCAGCCCTTGGGTGCCGGGGCTGGATTGTCTTAGGCGCAGGCCTCTGTGTAGGGAAGAATCCATCACAGAAGTAGTAGGCCAGCAAGAAGAAGACAAGGTCAGTCCAAGCACTGGTCGGTGCAGTCAGCAGAGGCAAGAACAAGCTGAGGTCAGGGCGGGCCGCAATCCAACGAGGTCAAGGGAGGTCTGAAGTCAAGCCAGGAATCCAAACAAAGACGAAGCCAAGCCGGGGTCAAGCTGAGGAGTCAATCCGGAGGGAGGAAGGCATCGGGGAACAGCAAGAAGGCACCAAAGACAGACAAGGGACCACAATACAAAGACACAAGAATGCCAGGGAGGCAGGAAGGAGCCACGAACATGAAGACAAGGCATAGAAATGGAAGCAGGACCAGGAACCAAGAACAGCATTGCAAACAGATACTCCGAGGAGTTTGACCAATTGCCGAGGAATTTGAGGCAGGGCAGAGCAGACCTTAAATAGCAGAAGGGTTGTGATGTCATCTAGAGGGGCCGCAGTGGTTTTCCCAGCCAGGCCATTTAAAAGAGGCTGAGCCATGCGCATGCCTAGGGTCACCCGCTCAGCTGTGTGGTATCCCTCGCACGTCGCATCGGTCCTGCAAGGCGGTCAGCCACGCCTTTGCTGGCTGAGGCATCGGTGGGCCCCCCTTGGCCCAGGACCAGAGGTAAGAGAGGCCACTCATAGGACAGACCCACGGTCGGCCAAACGCAATAGTACCTCCTCGTCTACCCCGCCCCCCAGGGGCCTGGGTTTCTTATGGTGTGGAATGCCCTTAGGAGGTTCTTGTCCAAGATGTTTGAGGCAGGTACTCGTGTTTTCCTCTGGACTATACCCCTCCCGGGAGATCAGGTATTCCCATCTTATGATCCGACGCTAAAAGTCTAATATCTCGCTCACTTAATAGCCCTGGTCCTCTTCGATGGATAACCCTTGTATCTGGGCAGCCTCCGGGATGGCCATGTGAAGATTAAGGGCTTGAGGTGGGAGATATGGAACACATCAAAGATTCCCAGGGAGGCGGGTAGCCACAATTGGTAGGTCACAGGCCTCACCTGAAGAGAAACAGGGAAAGACCCGATGTAGTGAGGTCAGAGACTCATGGAAGGCATTCTGAGCCAGATGTGGTGGGTGATTAACCAAACTTTGTCTCCAAGTCTGAATTGCATTGCCGGTCGTCAACCTTTTGGCTCTCTGTATCATTTTCTGAAGCATCTCCTTAGTATAAATCCAGAGTTCCTGGAGCTCTTGAATGGTTAATTGGGCTGCTGGACAAGGGATGGTCAACAGGACTGGCAGCAGAGAGGAAGGGTGTTTCCCATACACAATCTGAAATGGGGAAGATCCTGTGGCAGAGCTAATGTGAGACTTGTGGGAGAATTCTGCCCATGGAAGAAGGGTCTCCCAATTGTCCTGGCGTTTATTGACATAAGCCTTCAAGAAGCTTACACAGTTTTACTAATAGGTCTGAAATTTCATTTTTTAGTTCCTTCAGAACCCTGGGGTGTATACCATCTGGTCCAGGTGATTTACTACTCTTCAGTTAGTCAATCAGGCCTATCACATCTTCTAGGTTCACCGTGATTTGGTTCAGTCCATCTGAATCATTACCCATGAAAACCTTCTCTGATACGGGTATCTCCCCAACATACTCTTCAGTAAACACAGAAGCAAAAAAATCATTTAATCTTTCCGCGTTGGCCTTATCTTCTCCAATTGCCCCTTTAACCCCTCGATCATCTAACCGTCCAACTGATTCCCTCACAGGCTTTCTGCTTCATATATATTTTAAAAAGTTTTTATTGTGAGTTTTTGCCTCTATAGCCAACTTCTTTTCAAATTTTCTCTTAGCCTGTCTTATTACATTTAACTTGCCAATGCTTATGCATTATCCTATTTTCTTCTGTTGGATCCTTCTTCCAATTTTTGAATGAAGATCTTTTGGCTAAAATAGAGACTCATGGAAGGCATTCTGAGCCAGATGTGGTGGGTGCTTAACCAAACTTTGTTTCCAGGTCTGAATTGTATTTATATTGTTTGATGTAACTCCTACTCCTTTCTTTATCCCTTCATTTTTGCTATCTGTTAACTGTAAACCGATGTGATGTACAAACGAACATCGGTATATAAAAGCTTTAATTAATTAAATAAATAAATAAATAAATAAATAAATAAAATGCAATTCCTCAAATCATTACACCTCAACAGCCAAAAACGCTGCAGGGAAACACTATCATCAGAGGAATTGTTAGTTACAGTCCAAAATTGTTGTGGTTTTTTTGTTGCAAATAAAATTTTTCTATCATCTATATTGTTCAAATTCACTTAGCTCATTTTTTATCCAAATTCACTAAGGGGTGGATTTTCAGAGCCCTGCTCGCGTAAATCCGCCCAAAACCGGGCGGATTTACGCGAGCAGGGCCCTGCGCGCCGGTAAGCCTATTTTACATAGGCCTACCGGCGCGCGCAGACCCCGGGACTCGCGTACGTCCCGGGGTTTTCGGAGGGGGGCGTGTCGGGGGCGTGTCGGGGGGCGGGCCCGGTCGTCGCGGCGTTTCGGGGGCGTGTCGGCAGCGTTTTGGGGGCGGGTACGGGGGCGTGGCTACGGCCCGGGGCGGTCCGGGGGCGTGGCCGCGCCCTCCGTACCCGCCCCCAGGTCGCGGCCCGGCGCGCAGGAGGCCCGCTGGCGCGCGGGGATTTACGTCTCCCTCCGGGAGGCGTAAATCCCCCGACAAAGGTAAGGGGGGGGTGTAGACAGGGCCGGGGGGGTGGGTTAGGTAGGGGAAGGGAGGGTAAGGTGAGGGGAGGGCAAAGGAAAGTTCCCTCCGAGGCCGCTCCGATTTCGGAGCGGCCTTGGAGGGAACGGGGGGAGGCAGCGCGGCTCGGCGCACGCAGGCTATACAAAATCGATAGCCTTGCGCGCGCCGATCCAGGATTTTAGTGGATACGCGCGGCTCCGCGCGTATCTACTAAAATCCAGCGTACTTTTGCTTGAGTCTGATGCGCAAGCAAAAGTAGGCTGATCGCGCTTCTTTTAAAATCTACCCCTTAGCTTATTTGTAGATGAGACGCATAGCCAACAAAGTTTTGGACTCTAACACAATTCCTGTGATAATAGTGTTTCCCCGCAATGTTTTCGGCAGTTGAGGTGTAATGATTTGTTCCATTATTCATTATAAGGCTTTGGTACAAATGGCATAATTTCATTTTTTTGTCAATTCTCATGATAGCCAGAAAAAACTTAGAAATCAACATTTAGCTTCAGAAGATTGGCAAGGGAGGATTCAGGCTCATTAACATGTAATAAGACATCATCCGCGGAGCAGACAACATATGTTCCGTAGAGCCCACCCTAATACCAAGGATTTCAGGATTTTCTCTGATAGCCAATAAGAGGGTTTCTAGTGCTAAATAAAAGAGAAATGGAGAGAGTACATCTCTGACATGTTCCTTTATTGAGACCAAATTTGGATGAGACACATTATTTACCAAAATATGTGAATTAAAATATAATAATCAGATGCTAGATAAAAAGATTTCACCAAAACCGAAACAGCAAAATGTTGAGAAAAGATATTCCCATGCCATATGATCAAAAGCCTTTTTGATGTCCAACAAGAAAGCAATCAATGGGAGGGAGTACTTTTGGCACCAGCAAGCATATTGAGAAAGAGTCGAGAATTATAAGATATATGCCGGTCTTTTAGGAAACCTGATTGATCTGGATGAATGAGCTCCCTTTTGATTTTTTCAATTCATAACGTCACAATTTTTGTAAATATTTAGTAGTCAGCATTGAGTAATGAAATGGATCCATAATTAGAAACAAGTATCAGGTTTCTACCCAGTTTTGGTAATACTATGATATGAGTCTCAGAAAAAGGAAGATACAATATGGGGTCAAGAAGTAATTCTGAAAAATAAGGATGAAAATATGGTATCAGAATAGTATGAAAAAATGTGTAGAATTCCACTAAAAAGCCATTGGAACCTGGGGCTTTCCCCACATTTAGAAACAAGACATTGAGCTGATTGAATGTTTGGAACTACATGAAAATTCAAGATAAGATTCCCCCTGAGGCAGAACTGTGTGGTGCGAAACATGATCATGGGTTGGATTAATGCTAGCATTGGAGAGATGAGTATATACCAATGTATGATTGTAACTAAAATGATCATTGATATCAGAGTTCGTCAGCATGTTGAGAGACAATTTTGAGATAAGTTTTAGAAAAAATTGATGAAATAGTAATAATAAAGTAAAGGGACCTAGTACAAATTTGGGTTTGATTGAAATACAAACTCCTTAAGTGTGGGTCCTACATAAATAATATCAAATAAAAATAAAGAATAACAAAAATACATATCTATATGAAATAAGTAAAGTATGGCTATAAGTAAGAAGAAATATTTGAACAACATATGTTAGCCACATTGGGGGCCATGGTGGCTCCCACAGCAGTGCCTTCAATCTGAAGAAAAAAAATCACCATTAAATATAAAGAAGTTCTTTTTCAAAGCTAACCTGGTCAAATTAATCAATATGAAAGTAGGAATCTGCTCAGCTGTCCCCTGACATTTAGAGACATCATTTTCTAATTGTGGTTGATACACACTGCAATAACACAAAAAATGCTTTTGGACTAAAATGTTAAAAAAAGAAAAGGGTGAATGATTATAATTGGAGAGTTATGATGATGTTGTCATTTGTAGTACAGCTCTAGCACTGATCTAGGACACCTGTTTTATAAGTTTTGGTTTCCTGCCTATCAAGTCTAAGCTAAGTTTCATGATAATTGCCATTCACTGTAAATTACAGCATGTCCCAAAAATCCATACTGGAAATGAAAAAAATGTATAATATAATTTTGTCTATGGTACATTTGGATTGTTTTATTGCCTGGGATACAAACAGTCTCAGCTAAATATCTGTTATCTGCCTTACATTTCCTCTTACAGTTGACCTCACCTTAAAGAGTATTTAAAGTGGTATAATCGTAGCTGCAGTTTGAGAGTGAATCAGAAATACCAAATTCAATATCCATCAATAAAAGCTTACACACACATAAACGTGTGTGTGCAAATTCAAGAATTTTTCACAGCAGTCCCCAAACTTTGTAATGATTTACTTGTCCCTCTAAGAGAGGAAGTTGATTTAATGAAATTTTGTAAAGGGTTGATATCTGTAAGGTGATAGGGAAAATGCAAAGCCCATGAGGAAGAAAAGGCAATTAAAGAAGAAGAATGGTTGGTGGAACAGAAGTACTACCAGTATTTTTTATTGTTTTATTGTTGTGATGTTGTTTTTGTTTTGTCTGTTATTTGTTTTGATTATTTTTATTTCTTTAATTCAACTTTGATAACTTTTAATCTGGAAAGTGATTTATAAATGCCATTAACTAAATATATATGCAAATGTTTAGTTATACTTGTAGAGTTCTTTTATCAGAGGCATCCAGCAAGGTAATAATGGGAAAACAAAAGGTAAATAAGGAAAGCATACTCTAGCTACACCAGCGGTCGCGAACACCAGTTCTTGAGGGCCACAAACAGGCCAGGTTTTCAGGATAACCACAATGAATATGTATGAGATAGTTTTGCTTACATTGAGGCAGTGTTTCCAAATGAGATCCTCACCAAGGGGTAGATTTTTTTAAAAAGCGCGATCGCGTACTTTTGTTCGCACAGCAGGCGCAAACAAAGGTACGCAGGATTTTATAAGATACGCGCATAGCCGCGCGTATCTTATAAAATCCTGGATCGGCGCGCAGCCTGCCTCCGTTCCCTCCGAGGCCGCTCCGAAATCGGAGCGGCCTCGAAGGGAACTTCCTTTCGCCCTCCCCTCACTTTCCCCTCCCTTCCCCTATCTAACCCATCCCCCTGGCCCTATCTAAACCCCCCCCCCTTACCTTTGTCCCTAGATTTACGCCTGCGAGAAGCAGACGTAAATCTACACGCGCCAGCGGACTGCTGGCGCGCCGTCATCCGACCCGGGGGCTGGTCCGGAGGCCTGGACCACGCCCCCGGTACGCCGCGTCCTGCCCCCGAAACGCCGCATCACCCGGCCCCGCCCCCGACACGCCCCTGACACGCCCCCTTCAAAAAACCCCGGGACTTAGGCGTGTCCCGGGGCTCTGTGCGTGCCGGTGGCCTATGCAAAATAGGCGCGCTGGCGCGCGAGGGCCCTGCTCATGTAAATCCAGGCGGATTTACGCAAGCAGGGCTTTTAAAATCCGCCCACAAGTGAATATATAATATACCACACAAATACCCCCACCTGATACTTTGATTTTTATATAGGGTATTCTCTGTATAAGAACATAAGAACATAAGAAATTGCCATGCTGGGTCAGACCAAGGGTCCATCAAGCCCAGCATCCTGTTTCCAACAGAGGCCAAAACCAGGCCACAAGAACCTGGCAATTATCCAAACACTAAGAAGATCCCATGTTACTGATGCAAGTAATAGCAGTGGCTATTCCCTAAGTAAACTTGATTAATAGCCGTTAATGGACTTCTCCTCCAAGAACTTATCCAAACCTTTTTTGAACCCAGCTACACTAACTACACTAACCACATCCTCTGGCAACAATATTATACACAATATTATACACAATATTATGTAAATTATTAATGTAAATAATTCATCTTTACTACTCAACTATCTTACTCTAATTCTCTCCCCAGTTTTATGACCCTGTTGTAATGTAACTTTTATTTCTTTGCACTTGTTTATGTTCTGTTTTTGTGCACACCCTCTTGTTATTTGTAAACCGGCATGATGGGGTTCCTAATCTCGAATGCCGGTATAGAAAAATCTATAAATAAATAAATAAATAAATAACAAATTCCAGAGCTTTATTGTGCATTGAGTGAAAAAGAATTTTCTCCGATTAGTCTTAAATGTGCTACTTGCTAACTTTATGGAATGCCCCCTAGTCCTTCTATTATTCGAAAGTGTAAATAACCGAGTCACATCTACTTGTTCAAGACCTCTCATGATCTTAAAGACCTCTATCATATCCCCCCTCAGCCGTCTCTTCTCCAAGCTCAATAGTCCTAACCTCTTTAGTCTTTCCTCATAGGGGAGCTGTTCCATTCCCCTTATCATTCTGGTAGCCCGTCTCTGTACCTTCTCCATCGCAACTATATCTTTTTTGAGATGCAGCGACCAGAATTGCACACAGTATTCAAGGCGCGGTCTCACCATGGAGCGATATAGAGGCATTATGACAGTTTCCGTTTTATTAACCATTCCCTTCCTAATAATTCCTAACATTGTTTGCTTTTTTGACTGCTGCAGCACACTGAGCCGACGATTTTAAAGTATTATCTAGTATGATGCCTAGATCTTTTTCCTGTGTGGTAGCTCCTAATACGGAACCTAACATCGTGTAACTACAGCAAGGGTTATTTTTCCCTATATGCAACACCTTGTACTTGTCCACATTAAATTTCATCTGCCATTTGGATGCCCAATCTTCCAGTCTTGAAAGCTCCTCCTGTAATGTATCACAGTCCACTTGTGATTTAACTACTCTGAATAATTTTGTATCATCCTCAAATTTGATAACCTCATTCGTCATATTCCTTTCCAGATCATTTATATATACATTGAAAAGCACCGGACCAAGTACAGATCCCTGAGTACAGATCCCCAAGTACAGATCCCAAGTACAGATATGTTACTGAGAACTATTATGCATTTTTATGTTTTATGTATTCTTTTACTCTGTGTTGCCTTGATTGCATACTGAAAGGTACTTTATCAAATCAAAAAAAAAAAAAACCACCACCTTCATGCAGCCATTAAACCGATATATGAAAATCATCAATATATGATGAAGAAATGAAAAGTGATCAAGGGAAGAAAGTATAGTAGAGCAACATTTAGCTAAAAATCTATTAATCAGAAGTTCTCATTTGGAAAAATTGTGGTCCCTGGGCTGCAAGCTATCAGCTGTAAAGCCCTCTGTTGTTCTGTTCTTTCTTTCTCATGAGCCACTCTCCTTCCTCGTCATTCTTCCATCCCTCCTTATAATCCTTTATTGTTCCTCATCTTTTTTTCTCTATTGCTCCTTGTGACTCTTTGCCTTCCCCTTTCTCTCTATGGGTATTCCTTTCTACTTATTTCCTGTGCCTTTCCGTCTTTCCTCTTCCTTTTCTTATGCCCCTCTGTCCTGATCAGCCCACCACTTCCAAATTTTTAAACTGAAATTATAGCAAATTTGCAACCTTTAAAAACATTGCAGGGAATATTGCCTTTTCCCTGTATGCATTGCTGGTGCCAACTAGACAGATAGAAGAAAAGAAGAGCAGCAGTGTGAAGTCAGCAGTGCATGCACAATACTGCTTCCTCTTCCATTGCACTTTTAAAAGGTGAAATGCTGTTGCAGCTTTTTAAAATAATCATTTCTAAGTCTCAATCCATGGAAATCTCCAGATGATCTCAAATATGTTTTGAAAACAGATTTCCCAGATATGCTTACGATTCTAGTTAGAAAGCAATGCTTTTTTTCTCTGGTGAGCTCACTGGGAAGAAAGCTTCAGACAAACAAACAACCTGCAACTTACCATCATAGGTGAGTTATGCCTATCTGAAGAACTGAATCCTAAAGTGATTTTTAAGTTATATGAGACAAAGATATGGTTAGACTAATCTGGAGGATGCCAAGACCATTGAGAGTAGAAAAAAGAGAGAAAACCAGATACAGAGGAGCACTGAGAATGGAAAGGCAAATTATAGCTGTAAGGGACATTTGGTTTCCCCATACTAAAAGACTATCATGAATCTGGGGAAGTTCTGTGCAGGGATAATTGAGAACGGTTTGGGTTTTTCTCCCACATTTGGTTCCATACAGATGGTGTGTTCTAGCTGTTTATCATCCAACAGCACCTACTATCCTTGTGTATTTTCAGTTAGACTTTCCAAGAGACAAGAGCTATTTGCCCTGTTCCATCATATTTTCTGTCTTCTAATTTAAGGGAAAGGAGTAAGGGAATACCCGTTTTAGGGGATGGCTACCAGTTGACTCGTTTTCCTACATTTAAAGATTGGTTTGGACTCTTTTAAGCCTATTTGTGAGGATTTTCCTGTGAGAGCATATCCTCCTTGTCGCAGTGGATTGGTGCATCCCTGAATGCAAGGCTTGATGCGGAGTAAAGAAGACTTGCTTGTGCTATGTCTCCTATCGAGCATACACAGAGACAATGACCTGCTGCAGGCGAAAAATATTTTTGCATTAACTGTTTTGAGCTCTCTTATTCCACCCTTCCTGCTTCTTGCTTAAACTTTCCCTTTGAGTTCAAGTAATATCTTTTCCTCCACTTGAGCTGATAATCCATGCCACCTGGGAGTCAGTTTCTATCTTAGGAGTTACCACCCAGGAAAGAGATCTAGGCGTCATAGTGGATATTACATAGAAACTGTCAGCTCAGTGTGCTGTGGCGATCAAAAAAGCAAACAGAATGTTAGGAATTATTAAAAAGGGAATGGAAAATAAAACGGAGGATGTCATAATGCCTCTGTATCACTCCATGGTGAGACCATACCTTGAATACTCTATACATTTCTGGTGACCGCATCTCAAAAAGGATATAGTTGCACTGGAGAAAATGCACAGAAAGGCGACCAAAATGATAAGGGTCATGGAATGGCTGCCCTATGAGGACAGGCTAAAGAAGATAGGGTTGTTCAGTTTGAAGAAGAGATAACTGTGGGGGAATATGATAGAAGTTTACAAAATCATGAAAGGACTTGAACAAGTTAATGTAAATCAGTTATTTACTCTCTCAGATAATAGAAGGAACAAGTGGCATTCCCTGAAGTTAGCAAGCAGCTCATTTAAAATAAATCAAAGAAAATTATTTGTCACTCAGCGCAGTTAAGCTCTGGAATTCATTGCAAGAGGATGTGGTTTCAGAAGTTAGTGTAATTGGGTTTAAAAAAGGTTTGGAGTGTTTCAAGTTCCATTTAAAGCAAGGGATACCAGTAAAGTGCACTACCTAGTCCTGGGGGAATTCTGCACTGCTGCGGAGAACAGAATTTGCACAGAATTCCCCCCAGATAGAAGATGGCAGCTCTTTTCCAATATAAAGTATTAAAAAATGTTTCACCCTTATTGGCATGTGGCCTAAGAAAAACTGTTGGCAAGACAACTGGTTGATGAAAGTGAAAATCAAATACTACCTCTGGCATGAATTTGGGATGGGTGAAACACCCCCCCCCCCCCCCAACCTATGATGAAATTGCATGATGGACAAGTCACTAGGGCCTGACATTGAATCTGCAGCCTTAAATAACCACCACCAAAAAGGTAAACTTCTAAGTCAGGTACTTGACCTCACAAAAGTTCAGAAGGCAAAAAATGGCTTTTATCAATTGGGTAGGAACCACATTAACGCCCAACATGATAGAATAGGAAACTTAGATTGTAAGCCCTCTGGGGATAGAGAAATACCTACAGTACCTGAATGTAAACTGGTGTGATATCTCAATTGAGATGAATGTCGGTATATAAAAATAATAAATAAATAATAAATAAATAAATAAATAAATAAATAGGAAACATTATAGGACATTTCAGTTGAAGCAAGCCCCACATTAATCTGAGAACTAAAGGCTGTACAGAAATGGGACTTTCTTCTACGTGTTATCAATAAGTGCCACTGCACTAAGAAGAACCTTAACCAAACACTTTAGTTTAAGGTCACAGTCAGACATTAAAGGTTTTCAAACAGTTTTTGTGTGGGATAGGAGATGGAATCTACGAATCTACACTCACACAAGCTGGTAAATCAGCTTGAAGCCATAAGATTTCTAGTGGATTCCATTTTACAAGTCAAATAGACTTGAGGCACCTCATCCGAGTAACTGAGTAAGTGATCAAATTAGTACATTTGCTTCAACATTTAGATTGTGAGGGCTAAAGACTGAATGTTGGGGTGGAGCAATGACATAAGATTTGGGGCAATTAAGGCTGAGGAAGACACTAACCTGATTGGTTTCATGAAGGATACTTCTTCAAGACTGGAAATCAAACCCATCAGCCAAAAAGCAAGCAATGGGTATTAAAGATCCCTGGTCCCTACTGAGATTTTTTTTACTAAGTTTTCCACTATTAGTGGTACTGGAGGAAAGGCACATACATCATCCCCTTCACCCCCCCCCCCCCCCTAATTAGGCCCTATTAGGTATGCCTGCACGATTCAGAAAGTAAAATGTGCAGCCAAGCCGCACATTTTACTTTCAGAAATTAGTGCCTACCCAAAGGTAGGCGCTAGTTTCTGCCAGCACCGGGAAAGTGCATAGAAAAGCAGTAAAAACTGCTTTTCTGTGCACCCTCCGACTTAATATCATGGCGATATTAAGTCTGAGGTTCCGAAGAGTAAAAAAGGTAAAAAGAAAAAAACAATTTTAAATGGGCAGGCAGCTGTCGGGTTGAAAACCGGACGCTCAATTTTGCCGGCGTCTGGTTTCTGAGCTCGTGGCTGTCAGCGGGCTCGAGAACTGACGCCGGCAAAATTGAGCGTCGGCTGTCAAACCCGCTGACAGCCACCGCTCCGGGCTAAAAGGAGACGCTAGGCCTCCTTTTGCCCGTTTCTACAGCCGGGCCTCATTTAAATAGAGAATCGCGTGCACAGGCGAGTGGCCTGTGCGCGCGCCGGGAGAGCGGGCGTTCGTCCGTTCTCCCGCAGACTTTACTGAATCGGCCTGTAACTGAGGAAGTAAAGAGGTTAGGACGTTTCACCTTGGAGAAGAGATGGCTGAGGGGGGGATATGATAGAGGTGTTTAAAATTATGAGAGGTCTAGAACGGGTTAATGTGAATTAGTTATTTATGCTTTCTGATAATAGAAAAACTAGGGGGCACTCCATGAAGTTAGCATGTGGCACATTTAAAACTAATCGGAGAAAGATCTTTTTCACTCAACGCACAATTAAACTCTGGAATTTGTTGCCAGAGGATGTGGTTAGTGCAGTTAGTGTAGCTGTGTTTAAAAAAGGATTGGATAAGTTCTTTGAGGAGAAGTCCATTACCTGCCATTAATTAAGTTGACTTAGAAAATAAACAATGCTATTACTAGCAACAGTAGCATGGAATTGACTTAGTTTTTGGGTACTTGCCAAGTTCTTATGGCCTGGATTGGCCACTGTTAGAAACAGGATGCTGGGCTTGATGGACCCTTGGTCTGACCCAGTATGGCATGTTCTTAAAACTTCTTATCCAGATAGGAAAACACACAAAACCACAAATTGCAAAGACAAGATATGATAACAGCTAGGCATTTGGAAAAAACCACAAAGTTGAGGCCAAAAGGCAGTATGTGATACTGGAGATGCAGCATCTCTATTACAAATCTGTAGGAGTAAATCTCCTTAAGATCCAGTGAACATAACCAGTCAATTGTCTGCATGAGATTACATTAGGGATGTGCATTCGTTTTCAACGCATGGGCAATCCGCAACGCATAAGGTAATAGCAGGTAATGGACTTCTCCTCAAAGAACTTATCCAATCCTTTTTTAAACACAGCTATTCGTTGTATTCGTGGGTTCACGAAACATATCGCGATCTCCCATGAATACAACATTTCATATTAGTTTCATTCTTTTGGCTCGCAGTGATTTCTTAGTGGCCGTTTGAAATAGGAGAAGGCCATGTGGGAGTATCCATAGCAAAAACCAGCCCTTTCCTGTGAGTCATAAGTGACCTCACAGTCCTGTCATATAGGGAGTCATTTTCCAAGGAGTTACCGCAGGAGATAATTCCGCAAATCGCGCTAACAGCTGTTAACGCGATTTGCGAATGCAAATTTTTAATTTTGTATTCAGGGGGCGGAGTATATGTACAGTAGGAAAGAGTTATCGTTTGCCGCGAAACAGCTGCAGTGTAGCGCGGCTAATAGCTACAACTCTTTCATTTGCGGTACGTTGTGCGCTAGAGGCCGGTAAAAGTTTATCACGGTTCACAATGTTTGAGAGAAAGAGAGAGAGAGAGGGAGGGAGAGAGAGAGAGAGAGAGAGAGAGACTTGCTATAGTGCCTCCTCCCTAGACAGGTATTTGTATCCCTATGGTAGGCCCACCTAGTAACTCGAGATGGGGATTAGGTATTAGTGTAGGGGGTTGGGGGCCACTTTCACATTCAACATGAGACGTATGAACAGAACAGTGGTCTCTTGTGCAGATTTGATGTCCTTCAGAGTGAGGAAACTCACTCCAAGATGAGATCTGGGCAATGTTCTCTCCACCTAGCTTGATGGACACTCTACCTGGGCAACAACAAGCTAGGTGGAGAGAACATTGTCCAAATCTCATCTTGGAGTGAGTTTCCTCACTCCGAAGGCCTTCAAATCTTCACAAGAGACCACTGTTCTGTTTGTACGTCTCACGTTGAATGTGAAAGTGGTCCCAACCCCCTATACTCTTACCTAATCCCCACCTCAAGTTACTAGGTGGGCCTCCCATAGGGATACAAATACCTGTCTAGGGAAGAGACACTATAGCAAGTCTCTCTCTCTCTCTCTCTCTCTCTCTCTCTCTCTCTCTCTCTCTCTCTCTCTCTCTCTCTCTCTCTCTCTAACATTGTGAACCACAATATATACTTGCAATGTAGCCCAAATTGGGTTAAGAGTGTGTTGCATAGCTGTTATTGCAATACAAATGCTTATTAGCATAAGGTAACACCCCTTTTTAGTATTCCGTGCAATATTGGAAAATGAGGCCCATAGTGGGTCAGACAGGTTGGCAAGGAGACGAGAATGCAACCTATCAGAGCTAAGCATTTTTCTAATGCAGCCAATCGCCGCTCTCAATCAATGCTCTGTGACGCTATTCCTGTTGACACAGCACTATTTATACCTTAAGCATGCAGCGTGCCACACACTTTCATTGCGGGGGGTGATCTGGGGAGGTGGTCCAGGGATGGTGGCTTTACTCAGAGCTAGTCTGAGTGTCTCAAATCTGTATTCAATTGCTAGCTACTTTGATAGAATTTTCCATTGAAAAAGATATTTGTTCGATTTGGCTGCAGTGCCAGCTAGACATATTTTTTGGACCGCACTTTTTTTTTAATTGATCTGAGACGGTCTCTCTATCTGTGCCATTGAGTGAAGCTGCTAGCAGTGCCATGTTTCTGCTTATTTTACCCCCTGGGGTAGGTTGAAAGCAGGATTTGAGTGTTGTGGGTGGGAGATATATTCAATTTCTAGCTAGTTTGATAGAATTGCCATTAAAAAAGATATTTCATCGTTTTTGCTGCTGTGGAAGCCAGGCTTTTAATTTAACTGCAGTTTTTTTTATTGTGCTCTGGGCAGTTTTGCAGACTCACATATATTGAGACAGCAGTCCTCTTTTAAGCCAAGAAGGCAGTGCACTGGGCATCAGTGGACACTGGATATTTTTGCAGACTCACATATATTGGGACAGCAGTCCTCTTTTAAGCCAAGAAGGCAGTGCACTGGGTATCAGTGGGTACTGGGCAGTTTTGCAGACTCACATATATTGGGACAGAGGTGCTCTCTGAAGCCAAATCCCCAGTGAGCCTCTTTTGTACTTACAAGCTTGGTGTGTGCACATACAGCGGTTCCAGTACAAGTGTACATCTAGCCACTGCCTCGTGGGCCTGTGGGGAGTTTTGCAGACTCAAATATATATTGGGACAGAGATGTTCTCTGAAGCCAAATCCCCAGTGGACCTCTTTTGGAAATAATACTTTTAACTGAAATCCCTAGTAGGCAGTGACATTAAATCCATAATGTCAGGGAAAGCTACACGTGGGCGAATGATTGGGACTGGCAGAGGAGGCACTTCAAAAGGAAGTGCCAGTCCCCCATTAAAGTTAAAAAGGGAACTGTTCCAATCTAAAATCTCTAGAGGGGAGGGCAGTTCCAGTCGGAAAAAACTGAAATTTAAAGATAATGCATCGCCACCACCTGTTTCTGAACCTGTAGTTTTGGAGGGAAGGGAAGGGGAGGCTGAGTCACGCAAGATAAAATGGCGACACCCAGAAGCAGCAGTGCGAGAGCAGACTCGACTTAGTGTTGAAAATGTAGTGCTGGCAGTGTTTGCTTCTCATTCCAATGAAGACTCATCTTGTCTGGGATTCTCATTATCAGAAATGGAAGAAGTAATAGCTGAGAAAGGTTTAGGAGGATTAGTTAGTCCTGTCTTAGCCTACAGTTCAGTGCTGCAGGGGAGAGATGAAACTGATGATGAGGAGGAGGAGGAGGAGGAAGAGCAGTCAGCATAGGCACAGAGTGTGACTGATGCCCCTGGCATTGCTTCTCAGGGTGCACCCACTACTTCAGCTCCAGTGCCAGCATCCACCCCGAAGGCTACAGAGAAGGAATCAAGAAAGAAATCTGTGATGTGGAGCCACTTTAAAGTGAAGGAGGACCCGCGATTTGCTCAGTGTAATTACTGTGCCAGGGCTATTAGCAGAGACAAGCAAGTGGGACATCTAACTAATTTTGGCATGATGCATCATATGAAGAGTACTGTCATCTGGGGATAATGGTAGTACCAGTCAGGGAACCCCTTTTTCCAGGCAGTGTAAAATGGTTGAAAAGGAGCAGAGTCACCCCACGCCCTCAGCCCCTTCTAGCAGTCAGGTGGCAGGCCACCAGCCCCCTGCCATGTGGCAGAAGCGACAACCCACCATGGAGGAAATGGGGTGGTGTTCGGTAACGCTATCCCGGGGTAGGAGGCAGGCAGCCTCAAAAGCTGTAACCAGGAGCATTGGCGAAATGATTGCCCTTGATGACCAGCCCTTGCAGATAGTAGAGAATGTGGGTTTCAAGCATTTGCTGAAGGTCTTAGTTCCAAATTACAAAGTTCCCTCCAGAACCACATTTAGCAGAAAGGTCATCCCCAGCCTGTATAACAGTGTTGCAGTCGCATCCAAGTGCAGCTAGCTAAGGCACAGGGGAGTGTACATTTCACCTGCGATATCTGGATCACCATGAATGCTGCACACTCTTACCTCTCCCTGACAGCACACTGGTGGGACCTGTCTGAGGCAGGGGCAGGCAGTAGCTCTATTAGTGAAGAAGTATCAGTGTGGAGGTTGGCTTTACTGCACATCCACCTGATGGACGAGGCCCATACCTCAGCCAATATTCTAGCATGCATCAGACAGATGCTGGTGGGCTGGCAGCTACACCAGCGAGACAGGAATCTTCAGGCCAGGTTCTTTGTCACAGACAATGGTGCAAACATGGTAAAGGCAATATGCGACCGGCGCTTTCAGAACATCCGATGTTTTGCACACACTCTGCACCTGGTAGTGAAGTCAGCCTCACACTTCTTTTCCTCCTGGCAAGGAACAGAAGTTTCTAGATGCCATTGGTCGCTGAGTCTTCCAAGGATCAATGCTCATCTCCCGAATTGCCGCTTATCAGCTCTATATGACCCAATATAACAGAGTCATTTTTAAGCAGATACAGGACTTGACGGACTCCCTGCCTCAGCAATTTCAAGATCAGCTCCAAACTCTAGTAAACAAGGGATTTGAGGCAACCAAGCATGAGATCAGATCATCTTATGATATCTTTGATACTGCTACTAGGGTATCTGCAGCTGCGATTTCGGCAAGAATGTGGGCCTGGCTCAAGTCTTCTGAACTTCGCCCTGAGGTACAAGACACCGGTACCGCTGCTCTCGAAGATGGAAGCGCTTATAGCCGCTTTTCTACCGATGGATCCTGGGTCACCGATGGCTCCCGGTGCCCTCCCCGCTTACCCTATCATCAGGAGGGAAAACACCGTTCCGCATTCCTCCATCAGGAGTTCTTCTGATGCCTCAGCCATCGATGCCGATGCGCCCATCAGTGCCAGCGATCCATCCATCGATGCCCTCGATGCCTTCATCGGTGACTCGAGCACTTCCCTCAATGCCTTTGGCGCCTGGAAAGGGACTTTCAGGAATACCATCACCCCGTCCTTCTCAGACTCCTAGAGGGGCAGGTTCTGATCCCTATGACACCTGGACCAATGATTCTTCTCAAGACACCGATGACTTGCCATCGCCTCCTTCTCCTACTGAAAGCAGGAAGCGTTCTCCTCCAGAGGACCTATCCTTCATAAATGTTGTGAAGAAAAATTGATTGGAAGAAGGATCCAACAGAAAAATTGATTGGAAGAAGGATCCAACAGAAGAAAATAGGATAAAGCATAAACGTTGGCAAGTTAAATGTAAGACATTGATAAGACAGGCTAAGAGAGAATTTGAAAAGAAGTTGGCTGTAGAGGCAAAAACTCACAGTAAAAACCTTTTAAAATATATCCGAAGCAGAAAGCCTGTGAGGGAGTCAGTTGGACCGTTAGATGATCGAGGGGTTAAAGAGGCACTTAGAGAAGATAAGGCCATCGCGGAAAGATTAAATGATTTTTTCCTTCAGTGTTTACTGAAGAGGATGTTGGGGAGGTACCCGTAATGGAGAAGGTTTTCATGGGTAATGATTCAGATGGACTGAATCAAATCACGGTGAACCTAGAAGATGTGGTAGGCCTGATTGACAAACTGAAGAGTAGTAAATCACCCGGACCGGATGGTATACACCCCAGAGTTCTGAAGGAACTAAAAAATGAAATTTCAGACCTATTAGTAAAAATTTGTAACTTATCATTAAAATCATCCATTGTACCTGAAGACTGGAGGATAGCAAATGTAACCCCAATATTTAAAAAGGGCTCCAGGGGCGATCCGGGAAACTACAGACCGGTTAGCCTGACTTCAGTGCCAGGAAAAATAGTGGAAAGTGTTCTTAACATCAAAATCACAGAACATATAGAAAGACATGGTTTAATGGAACAAAGTCAGCATGGCTTTACCCAAGGCAAGCCTTGCCTCACAAATCTGCTTCACTTTTTTGAAGGAGTTAATAAACATGTGGATAAAGGTGAACCGATAGATATAGTATACTTGGATTTTCAGAAGGCGTTTGACAAAGTTCCTCATGAGAGGCTTCTAGGAAAAGTAAAAAGTCATGGGATAGGTGGCGAGGTCCTTTCATGGATTGCAAACTGGCTAAAAGACAAGAAACAGAGAGTAGGATTAAATGGACAATTTTCTCAGTGGAAGGGAGAGGACAGTGGAGTGCCTCAGGGATCTGTATTGGGACCCTTACTTTTCAATATATTTATAAATGATCTGGAAAGAAATACAACGAGTGAGATAATCAAATTTGCAGATGACACAAAATTGTTTAGAGTAGTTAAATCGCAAGCAGATTGTGATAAATTGCAGGAAGACCTTGTGAGACTGGAAAATTGGGCATCCAAATGGCAGATGAAATTTAATGTGGATAAGTGCAAGGTGATGCATATAGGGAAAAATAACCCATGCTATAATTACACAATGTTGGGTTCCATATTAGGTGCTACAACCCAAGAAAGAGATCTAGGTGTCATAATGGATAACACATTGAAATCATCGGTTCAGTGTGCTGCGGCAGTCAAAAAAGCAAACAGAATGTTGGGAATTATTAGAAAAGGAATGATGAATAAAACGGAAAATGTCATAATGCCTCTGTATCGCTCCATGGTGAGACCGCACCTTGAATACTGTGTACAATTCTGGTCGCCGCATCTCAAAAAAGATATAATTGCGATGGAGAAGGTACAGAGAAGGGCTACCAAAATGTTAAGGGGAATGGAACAGCTGCCCTATGAGGAAAGACTAAAGAGGTTAGGACTTTTCAGCTTGGAGAAGAGACGACTGATGGGGGATATGAAAGAGGTGTTTAAAATCATGAGAGGTCTAGAACGGGTATATGTGAATCAGTTATTTACTCTTTCGGATAGTAGAAAGACTAGGGAGCACTCCATGAAGTTAGCATGGGGCACATTTAAAACTAATCGGAAAAAGTTCTTCTTCATTCAACGCACAATTAAACTCTGGAATTTGTTGCCAGAGGATGTGGTTAGTGCAGTTAGTGTAGCTGGGTTCAAAAAAGGATTGGATAAGTTCTTGGAGGAGAAGTCCATTACCTGCTATTAAGTTCACCTAGAGAATAGTCACTGCCATTAGCAATGGTAACATGGAATAGACTTACTTTTTGGGTACTTGCCAGGTTCTTGTGGCCTGGATTGGCCACTGTTGGAAGCAGGATGCTGGGCTTGATGGACCCTTGGTCTGACCCAGTATGACATTTTCTTATGTTCTTAAGTTCTTAAAATGTCTGAATTGGTTCCCTTCCAATTGCAGACTGAACAAGATGACAGACATCAAATGATGGAGCTGTTGCAATTCCTGGATGCTCCCAAGGAAACTCCAGCACATATCCCTCTCGTATCACCTCCAGGACTCACTGGTTTGATGTGATTTGACCTACCTCTGATAAAAGAGAGAGAGGTACCACTGATCCCCTGTGCCCAGGGGTGGGTTGTTCACTTGGAGATGGCAAAGACAACCTCATCCACTTTCAAAAAACGCAAACGCTCTCTCACCACTGGATCCAGGTGGTACAGGCCTTCCAAAACCTGACCCCCTTTGAAATTAGCCTCCGGGGCACCTCACTCAAGATCAACCATTTCTTGAATGGCCTCCACAACAGGGAAAAAACAAGAGGCTTTACGCAAAGAATACACACCTAACAAAGATAAGAGACCGTATTTTCTCCATTGCAGGCCCTACACTTTGGAACTCTTTTCCTTAGACTCTATACCAAACATTCAGTCATGACCTCAAAATGTGATTATTTCAAAATGCCTACAATCTCACTTAATCTTTCTGAAATCACCACTTGCTCCTACACCAACAAACTCTTGATGAACCTACCCTCAGGACCTCCTATCACTTTCTTTCCAACCCAAACACAAATAAATGTATCTGAAACACCCTCGCTCAACCCCCCTCCCTTTACTTCCCTACAGCACCTATTCTTAAAAATGCTACCTCTTCCCTACAACCTTATCCCTATATTTTTCCCCTCCCCTGTCCACTTAAGTCAATATACATGTCTTCCACTTTAATTTATGATATATGAACAAACCACGTGATTGTAATTGGCTACCTATAATACTTATGTCATGATGTAAACCAATGTGATCTTCACTTGGAATGACAGTATATAAAATAGCTAAATAAACAAACCAAAATAGGATTTTTCTTGGGCTCAAACATGGAATTTTCCCTATGTACCCCAGCATCTTTAATGTCTGCAAATCAAAGCCAGTAGCTTCTCTCTATGAATGAACCGCAACATAGTCCTATACGGTTCCATTCCTGGAGGAATTTCTCCATCTTCCAGAGAGTCAGAATCGGCCTCATCATCCATACCATCCGGATTTCTATCAGGAGGACCTGCTGCCAATCTAGGGGTACTTCAATGCTTAACAGTATTACCAGGCGTGTGAGAGGTCACCATCTGCAACTCAACTGGCAGGATTGGACGGGGCTGAGGACTGCACTTGAAGGAAGGAGTGCAATCCTTGAAAAAACTCTACCCAAGAAAAGGCAGAAGGGTTCAAGCCAAAACCAGAAGATACCTGTACTGTGCCCACTGAGCTACCTTCCAAAATCAGGAGCCCCTCTTGACATGTCTTTACCCAGGCCGTCACCAGGCTTAGTAAAATCAGAGGGAGATAATTCTCTCTGAGCCTCTAAGCAGTGATGGCACAAATTAGAGGGCACACCAGGATGAGATGCCTAAATATGACAGGCAGCACAGAGGGAAAGGCGCTTAGGTTTCTTAGTCTCAGTAACCATTAGTCTGTCAGTACGCTTAACAGGCGACTGAAGGTGAGCATCCAGCTGAATTCACGCTGTAAAATATATGCATCCAAAATTTAGGCATCCTAAGGCTAGCCATCTCAAAGCTAGGCACACTTCCCCCTTCCAAACTTAAGCGCATAACCAACACAGCCCAAATAGTACGCACAGGAAGCACGCACCTAACACAGAAGCCGCTATCGCCTGGATGCCCAAGCAGGCGTCCGACTAAGCATCCAAAAACTGAGCACACAACTTGGGATGCACAGCCAGACACATTTGCACACACCAAAGGCTCTGAAGAGGGCAGTCTAATGTGTAGGATAAGGTGTGCAAAACGCCCCTGCAGCCTACCACACGGCACACAGAGAAAAGCCTAACAACTGGGCCTAGCCCACATGGGCTGCTCAACCCGCCAGGCTGCCCACGTTCCTTAACCTCACTCGGGGGAGGGAACGAATGTCAGAATGGAGTGCTGAGCATGGAGACTGAAGGAAGGGGGAGCCTTACAAAACAACCCTTCTACTCTGTCTTTCTTTTTTTTTTATCAGCCTTACCTGAACTCAGCCTTTCCCAGCTGAATACAGAGACAGTCTCCAGCTGCGGGGGAGAGGGCATATACCATCATTGCCGCACTCGGCTTCCTGCACCCACTGCCTTTCAGCTGTTTTAATAGCTAAGTCCACACCGACTGAGAAAACCAGCTACCGGACCAAGGAACTCATCTGAAGGACCACGGAAATCACCTCAGGAATTCTCAACTGGGAGGAAAGACCATTTAGCATCACCCCTGGAGAGCAGGGCGAATTAAATTTCCTTTTATTTCTCCTTTTAAATCTTGAAGCAATCCCCAGTAGGGAGATGCACGTCCACAATCTGCTGGAGATGCAGAATAGTGGCAGGCTGATGTCACTGCCAGAGTATATATACTGTAATGTCAGCTTTACTCCATCTCCATCTGCTGGGATGGGTGCCTAACCCACTGGTTCTGGATTCAACTGACTACATAATACAAATAGCTTTCCTCAGATGTTATGCCATGATAGAATTTTCCCTTCTTAAACCGAAAGGATTTCTGTTGCAACATCCCCCTTTCCCTTCTGTTCAGTTTCAGCAACTAGTTGCTGCAAGTGACGAGAAAAACATTCAATCCCAGAAATCTGCAAGACTGCCAAAAATTACCCAAAAAGAGTAGAAAATTATCTCCTATCCCTATTTATGGCCTAATCACTCTGAAGTCTGACAAATATATAATTCTATCATATCCCCCATCTCCTTCTTTCCTCTAGAGTCTACCCTTGAAATCTTTAAGCTTGTCTGTGTAGGGTTATATCAGTTTTCAAGCATATTTCAAATGAGGCAAGATGGTGACTGTAGTTTGGTCAAATGATTTTGACATCTTAACTAGAGTGCAAAATGAAATTATAGTAGATTAAAATGAATTTGGATAGAAGAAACCCATTTAGAGATGTCAGGCAAATGACTCCACTCAGCCACAAAGAAATAATGTGTTATGCCCGTCAGTCGCAGACAGCTGCAACCGTGTGTACTTACTTCCTGCACTGCTCTCCTGCCCTCCCCAGGGCTGCTTGCGGCTCGGGCCAACTTTCACCGCCGCGTTCCCCGGGACTCCTCATGGCAGCCTGGACACCGCCGCCGTCTTCCTCAACTTCGGGCCTTCCTAGATGCCACCGAGCCCTCCTTTCAAACCACCTCGGCGGGAACCTCAGGGGCGTCTCCAGTTGATGACATCAGACCGGAGTATTTAAACTCCACCTTCGCTCTCAGCTAGCCAACTTGGCAACAAGTTCCGTGTGACTTAGACTACTGCTACATGTTCCTGAGACTACTCTTCGTGCCTTGGACTTGGACCCTGTTTGGTACCCGCTCCTCGGGGGCCAGTGCACGCACTGGGAACTCGCTCTCCTTGCCTACCCCGCTCCTCGGGATGGCTCTGTGTCTCCTGTGTTCTAACCTGCAAGGCCTCCCGTTCCTCAGGACTACCTCTGGGACATCTCAACTATCCGTGAGTTCTACAGAGGGATTTCCCCGCTCATCAGGGTAGTGCCTGCAGCCTGAACAAGACTGGCCATGCCTCCCGCTCTTCGGGACTGCGCTTACGTATTACAGTGACTGCCAGAGCTACCCCGCTCCTCGGGGTAGCGCTCTCCGGCTTCCCTGGACTTGTGCACTCCCCGCTCCTCGGGGTTGCACCTACGTACTACAATGAGACTGTAAACACTTCCCCACTTCTTGGGGCGGTGCTACGTCATCACTAGAGTCTCAGCTCGGGCTTCCCTGTCATGTAAAGTGGGTGGCTCATGGGAATGACGGCTACTACCTGGAGATAATACCTTTATTCAATAAACATACACACGGTTAATGCGAATCCAACATTGCTCTAAGACTCCACCATTGCTCTAAGCTTCAATGGCAAGAGAAAATGTGGAAAAAAGGATTTGCATTCACAAAAAAGCTGGGAGTAGCTTGCTTGTTATGGCGGTTACTGCCCCAAACCAAATAAGCCTGATACTTCACTTTCAATGCATATCCAGCATAGCTCTCTGCTTCAACGGCAGGGGAGAAAGACTGATACTTCACGTATATCCAGCATAGCTCTCTGCTTCAACGGCAGGGGGGAATGAAGAAAAGTGGATCTATATACAGACAACAACCAACAAGGACTGAATTACATAGTCTGGGTAAACAAATAAGCATGGGTGTAGCTTGCTTATTGCGGCAGTTACTACCCCTAACTAATTAAGCTAGATATTTCACTTAGATGCAGTTCCAACACTGCTCTCTGCATTAATGGTGGGGGTGGAAGGGAAATAGAACCAAAAGGTTACTAAGCCAAGAGTAACAGATAAGTATGAGAAAAAAAAAGTGTGAAACTTGCTGGGCAGACTGGATGGGCCGTTTGGTCTTCTTCTGCCGTCATTTCTATGTTTCTATGTAGGCTGGCCTATGGCATTACATCATCATCATCATACGCTGTGCAGCTCCTCCCTTCGGGGTTGCCCCCCGGAGTACCTCCTGATTGGCCAAGCCTCACGCCCCCCACTCTGCGGTCTGTCTGGAATTCCTTCCCTCGGGGTCCCTGCCCAGGTATTGCCTCCAGTCTACTCTCTATTAGAGATGAGCTTTGTTTTTTTCTACCAGGTCGTTTTTTGAGTGGTAAGCTTCGGGGTAAAGTTCGTTTTTCCTCGGGGAAAAACTAGATGGGCCCAAAAAACGACGCGGGAAAATGAAGCTCAAAAAAACCCACCCCAAGCATTAAAATCTACAATAATACATTAAATACAACAACCCCCCCACCCCCACACACATCCCGATCTCTCCCCAAGACTTTCTAACATCCCTGGTGGTCCAGCGGGGTCCCACGAATGATTTCTCCCTCCGTGCCGTTGGGCTGTCCGGCTGCCTCACATCAAAATGGTGCCGATAGCCTTTGACCTACTATGTCACAGGAGCTACCGGTGCCATTGGTCAGCCCCTGTCACATGGTAGGAGCAATGGATGGCCGGCACCATCTTGTGCTCCTACCATGTGACAGGGCCTAACCAATGGCATTACATCATCATCATACGCTGTGCAGCTCCTCCCTTCGGGGTTGCCCTCCGGAGTACCTCCTGATTGGCCAAGCTTCACGCCCCCCACTCTGCGGTCTGTCTGGCATTCCTTCCCTCGGGGTCCCTGCCAGGAATTGCCTCCAGTCTACTCTCTACTAGTGATGAGCTTCATTTTTTTCTACCAGGTCGTTTTTTGAGTCGTACGCTTCGGGGTAAAGTTCGTTTTTCCTCGGTTCGTTTTTTCAAAAAACGAACAAAAACTAAACGGGGAAAAACTAGACGGGGAAAAATTAAACGGGCCCAAAAAACGACGCGGGAAAACGAAGCTCAAAAAAACCCACCCCAAGCATTAAAATCTACAATAATACATTAAATACAACAACCCCCCCCCACCACCATCCCGATCTCTCCCCAAGACTTTCTAACATCCCTGGTGGTCTAGCGGGGTCCCACGAATGATTTCTCCCTCCGTGCCGTTAGGCTGTCCGGCCTGCCTCACATCAAAATGGCGCCGATAGCCTTTGACCTACTATATCACAGGGGCTAGGGATGTGCAGAGCAAAAGTTTATGTTCATAAGTCCATAAGTCGAAAGAGGGTCCCATTTGCGGTCAATATGGACATATGGAGAATTCCATAAGTTGAGTCTATGTCCATACGTGCAAATAAAAATTTAAACCCCTCACCCTCCTTAATCCCCCCCCCAAGACTTACCAAACTCCCTGGTGGTACAGCAGGGAGTCAGGACGCCATTTCTGAACTCCTTTGCGAGGAGCACGTGACGTCGGCGTCACGTCGGAGTGACGCGGCGTCACGTGATTCCCCGCGCGATCGCTCCGGGACCCTCGTTGCACCCAAAGGAACTTTTGGCCAGCTTGGGGGGGAGGCCCCCCCAAGCTGGCCAAAAGTTCCTTTTGGGTGCAACGAGGGGTCCCCCGGAGCGATCGCGCGGGGAATCACGTGACGCCGCGTCACGTGCTCCTCGCAAAGGAGTTCAGAAATGGCGTCCCTGACTCCCTGCTGTACCACCAGGGAGTTTTGGTAAGTCTTGGGAGGGGATTAAGGAGGGTGAGGGGTTTAAATTTTTATTTAGGATCAACAATCGCGATTTCCAACTTATTCAACATAGCTATGTTGAATAAGTTGGAAATCCGATCGTTTTCGCCTCATCACTTTTTAAGTTAAAAAAAAAAAATAAGTTGTGTTTTACATTTAAGTTCAAAACGAATGCACACCCCTAACAGGGGCTACCGGTGCCATTGGTCAGCCCCTGTCACATGGTAGGAGCAATGGATGGCCGGCACCATCTTGTGCTCCTACCATGTGACAGGGGATAACCAATGGCACCGGTAGCCCCTGTGACATAGTGAGGGCAAAGGCTATCGGCGCCATTTTGATTACTGGAAGCCGACGGCGAGATTGCTCCTGGACCCCCGCTGGACCACCAGGGACTTTTGGCAAGGCTTGGGGGACCATCCATTGCTCCACCATGTGACAGGGGCTGACCAATGGCACCGGTAGCCCCTGTGACATAGTAGGTCAAAGGCTAATGGCGCCATTTTGATGCGAGGGCAGGCCGGACAGTCCTACGGCACAGAGGGAGAAATCGTTCGGGGGACACTGCTGCACCACCAGGGATGTTAGTAAGTCTTGGGGAGGGATCGGGATGGTGGGGGGGGGGGGGGTTGTATTATACTAAAGTTTAATGCTTGGGGTGGTTTTTTATTTAAAAAAATAAAATGTGCCCCTCCCCCCGTACAAACCCAAAAACAATTTTTTCTCGTAGTTCAGGGAAAATCCGTTTCAGGGGGCGGGGCCCCCGAACCACGACGAATGCACATCTCTACTCTCTACAGCAGAGCTTTCCAAAGTATGTGTTGTGACACTTTAGTGTGTCGCCTGCACTGTGCCGGAGTGTCGCGCAAGCCCGGTGCACGTGACGTGGTATACCGAGGAGAGGTCAAAAGGAGCCAATGCGCCTGCCGGTGGACCTCATCCCACTGGCGGCTGAGTAGTTAAGCATCGCTGTGCTGTGCCGGAGACACACAGCAGGAAGATCGGCAGGGCCGTGGTGGAGCTCACGTCACCACGGCCCGAAGAAAAAGGTCATGTCTAAACGTGCAGGTGCTCCTCCTCCTTCCTACCCACGCGGCCCCGGAATAAAAATGTTGCCGGAGCCGCATGGGCAGGAAGGAGGAAGAGCATCAGCCACGTGCAGAAGTGGAACAGCGTTTTGCAGCGGGCTGAGAAGAGGAGAAGGCCTGGTAGCAGGGTCCCCACCACGGATTGGCCCGAGAAGATCAGGGCCACCGCCGCGGATCGGCCTGAGAAGATCAGGGCTGCTGCAAGGCCCATCCTGCAGCGACCGGGGAAGAGGAGGCCCAGAGGTAAGAGAGAGGCTGAGGGCCCGTAGAGTGTGCTGGACAAAGATCTGGTTGAAGACATCCATAAGATAGGTAAGAAGGGAGAAGTGGTGATCGTTGGTGACTTTAATATGCCAGATGTAGACTGGAAAATCCCATCTGCAGAATCTAAAAATAGTAGAGCGATAGTGGATGCCATGCAAGTAACTTTGTTCAAACAAATGGTAATGGAACCCATGAGAGAAGGAACTATACTTGACTTAGTGCTCCCTAATGGAGTTAATGTCTCTGATGTCCAGGTGGGCACCCACCTCAGCACCAGTGATCATCAAACGGTATGGTTTAACATCACTAAAAGAATTGGAAAAGAAGCACAAAGACCTGAGTTTTACAGGTCAAAAACACGGACTTTGAGGAAATGGGGAAGTACCTAGAGGAAGAACTAAAAGGATGGGAGAACGAGAGAGATGTGGATCAGCAGTGGACCAATCTAAAAGGAGCAATCACCAAGGCAACTACTCTATATGTTAGAAATGTAAAGAAAAGCAAAAGAAAATTGAAACCTATCTGGTTCTCAAAGGAGGTGGCTGACAAAATTAAAGCTAAAAGAACAGCATTCAAGAAATATAAAAGATCCCAAAGGGAGAAGCACAAAGAAGAATATTTGATTCAACTGAGGGAGACAAAGAAATTCATCAAGTCGGCAAAAAGTCAAGCGGAAGAGAGGATTGCCAAGGAGATAAAAAATGGTGACAAAACATTTTTCAGATACATCAGCGAAAAGAGAAAAGTCCAAAGTGGAATAGTGAAATTGAAAGGTGGAAATGATCAATGTGTGGAGAGAGAAGAAGAAATGGCAGAAATATTAAACGAATACTTCAGCTCTGTGTTCACTAAAGAAGACCCTGGAGAAGGACCATCTCTACACAACAAGAAACTGGAGGGAAGTGGAATAGATGAAAATCCTTTTACAGTAGAAAATGTATGGGAAGAGCTAAAGAATCTGAAAGTGGACAAAGCCATGGGGCCTGATGGGATTCATCCAAGGATACTGAGGGAGCTCAGAGATGTGCTGGCGGGTCCGCTGTGTGACCTGTTCAATAGATCCCTAGAAACGGGAGTGGTGCCGAGTGATTGGAGAAGAGCGGTGGTGGTCCCGCTTCACAAGAGTGGGAACAGAGAGGAGGCTGGTAACTACAGACCGGTTAGCCTCACTTCGGTGGTGGGAAAAGTAATGGAGTCACTGTTGAAAGAGAGAATAGTGAACTATCTACAGTCAGAAGAATTGATGGACCAGAGGCAGCATGGATTCACCAGGAGAAGATCCTGTCAGACAAATCTGATTGACGTTTTTGACTGGGTAACCAAGGAATTGGATCAAGGAAGAGCGCTCGATGTCATCTACTTGGATTTCAGCAAAGCTTTTGATACGGTTCCGCACAGGAGACTGGTGAATAAAACGAGAAGCTTAGGAGTGAGTACAGAGGTGGTGACCTGGATTGCAAACTGGTTGACGGACAGAAGACAATGTGTGATGGTAAATGGAACTTTCTCTGAAGAGAGAGTGGTTTTAAGTGGTGTACCGCAAGGATCTGTGTTGGGACCGGTCCTGTTCAATATCTTTGTGAGCGACATTACGGACGGGATAGAAGGTAAGGTTTGTCTTTTTGCGGATGACACTAAGATCTGCAACAGAGTGGACACGCCGGAAGGAGTGGAGAGAATGAGACGGGATTTAAGGAAACTGAAGAGTGGTCGAAGATATGGCAGCTGAGATTCAATGCCAAGAAGTGCAAAGTCATGCATATGGGGAGTGGAAATCCGAATGAACTGTATTCGATGGGGGGGGGGAAGGCTGATGTGCACAGAGCAGGAGAGAGACCTTGGGGTGATAGTGTCTAATGATAAGAAGTCTGCGAAACAATGCGACAAGGCGATAGCAAAAGCCAGAAGAATGCTGGGCTGCATAGAGAGAGGAATATCGAGTAAGAAAAGGGATGTGATTATCCCCTTGTACAGGTCCTTGGTGAGGCCTCACCTGGAGTACTGTGCTCAGTTCTGGAGACCGTATCTACAAAGAGACAAAGACAAGATGGAAGCGGTACAGAGAAGGGCGACCAGGAAGGTGGAGGGTCTTCATCGGATGACATACGAGGAGAGATTGAAGAATCTAAATATGTACTCCCTGGAGGAAAGGAGGAGCAGGGGTTATATGATTCAGACTTTCAGATACTTGAAAAACTTTAATGATCCAAAGACTACGACAAACCTTTTCCATCAGAAAAAAATCAGCAGAACCAGAGGTCACGAGCTGAGGCTCCAGGGAGGAAGACTAAGAACCAATGTCAGGAAGTATTTCTTCACGGAAAGGGTGGTGGATGCCTGGAACGCCCTTCCGGAGGAAGTGGTGAAGTCTAAATCTGTGAAGGACTTCAAAGGGGCGTGGGATAAACACTGTGGGTCCATCAAGTCTAGAGGACGTGAATAAAGAGGAGGCAGCAAACACTGCACGGAGCGGCAGTAGCCACAGAGGCATTCACGGAGCCAGTGGCCAGTGGTTGGTGTTCCACCTTCATGGAGCGGAAGGAGGGAGGGCTGCCATCTCCAAAAAAAAAAGCAGGGGTGGGTAAGAGTATGGGGCAGGGGTATGGCCTGCTTGTTGCAGCGGTTGCTACCCCTAATTGAGCTGGATGTTCACTTGGATGCAGATCCGGCGCTGCTCTCTACATTGGTGGTGGGGTGGAGGGGAATTAGGGCTGGAGGGTACTGGAAGCCAATAGTAACAGGTGGGTGAGAGAAAAAGATTAAAAAAAAGATAAAGTGCGTAGCTTGCGTAGCTTGCTGGGCAGACTGGATGGGCCGTTCGGTCTTCTTCTGCCGTCATTTCTATGTTTCTATGTTTCTATATGAGTTGAGAGATTGTGTGCCTGTGCATGTATGAGATGAGTTGAGAGATTGTGTGTGGGAGTGAGGACCTGAACGTTTGCAGAGACAGCATGTGAGAGCCTGTGTGTGTGTGAGAGAGACAGCATGTGACAATGAGAGCCTGTGTGTATGAATGATTGTATGAGAGAGAGCATGTGGGAGTGAGAGCCTGTGTGTGTGTGTGAGAGAGAGAAAGCATGTGAGAATGAGAACCTGACTGTGTGTTTGAGGGAAGAAGATAGATGGAGAGAAAAGAAATAGAAAAAAAGACAATATGAAAGGAATTGGCAAAAAAACAAGAAAGGGGAGGTGGAACAAAAAAGCCTGTGACCAACCAATTAGAAAACTAAGATCAGACAGCAAAAGTAAAAAAAAAATTACTTTTTACTGATTGGCACATGTAGTCTTTGGTAATGTGCAAGAGTAGCACTTTCTCTATGCGGATCTCACAATGTACGAGATCAACATGGAGGAAGTGGAAACCCATGGGGCCTGCACAGAGGAGGCAGCAGAATGGGCTTCAGTGCCAGTAGCAGCAATCAGCGCCTCCCCAATAGCCATGCGGCATCAGTGACAGTGGCAGCAGAGGAATGAGTGAGGTTCCGAGGTTGCTGGCAAAAGAAAGAGAGGGGGTCTGCCTTTAGTGTGTGCGTGTGTATGAATGGGAGTCTGCCTGGGGGTGTATGTGTGAGAATGCATGGGTGCCTGCCTGAGGGTGTGTCTGTGTATGAGAATGAATGGGTGTCTTCCTGGTGTTTGTATGTGTGAGAATAGGTGCCTGCCTGTGTGTGGTGTATGTTGTATGTGAGAATGAATTGGTGCCTGACTCGGGGTCTGTGTGTGTAAGAATGAATTGGTGCCTGCCTAGGGGATGGTGAGGGAGTGGTGTGAGAATGACTGGGAGCTTGCCTGGGTGTGTGTGTTTGTGTGAGAATGATTGGGAACTTGCCTGGGTGTGTGTGTTTGTGTGTATGTGAGGGAGCCAGAGAGAGTGAGAGCATGAGTGTTTATGAGAAAATCCAGGGGAGTAAGAATTTGTGTGGGGGGCGGGTGTGGAGGGGGAGAGAGTGTCTTAGAGCCTGAGAGTGTGTCAGTGTCTGTGAGAGCGAGAGGTTATGGTGGGTATAAGAGCATGAATGTTTATGTATGTGACAGTGTATGTGTGAGAGAGAGAGGATAACCTCCTAATCCTTGACAATATCAGGGTGACTGGAAATCAAGAGATCCCATGTATGGACAGAAGGGGCTTTTTAAAATCCTTATTAGTTTTAATTATTGGGTGTTATTTGATATATGTGCTGTTTTGAAATATTTTATTGGTGTTTGGGAAATTGTAAAAAATGTATATGATTTTAATTAATAGAAATTCTATTTATCAGTAGTTTTAAAATATTATTTTATTAGTATGGTTTTACTATTATAACTGATGCTTTGTTTCTTGATTTTATTTGTTTTATGAGGAATGGTGGTTCTGTTTTTCCATTATTAATACACACAGTCTGGCTTCTTGGGGTTTCCATTTCAGTTTTTGTCTAATTTGTGCTCCTTTATTTTGTATTCTGTATTTGGTGAGGGTCTGTCTCTGCTCTGTGTGTGTGACCATGATGAGAGATTCTGGTAGCATAGGGATCTATCGCAATCGGGTTTGTTTTGTTTCCTCAGTAGGTGGTGTATTGGTATTCTAGGACCCAGTGTAATATTTACCCTTGCTTTTTCACAGGTAGGATTATTGTTGTTTGAGTCCTTAGTGTTATTACTGTTATGTTACAATGGGATTGCAGTATAGATTTTGAGTGTCTTTTTTGCAGGGTTTTGTGTTAGTTCACATTGTGCCTGGCAGTGGAAGGTGTTTGTGCTGCTGTTACTGTGAGGTAACACCAGAATTTGAAAATATATTTTAGTATGATGAGCTGTAAGGGAAACATCCAAGCTCCATTTTCTGGGGGAATTTCAGTGGATGCACAGAGTTACAGAACTGGAGGTGCAGGATTTATATTGACATTCTGTCCCTTCCTATAAATTCCAGACTTCACTCTCATAGCCATATAGAATTAGTTGAATGAGGCTATCAAATAATTTTATAGTGTGAAACTGGCCAGCTTTTTAAAATTACGCAGAAGACCCTTTGGACTTTTTTATTAACACCAAATATTCAAAAGCTGTGTTCATCCCATCAAGCTCATATATCTCATTAAAGAGGTAAATTGAATAACTCAAAAACTTTGTTTTATTCTTGTTACTCATAAATTATAACAATAACATTAATCTTGGAATATTATATATTTTTAATATAAATTAAAGGTTTTCACAAGATAAGTTGTGTCGTGAAACATTTTATTATGTATATATTTAAGGAAACACATAAATTGTCGAAATATATTTTGTTCGTTTAACCTTTAACCTCTGGTTTGCTAGTAGACCGAATTACCGTGTCATGAAATTATGTTTGTCTAAAAAAAAGTGTCACCAACATGAAAAGTTTGGAAAGCTCTGCTCTACAGGGTCCTCTCCTGGTGCCGCGGGACCTCTCTATTACCTCACCCAGAGATCTCTGCTGTCTCTGACCTCGCCTCCCAACGGTGCAGACCTGTGAGGGCCCTTCCCACAGGTAGTAATAGCTTGTATCTCAGGCCAAGGGCCCACATACCCACAAATCTTAACATAATGAAGGTTATACAGGTTGTAATGAAGCTTATAATATATTGAGTGTTTCCAAACTGAAACCAGCCTAAAAATCCATCTAAAACGAGTTTATTCACTTTTCCTTGTTCAGGGTCTCTTATTTAGATTAGGATGTTATTTTATTTGCAAAATTAGTCAAATATCTTTCTACTGAAAAATTTATAAATAATAAACGTGAATGAAAACTTTCAAAAAGGCACTTAACTGGCAATGTAAGTCCCTATTTTTCAGCCTGCACAAACCAACCTGATTTTCAAACACAAAGTACCTGCAGAGTTTAGTGTTGAAAATAGGGTTATTATGCTGATATAAAATAAGTACATATTTTAAATTGATTCAAATGAAGGTTAAAGAGCATGCACATTTTTGAAAATTAAATATGCGCTCAGATTTCAACCATGCCTATGAAATGCCACCTTGGAATTCCTATTTTTAATACAACTAAAAGTACAGGCTTTTAGTTGGCTGAAAATCCACTTACATAGATTCAGCCAATCTACCCTTGTAAATGTATTTTATCCACATAGATTCTGACCTTTGAAAATTAACGTTTATGTGCACTGTCTGATAATCTAGCTTTCAGAATAGTTTGTAACATTACTGTAAAATTAAAAAACTGTCTTTTACAAGATTACATAAATATAAAACTTTCTCATACAAATATTCAACTCATTAGAGGATAAAGAAACCTTACTATATATTTATTTACTCTTTTTCCCTCCAAGCTCTTCCATACATCCTATGCTTTTCCATTTTATTACAACCTGTCTTGAAGAAGAATGCAAGAAAAAGAAACCATAATACCTTCAGGTAAGATAGTAAGAGCTTTTCTTCACATTAATCCCCATCTCCCCAGCACCCCTCAAGCACAAAGCTAGGGGATCTCAAGAAATACTAAATCAAATTAAAAGAAGATAGCAAATAATGCTGAGGCATCCCTTCCAAGCTGTGAACTATAATCACTGACAACCTTTCATCAAGCAAAAACACCTTTAGGATGTGAATCAAGACCTCTAAGTTGGTATAGTGCAATCTTACCTGTAATCACTGAGCAGTAAAATCACATCAAAAATTAGAAGCACTACAACTGCAAAAATATATTTCAATTTTACATTTTGCCTTGGTAATAATCCAAGATTACTAGATCACACCGAAAGATTATGTATACAATACTAAATGCTAAAGTAAGCTTTGCCAGTGCAGAATCTACTTTTTAGTAAAAATAATATAGCAGAATTCAATTTAGTAGGCTGGATATAATTTATATATAAGGATGACAGTCAAATTACTGGTTAAAGAAACAAAATTTATTTTAAAAAAAACCAAAAACAAAAAAAACCAGGCAATGATACAGCCTTTTCAAATCACATCCACTCAATGCAGAATTTGCTTATGAAACCAGCACAAGCAAATTAGGAAATAGTTCTGAGTTATGTGCCTCATTTATTTTATCCATATTTAATAGTTCACGAGTCAATTCACCCAATTTGAGGCCTGACAGAAAAACATGGTGAATAGTCACTGGAGTTGGTCAGCCAAAAGAAAAATTGCCATTCAAAGAAACTGCATGAAAAGCCAAATGGCAGTGACTTGGACAATAATTAATATATAATAAAGCATTCAGGCTTCCCTTGCTTCAAGCACAAGAATGCATTTGCTGACTCATTTTACCATGTATAAATCTGATTACCCTTATTTGGGCAAGCAAAGTTGCTTAGATAATGTTGATCCGGCACAGAAAAAAAGCAGGGAAAACAGTGGGCATGCACAGTCTGTGACGTTTGCATACATCTATAGATAGAAATATCAGTCCAGACTTTTCTCTATACCTCTGCATTTGCATAATCCCTTAAACACTTATTCACCCACCTCTATAAGATCCAATAGGAGAAAGAATCCAGAATGCACACATGGGGAAAAGAAAACAAACAATTACAGCTAGAGAAAAAGCCACCAATACAGTAGCAAACTGTAGTACATGAGGAACTGCAGGCATACAACACCAAACTATGAATAATAGAAATCTTGCTATGAAACAGGGACTTTATCTTGTTATATAAAGTGACAGTCATATAGCGCCGCTGGCTGCTTGTAGCTTTTGTGGAATAAGCCCTGTTTAGCGCTAGGGCTTTATAATCGTTGGTCACTTATATATGTAAGTAGAGTTAATAGATTCTTCATATTGAAGCTATCTAGGTGCACTTATCTGAAAACAGTCCACGATGCAATAAAGTCTCTTATAATGTGTGGTCCAACACTGCAATGTTTCAGAGTCACTGCTCCTTCTTCAGGGTAACTCGGTGTCTATATATGTAGACTGTAGTGGACTAATCTGTGCAACAAAGGAAAGATTGCCCTTTAAACGAACTGTTGCATAAAAATTAAAGGTGGCTGAAAAGGTGAAAAGAACACTTACTTAATCCTGGTAGTGCGGTCAGCTAACTACTGGGCATGAACATCTGTTAATGCTGTAACATAAGCCAATCAAAATGATATGAACCAAGAAATTTTATCAAATGCTCTACTTGTCAAACAGAAAGGAACAGAAAATCCACTTTACTTACATACGTGGTGCTGTGAGCTACCTGCTGTAACAAGAATTGCATACCCTTCACTGACAAACAGCCGCTCTCTGGCCGCTATTTTTAAAGGGGATTCCACCGGATGAAAAGATTGACAGCCAGAAGTGATGTATGCTGCTGAGTATACTTATTAAGGGTGTATGGCGCGTTCTGTGGAAGCAATCTTAGGATGAACGCTAAATGGGAAAACCCGTATCTGTTATATTAAAGAGAACCACTCTATTTTGTCATTAAGACCGGTCGGTTCAACGGATCGTAGGCGATAAATCCATTGATTCTCTTTGAAATTAAGAATAGATGCTCTGTCTCCTCCACACCAAGAGGGAGGAATGTGCTCCAAAATAATCCATTTAAAGTCCTCAAAATTATGTCCTTCATTAATACAATGCAATACAGTAGGCGCCTTCATGTTATTATTGGTGCGATTTCTGTGTTCTGTAAGGCGCATACGAATCTGCGCTTGGTTCGACCAACATATATTTTCAGACATGGACATTGGAGGGCTTACACAACATAATCTGTGTTATAATCTACATCATGTTTACTAATAATTTTGATGCCACTGTTCCGGTCTTGCCATTCTGTGCCTCTATGTGCCTGTGCACAGAAGGTGCATTTGCCACATGGAATTTGTCCTTCTATAGTGCGAGATATCCTTTCCGAGGGGGCTGCTCTGACTACATATTATTTGATATTTGTGCCCCTTGTATAGGCAAACATAGGTAGATCCTGAAAAATAGAGTATGGACTTAAAACATGCCAGTATTTGAGAATCACTTTCCTAATTTGTTGGGTCATTTTGGTGTGATGTAGAACACAAATTAAACTAGGAACTGAGGTCTTTTCTCTATATTGTAATAATTGTTCTCTATCTGAGAACATTGCTCTTCTATACGCTTGATGAAGAATCTATGAACTCTACTTACATATAAAAGTGACCAATGACTATAAAGCCCTAGCGCTAAACAGGGCTTATTCCACAAAAGCCACAAGCAGCCAGCGGCGCTATATGACTGTCACTTTATATAACAAGATAAAGTCCCTGTTTCAAAGCAAGATTTCTATTATTCATAGTTTGGTTTCTTCATGCTATTTTTGGGTATTGATTTATTGGCATACAACACCAAGCATGTGTCCAAAAGTAAAATAAGTAGATATATGAACATTTAATGATGTCTTGTTTTCTCCTTCGGTACAAAATTAGCATTTGATTATGACTATTAATCAATGGCAAGATAGCTTTCAAAATACTCAGTGACATCACAATGTGCCCTGACCTCCCTGAGATCTCAACTCAATTGTCCTGTTTCTCTAAAGGAAATAAAAGTTTTAAAAAAAATTCAGAGTGGACACAAAAAGTATGCACAAATATTACTAGGTGAATTAGATGAAAGGTTAAAAAGTTATTGGAGAGAATACACATACAGGAGGAGGGACACTCTTACAAGAGAAGCAGAAATAATTTTCTAAGACCAATTTCCCTGTATGAATCTAAACTAAAAATAAACTCTTTTCCACATCACGCAATCTTTATTCACAACTGTTACTCACATCTGACCTCTCCAAGAGGGAAGGCACTCACAAAACACTAGACTCAAACTTTCCCTTATTCACACCATGCATTTCTCAAGCCTTACCAAGAAGCCATAGCTTCACAATCTTACAACCCACTTCCACACTGGCCAGCAAGTCTAGGGTCAGTGGCCACCTGAGCCAATACAGCGAATAAGTAAGTCCTTGTGCATGTCCGTCACTGTCCATCATGGTATTTTTTCTTATCTAAATCAAATGTACCTTTTCATATAGTCTCTGTCCCTCTATTACATGCTGATATGGCCTCTGATGTGTTCTCCTGTCTTTTATGTATCACTTGATCAAACCTTTCCAGATTGTATGGTCCCTCTTTCTGCCCAGATTGTATGGTCCCTCTTTCTACTTCTTATGCTATGCCATTCTTTCCTTGCTTTGCTTTACATGATCATCCTCTACTGCATACGAAGGACATGCACATGTTTTTGAGTTTCCAAAGTACTCTTTCAAAATGCCTGTCTTTCTTTCTTGGTGATATTGTTTGTCTCCTGAATTCTGTGAAACCTACATTTATGTTTCTTGTTCATGGAAGATAGTTCTTTTTATAACTCTATACGAAGAATTTGAGCAATTTTGGACAATTTTGGGGGAAGAGGAGGATTGTCAGAAAGCAGTGACCATCAATGTGCAAAATGGTTAAGTTTTCCACCCATAAGGACTTTTTGTACTGAGATTGAGATACTGGCAACAGTCTCTGTAAGGAATAAAATTCTAGACATCAACTGAGATGTTAAATCTGTTTGTATTCCCCTCTTTGGTCCCACCACCACTCCTTGTAACATTGGGCAAGTCACTTTACCCTCCTTTGCCCCAGGTACAAACTTGAGGCCTCATTTAGTAAGCATTTTTCCCAAATGACAAAAAATGGGAGAAAAGCCTTAGTAAATCAAGTACTTAGATTGTAAGCCCACTGGGGATAAGGAAATACCCACAGTACCTGAATATAATTAGCTTTGAAGAACTGAAAAGTGGAATATAAATGAAATAAATAAATAAATTGTCCGGTGAGGGCAAGAGTAGGACTATGGAGAGTAGCATCTCTTATGAAAGAAGAGCTGCCTTTAATGGAAAGATGGATGGAATCACCAAGTTGTGAATGGAGGAACTGTAGTTGCAGTAGACACCTTGTTAGTAGAGTGGAGCAATGGTTCTTAATGAGGTCCACTGCCTCCTTAAATTTGGGTCCAAAATATAATCTCTGCAAAGAACAATGGCTAATGTTTTGTGCATATCTTTCCTCAAACCTGAAGCCCTAAGCCAGTGGAAGGGAATAGGGTACCCTAGACAAAACGTCAGCCTTGAATCTGGCCGGCCGTCCCCCCCCCCCCCCCCCACCCCCCGACTTTTGAAAATTTATATTGTGCATTATTATGAATATAATTTATGCATTTATAATTACAGATTTATTTTACATGCAAAAAGAAAGCATGATATTAAATACAACATAGAGGATGCTGGCAGAAAAAAGCAAATGGCTCACCCAATCTGTCTAATTATTCCAATCCATCTTGCTAAGGCATTGCTAGGTATCTAAAAGACTTAGGGATCTTGAAAATTAAATTCATCAAGAAAAGCCACCCCCTTCTGCCAAGAACAATCCTGTAAAAACAGAAAAGGAGTGTAACTGATACCTTGCTAACCTTACAGAGGGCAAATTTCAAAGGCATTTCTGGAGAAAATGATGCTTTATCTGAGGAAAGGAAGTTTACTTCCCTGTAAACAGGATTCTCCAGGCATAAATTAGCCAATATGTGTGAGGTGTTCCAAGCTGAGAATTGCACAGCAGAAGCATTTAAAGACAACTCAGCCTCAACCAGTGGAGAGGAGACTACTAGGAGAACAAGCTATGCAGAACTGTTTGCCCACAGTTATTGTAATTTCAGGACATGCTGTCCAGACAGTAGTGGAACACGAAGATGTGCACAGATGACCAGGTAAAGCTTTGCAAATTTCTTCAATGAATAGGGCCCTAAAATGAGCCACTGAATGTTATGGCATGGACCCTTGGACCGAGACGAAGTTGGCACTACCTGCAGGGGGAAACCCTGTAGGTCCTCTTCATCAGCAGGCGGAGCTGGTCGGTGCAGAGACCCAACTGGACCTTCACCACTACTAGCCCTCGTTCCCCGCAGGTTGAGCCCTTGGGTGCCAGGGCCAGCTGGACTTAGGCACAGGTCTCCAATGAAGAGGAATCCCACGATGAGAGAAGACAAGGTCAGGCAGTCCATGGTCAGGGCAGGCGGAGATCAAGCAGAGTTCGGGCAATGTTTCAGAGATCAGGGCAGGCGGCAGGCAAGCAAAGTCCAAACGGCGATCCAGAGGACAGGGCAGGCAGCAAACAAGTGGAATCCGGAGAATGTACCAGAGGTCAAGGCCAGAAAACAATCCAAAGGTCGCGGAGACAGGAACTCGGAGTCAGAAGAACGTACCAAGGATCAGAAGCCATGAGACAATCCAGGGGGGACCCAGATTCAGGGATGGAGTCAGGAACATGGCAACCAGCAGCTCCAATGGAGTTCGAACTTTTGCTGAGGTGTCTGGTGGTTGCAAGTCACGAGGTTAAATAGGGCATCGGGTCTGACGTCATCAGGACGGGAGCAGGCTGGAAACTGCCACGAGGGGAGGCATCCCTATTGCGGCGCACTAGAGAGGATAGCTAGATCGGCGCTGCCCGAGGGCAGTGAGAGATGCCGGTGGGGATCCCCCACCATGATGAGGAGGCTGGAAGACGTCCCTGCCATATTGATGAGCGGAACCGGACGTTGCCTGGTGCGGCTGGTCCGTGTAACACTGAAGTTGCCATGGCTCTTATTTGTATCAAAAACTATTATGTGTTGGCTGCCCTACAGATTAAACACTGTCAAGGCTCATCAGTCTGCTAGCCAATTGGACAGAGTTTGTTTGGCCACTGCAATTCCAATCTATTGGGATCAAAGAACTCAAACTTTTGAGAAGCTTGATGATAAAATGGAGTCCTTTTCAAGTAATATGCAAGGGCTCTCTTACAGTCCAAGGAATAAACAGCCCTTTCTCCTCTGTACAAATGTGGACTCAGAAAGAAAGTAGGCAGCACAATAACTTGGTTAATGTGGAAAACAAACACCACTTTTGGAAGGAACTGAAGTTATGCTGAATAGGAATCCAAAGCTTGCAATTCACTAACGCTTTAATCCAAAGAGTGAAAGCTACAAGAACACCATTTTCAAAGTGAGAAACTCTCAGTCCAATGACTGAAGAGATTTGAAAAAAGATTTTACAAGTTGAGCAAGAACTAGGCTGAGGTCCCAAGGCAATGGAGATTTGCTGAACAAAGGCCATAATCCTTTCATGAATTTGTATACCAAAGGGTGGAAAGAGATTGAAGACACTTCCATCTGCTGATGATATTGTTGCAGTTCTACCCGCGGTGAGCCGCAGGCAGTCCCTCCACCTACCTGCTTTAGTTTTGCGGCAGTCCACAGCTGCCACCATCCCCTGCGGCCCTGTGGCTGCAGCAGTTTCCCGCCCTGCATGGCAGGGCCGAACTCCACCAGGACCCGACGCCGGGATCCCCTGCCTTGCGGCAGGGAGGCCGCGCACCTCACTTCCTCTTCGCGGCCTAATGCCACCGCTGGCTTGTCTCTGTGGCAGGGAGCCACGACGCTATTGTTGGGGTCCTCACCGGACAGCAGGAAGCCATACCAGCTGTTGCCTGCAGCCAGCCTGCCTTTCCCTGCGTCTGCTTCAGCACGCAGGGGGATGCCGTTGTCCAAGGTGCTTCATCTTCCTGCTTCCCGCTCTAGGTGCCGGCGTGTGCCACTTCACTACATTTAAAGGGCCCGCGGCTTGATATGCCCCGGGCCCCATCTGATGACAACTTCCTGCTTTAGCCCTATAAAGGAGTTCCTCTTCAGTCACTCCTTGCCTTCGGATCGGGTTCCACAGTTGTCTGTGTCTTCTCTCCGATCCAGGTCCTCCGTGGTCTTCTCCTGCTTTGACAGCTTCGTCTTCTTGTTCCTGATGTCCTTGTTCGTGCCTCCAGATGTTTTCAGGTTCCTGATGTTCTTCGTCTGTGTCTCCAGATGTCTTCATGTTCCTGATGTCCTTCGCTTGTACCTCCTGATGTCCAATGTCCTTCCTGACACCTTTGCCTTTGCCTCTGCAACCATGCCTTGGTTCCTTGATCTCCACTTTCCTGGCATGCTGTTGTCATGGTCCGTGACCAGCCCACAGGCGGGCTGTGTAAGGCATCTCACAGTACAAAGGCCATCTTCATCTTCGCAGTGCTAGCCTCCGGAAGACTTCTGCTTCAATCCTAAGTCTTGGATCCTGAGTTGTCTTTGAATCCTAAAAAATCTTGAATCTTGTGCTTGAAACTTGTCCCGGTCTTCGGAGCTCCTTGCATTTGCAGTTGTCCATGCCAAAGATTCAGTTCCATCCTGCTCTGCTCCAGCGTGGTCCGCAACCAGTCCCGCGGGTGGACTGTGTAGGGTGCGCTGCGTCGCAGTCTCGACCCAGCACTTTGATCCTTGCCTTGTTCCTTCGCCTACAGTGCCTTGATCCTTTGCCTTGAGTCTTCGTCTACAGTGTCCTCGCCTGAGTCTTCATCCAAAGTCTTCTGTGTTCTAAGGACTCCATCTGCCCTCATCCTCTGTCTGGCCTGCCGCCTTTTGCCGTACCCAGCGGCACGTCCGAAAGGGCTTGGAACGGTCGGAGGACTGTTCGTTGATCAACATTGTGTTGTTGGTCATCCTGGGGCATGCAGGTCCAGTAGAGGGTCAGACCTCAGTCTCCTTGTCTTCGCTTCAGTCTTATCCTGCTCCTCGTTACCTGCGCTCACACCAGCTCCCCTCCCGCAGTGTGTCTTGGGGCTCCTCCCTGAGTCATGCCGTGGCCCAAGGGCTCACATCACCTGTTTCAGAAACGACCGCGCCTCCGCGCTCTTAACAGTAGCGAAGGCCTCCAAGCCCTCGGATCGAAACTGCAGCCGAGGCCACACTCGTAACTGATATGATACAATCGTGCTGAAATGCGCTCTGACTAATGAGGTACCATGGCCCAAAGACTAAAGGAAAAATAGATATTGAAGTAAATCCCTCAGCCCGCAGGAGAAGGGATTCATATGGCTGGTCTTGCACCAAACTGAGAACCTCTTTCACCTAAAATTGTAGAATGTTTGAAAACCTACACATCCTTCAGAATGAGCAAAGAGGACACTCCATGAAGATATCAGAGTTTGAACTGGTAACGCTGGGATATCTGGACAATGAACCTACCATAAGGCTACAAAGGCTATTGACTTTCCTAGGAGTTCTAGCATATTTATGTTTCCTGGGAGAGTCAGACATGCACCTCTAGTCTGAATAGACCAGCACTGGATGTGCCCTTTATTCCAAGCAATATATAAGGTATCTGCACTGATTGTTTCCTGATATCCAATCTTTGCCTAAGTATCCAGGCTTTGTTCAGACGAAGTATTCTGTTTCCAAGATTCCTGCAATTGTATTAGTTTTTCAAGATTCCTGCAATTGTAGCCTTGCCTAAGTATCCAAGCCTTGTTCAGTTGAATTATCCTGGTTCCAAGATTCCTGCAATTGTTTTTGTGTAAAGCACTCTTGCACATAAAGCTGTCTGCTTCACAGTTCAGTCTTCAGTGTCCTGCTTCTGTCCAGTTTCAGCATTCCTGCTCTGTCTCTCTCTGCTGGTGATTCTCCAGCTCTTGACCTTGCCACTGTGTCTCCATCCTGCCTCTCCAAGTAAGCATCTTGCCTCCGGGGCAGACCTGATTGCCAAACCCAGACACCCATGACAGACTGAATTAACATAAACCTGAGGCAAGGGTGGCCCAGTGAATTTTTTTTCTCTGTGAATCACATACGCCATATCAAGATGTTTTCCCCCCAAAAGATTTATAACTGTAGATTGCTTTCCTTAACTGACTCTTGTCTAGAACAAAATCTGTATAGAAGTGCCTGTTCTGCAAGTCACCTAAGATATGATCGACAGCTATGAAGAGATGAATAGCATATAGCCCAGGTCATGCCTAATTCCATGCTGGCGCTCCAGTTTTCTGAATGGGCTCGTGACCTGCAACGTCCAACCCTCGTCCCAGGCTGCATCCACAGCAGTTCCCAGGATTCCTTTCCAGGCAACATCTGCAGCCTTTGATTCAGGCCATTCCTGCAGCATGTAAGACTCAGCCCCAGAATGAGTCCACAGCACCGTCAAAAGCTTGGCTTCAGGTTGTGGAAGCCGCAGCAATAATGGCTGAGATCCTAGCTGCCTCCACAGTGCCCATGCTGTTGGTCAAGGCTGCACCCACAGCAGTTCCCAGGATTCCTCTCCAGGCTATGCTTACAGCAGATCAAGAAACTCTACTCCAGGCTGTGCCCACAGCAGAATCAAAGACTGTACACCAGGCTGCTTCTCCCCTAGCAGCACCAAGAACCTTGCTCCAAGCTATTTCTCCCATAACAGAACCAAGAACCTTGCTCCAGGCTGCTCTTCCAATAGCAGCACCCGAAATCTTGCCATAGGCTGCTTCCCCCAAAGCAGCAACAGTGATTGTGTCACAGGTTGTCTTGCCCATGGATGCAGGTCAAGTGACTTCAGCTGTCCAGGCCAAGACAATTTCAGTGAGATCAGCACCAGATGTCCAGGCCAAACCAGCTCCAGTGAATTCAGCACCATCTCTACAGCAAGCCAAGTCAGTTCCTGCCATTTCTCAGCAATGCTAAGCAGAACTAGTGCCTGTCCATGCACCGGTGAGGTCAGAGCAGCTGTTACCATAGCTCCAATGCAAAAAGGGAAGTACCTTGTATTGGTAGCACATGTCCACCACAAACCTGAAGAATTCTAGTGAGTGGCATGAATAGGAATATGTGTCCTTCAGAATTAGAATGCACAACAATTCATTCAGTTTATTGATGGGGAATCTTGTTCGTAGGGAATTCATTTTGCTCCTCTTCCAAACCAGCAGTTTGTTTAGTCTTTGTAAATATGGCATAGGTCTCAATCCTCCTGATTTCTTGGGGATTAGGAAATGTTGGGAATGGAACTCATAACCATACACCTCGGAATGTACAGGCTTCATTGGCCTCTGCAGAAGGTGCAACCCCACTTTCAGCTGTAGTTGGGCAGAATGAGATGGGTTTGAATTGAAAACCAAAATCTACTGGGTGAGAAGAGGACATGGGAAGTGCAAGCAGTGATCATATTCCACAATTTTCAGGGCCCACTGGTCTTTGCTAATTTGGAACTACTTCAATAGGAAAGTCTGGACCCTTTCCCCTCACTGTTGGACTGCCTTAGAGCAGTCATAAACTAGTACCCAGCTTAGACTGTATCTGTTGTGGAATCTTAGACTGACATCTTTCCCTCTGATGCCCCTGAGCAAGAAGCTGTTGTTATTGTAGAGGAGTAGGGTTTGAAGACACTAAACAGAGCGGAAGGAATGTCTTTGGAAGAATGGCCACTTGTAAGAGAAGAATTGATGTTCTATTGGAGCTATGGGACTCTTCACTTCAATCTTTTGTTAACCAACCGGCTCCTATAAAAATAGTTGCAAAAGACATAAAAAGACCACCCCTTGGCTTATCTCTGAATTATTGCAGATGCTGAGAGAAGAAATGGAGATCGAACCCAACTCCTGAACTACTCCAGACATAAAGACCCACTCTATCAGCTTATCGTGCAGCAACTCTGGCTGCTAGGAAAGCACACATTTATTCCAAATTTTCCCTATCTTTTAATAACCCACAAAAACGTTTTCATTCAGTTAAGGAGATAGTTTCACCTGCAACTTCCTACCTTACTTTACCTTCATCTGTTCTTGGTCTCAACATAGCTGAGACATTTGCAATGCATTTCTCTCAGAAAATTGAGATGATCCACAACAATTTTCTCAATGATATTGGCCCATTACTTGATACCCTGCTCTCTGACAGTTCAAGTGGGGATACCTTTTTTACTGTTTCACAGATTGAGATTGCTCAGATTGTCTCTAAGATAAACAATGCCACTATACCATTAAACTCTTGTCCCACTGCATTATTAAAAATACTTTGTCATGACCTTCCTTATTTTATTATCGACTGTCAACTCCTCACTGTCTGCTGGTTGGTTATCAGACTCTTAAAAAAAAAAAAAAAAAGCCACTACCCGACCTATATTAAAGAAACCCTCTTCTGACCCCTCCATCAAAGCAAACTATTGCCACATTTCATCTCTGCCTTTTCTGGCTAAAGTTACTGAGAATGTCATCCTGAAATAGCTTACTGATTTTTGGATGATCATCATACATTGGATCAGTAACAATTTGAGGTCCTGAAGTTTCACAACACTGAAATGCAGCTTTCATCCAGCTTTAATACCATCCGTCGGGGTTTTGATACTTGATCCCAGTATACATTGTTCTACCTCAATATTTCTGCAGCATTCAACACTATGGACCATGCCATTCTTTTATCTTGTCTTTCATCATAAGGTTTTTCTGACCTGTTTACAGCTAGTTCCGATCCTATCTTTCCTCTCGTACCAAACAAATCTTGATTGGTTCCCATCATTCCTATTGGTATCCTCTGCTTTGTCAGCTGCCCTGTTCAATATTTACCTTACTCCTGTTTGTCATCTCCTTGCCAGTCTTGGGGTACATTACAGATTATATGATGATGAAATTCAGTACTTTTTCCCTCTAAAAATTTGCCTCATTCTGTATTTCTACTTTTCAGCATTGGTTGCGCTCTAATAAGCTTTCGCTTAACCTGAATAAAACTGAAGTTCTCATCTTCCTCACCACCTCCTCAGCAGCACAGAAATAGGGTCAGGAGACCCTCTCCAAGTGGTGGCAGCAGCAGCATCGGGGTAAGAGGCCCCTTTTTGTGCCGTCCCGTCACCGACCGACCGGCACAGCCGCCCGACAAACCCAGCCACGCCTGCCCGGCTCTTCGGCCTATCAGAGGCCACTTCCCGGCGTCCTCCGGCAGCCCTTTAAATTCGGGGCATTCTCTCGGCACCCCCTCTTCCTCACCACCTCCTCGGCAGCACAGAAATAGGGTCAGGAGACCCTCTCCAAGAGGCGGCTGCAGCAGCATCGGGGTAAGAGGCCCCTTTTTGCGCTGTCCCGCCACCGACCGACCGGCACAGCCGCCCCGGCTCTTCTGCCTATCAGAGGCCACTTCCTGGCATCCTCCGGCGGCCCTTTAAATTCGGGGCATTCTCTCGGCACCGCGCAACAAAGGGGCCAGCCCCTTTGTGCGCCCCTTAGTGCACTCCAGAGTGCGGTCCTGCAGTGAGCTTCCTTCTCCAATACCAGCACATGGATTCCACCAACAACAGAAACAGAAACATGACACAAGGATTCCCAATCCCCATCTTTCACCACAAACTCTTCACCATAGGTAACTTACTCACGCCGATCCGGACACGCTCCATAAGAACCCTCATTCCTATCATGATATCCCCCCTTACCCAACTCTTGGGTCTTGCGCTATTCTCTTTAGCACTCTTCAATGCACAGTCGCTCACAAAGAAATCCCATATTCTCAACGACTATCTCCTCAACTCTAAGCCAGACATCTGTGCTATAACTGAAACCTGGCTTAAACCGACGGATATAGCATTGATAAATCAATTACCAATACATCTTTATGATTTCTTCTCACTTACTAGACAAAAAAAGAGAGGAGGAGGAGGCCTACTCTTAGCAGCCAAAAAAGAGCTGAGACTATCCCTCCAACCAATCATGACCACCCCTAAGCTAGAAGTAGGCTATTTCAAATCAAACTCCCTTCAAATACTTCTCATATATGCTCCGCCAGGAGTCCTAGACTCAGACGCCTCCCCAGTGATAGAAATTATATCTAAGTATTTAAACTTGGATTCCCCAGCCATGATCTTAGGGGACTTCAACCTACACGTCGACGCAACCCCCCCCCCCCCTCATCCAACTGCGAAGCATTTCTCACCTCTCTCACGGCAATGGGCTTCAAGCAAATTGTCAATAAGCCCACTCATAAAGCTGGACATATGCTGGATCTTATCTTCATCAACTCCGGCTTCACACACACCGTACCTCCCAAATGTGTTCATGTCCCCTGGTCTGACCATACCCTGATCTCCACTACCCTCAAGATGGTAGAAAACCCTTCACCACACCCACTTCAATCCACTTTTCAATACAGGAGACCATGCACATCAGAGGTACTAAGCGAGCAACTAGCCAAAGAATTCACCAAATTAGATGTCTCAAACCCGAATTCAGCCTTACTCTCATGGCATAGCATCACTGAACTGGTAGCAAACAAACTATGCCCTCTATCAACCAAACAAATCAACCCAGCGTTAAAAAACAAACAACCCTGGTTCTCCAAGGAACTCTGGAAACTGAAGCAAGACCTTAGACACAAAGAAAACAAATGGCGCAAGAACCCTTGCCCCAGTACACTTGCGATCTACAAATCCGCCCTCCATTCCTACAGGAACTCAACACTACGAACAAAAAATGACTTCTACGCTCTTAGAATACACGACCTCGTATTTGATGCCAAGGCACTATTCTCATATGTAACCGAACTCACTAAAACCACCACTCCACTCATCCCGAACGACCAAGCACAAGTTAAAGCCAACGAACTGGCAGCCTTCTTCCAGAGCAAAATGTCCAATCTCCTAACATGCCTCCCCCCCCCCCAGCTCTACCACTCCTCCCATTCCCTTTTCTTCCCTCTCATATATGGGAGCTTCATTTGAATCCTTTGAACCCACATCTGCCATCGAAATAGAAACCATTCTAAAAAGAATGAAACCCTCTACCCATCCTTCTGACCAAATCCCGACCAAACTACTCTTATTAGTACCAGACACTATAGCCAAAAGTCTGGCCGATATAATTAACTGCTCTCTGTCACAAGGAATTTTCCTAGAGGTGCTAAAACTCGCCACCACTTCTTAAGAAACCGAATTTAGACACAAAAGACCCTAACAATTTCCGCCCTATCTCCAATCTACCTTTTGTCGCTAAGGTAATGGAAAATTAGTCAATGCTCAACTCTCAAACTATCTAGAAGACCACAATATACTCCACAACATTCAATATGGATTCTGGAAATTGCTAAGCACAGAAACCCTACTCATCTCCCTCACAGACCACCTCATCATGGGTCTAGATAGGGGGACCTCCTTCCTGCTAGTGCTCCTCGACATCTCGGCAGCCTTCGACAGGGTGAACCACCCCATCCTCCTGAATCGACTATCCGACATAGGGATAAAAGGAACGGCCCTCAAATGGTTCGACTCCTTTCTCACCAGTAGAGGTTATAAAGTCAAAGTCAACAATAAAGAATCTCCACTCATCAATCCCTCACTAGGAGATCCCCAGGGCTCCTCCCTGTCTCCCACCCTCTTTAACTTACACCTTCTTCCCCTCTGCCAACTACTGACAGATCTAGGGCTGAAACATTTTCTCTACGCCGACGATGTTCAAATTCTAATCCCTATAACCGAATCCCTTACAAAAACACTTATGTTCTGGGACAACTGCCTTCAAGCTATCAATCTCCTCCTCTCCAGCCTAAACCTGGTACTCAATGCAGCCAAAACGGAACTCCTCCTTATATCACCTGAACACAGTGACACTACTCAACCAACCCTACCCAATACCCTAATCACACAAGCAAGAGACTTTGGAGTAGTAATTGACAATCATCTGAACCTCAAGAAGTTCATCAACCAAACCACTAAGGATTGCTTCTACAAATTGCAGGTACTCAAACGACTCAAACTACTCCTGCATTTTCAAGACTTCAGATCGGTCCTCCAAGCCATTCTGTTCTCTAAGATTGACTACTGCAGTTCCATTCTGCTTGGTCTCCCCTCCTCCTCCACCAAACCACTTCAAATGCTCCAGAACACAGCCGCTAGAATCCTTACAAACACTAACAGAAGAGAGCATATCACACCCATCCTCAGAGATTTGCATTGGCTGCCTATAAGATTTAGAGTCATGCACAAAGCACTTACTATCATTCACAAAACTATTCACCACCAGGTCCCCATCGACCTGCAACTACCACTCAGGCTACACACTTCTTCTAGACCAATCAGGGAAGTATATAGAGGATCATTACACACCACCTCCACTAAATCCACCCATCTAACAACTACTAGAGAACGGGCCTTCTCGACAGCGGGACCAACCATTTGGAATGCTATCCCCCCGGATCTCAGACAGGAACCTTGTCTGCGGACATTCAAGAAAAAACTTAAGACCTGGCTGTTTCGTCAAGCCTTCCCGTAATTAAACCAGCACCAGCTAGGTCATGGAATAGGTTGCGGATATTAGTCCTGTAACTAGACAAGCTTCAGCAAAGTCTCTGATACTGCATCGTTATTGTTTCTGAGTTTCTCCTTCCGCTTCTAGCGTCTTCTTCTCCTTAGCCCCATTACCACTGTTTTATTGTAACTTTACTGCAACTTGGTTTATGCTAAGGTTAAGGTTGACTCACACTGTTCCTTGTAAACCGATTTGATATGATATTTTTCATGAAGGTCGGTATAAAAAAAGTATAAATAAATAAATAAATAAATTTTGTCTAGATTTCCATCTTCTTCTATACTCTTGTATTTTATAGTAAATGATTGTCAACTCCCAATTTCTCAGATAGTGTGCAATCTTGGTGTCCTCATTGATCCTTCACTCTCTATGCAAGCACATATTGATTCTCTTTCCATTCTCTTCTCTTCAAACCTTGCCTTCTCAGAAATCTAAAACTTCTTTAAGAATCTTTGATTTCTGAACAGTTTTCAATCATTTATGTTTTCTAGTTTAAATTACTGCAACTCCCTTTTAACTGGTCTTCCTGCCTGTATCATCAGACACTTTCAGATCTTGCAAAATTTGGCAGCCCATCTTCTAATAGACCTGTCCGTGACCATATCACTCCTATCCTTCAGTCTTTCCATATTACTTGCTGAATAATATTTCCATATTACTTGCTGAATAATATTCCTCTTCTTGGATCTCTTCAACGCTCAAACTTTACACACCTACCCGATCGCGGAGATCCTCTGGCCAAGGTCTCCTCGATATATTCTCAGAAAAGCTTGCTCATATCGATGAAACTAGAGAAAGGGTCTTTTTGATTGCTGCCCCTACCCTATGGACTTCCCTCCCTCTTGATCTGAGATGCCTCAAAGACCATAAGTTTTTTAAAAAATCCCTCAAGACCTACCATTTTAAACTGGCTTATAACATCTCTGAGCTAAAATTTGTTATTGTCATATTCTTTATCTATGATTGTTGTTGTGAGTGAAGTGTTTAGTGGACCCTTTGGCCGACCTGTGAGAGACTGGGGAGAGGTGTACTATAGTCTCTGGAGAGTGACAGGTCGGGAGGCGGATACCAGGCAGGAGCAGAAGGTGAGGTTCACCCTGGAAGCCGGTACTCCCCCGGGAGGAGCCCGTAGGATTCCAGCTGCTGGGACTTAGGTGATTCACCCTGGAAGCCAGTACTGGTGATTCACCCTGGAAGCCGGTACTCCCCCGAGAGGAGCCCATAAGAGCCCGGCCGCTGGGACTTAGGCGATCACTGAAGCTGGAGCTGAAGCAGGCAGGCAGGGCTCTGGTGACAGGCAGTAACTGAAGCAGGCTAGGACTGAAGCAAGCAGGAACTGAAGCAGAACTGGCTACTGGAACCAGACAGGAACTGAGGCAGGACTGGCTACTGGAACCAGATAGGAGCTGAAGCAGGACTGGCTACTGGAACCAGACAGGAGCTGAAGCAGGACTGGCTACTGGAACCAGATAGGAGCTGAAGCAGAACTGGCTACTAGAACCAGACAGGAGCTGAGGCAGGACTGGCTACTGGAACCAGACAGGAGCTGAAGCAGGACTGGCTACTGGAACCAGGCAGGAGCTGAAGCAGGACTGGCTACTGGAACCAGACAGGAGCTGAGGCAGGACTGGCTACTGGAACCAGACAGGAACTGAAGCAGGACTGGTTACTGAAACCAGACAGGAGCTGAAGCAGAACTGGCTACTGGAACCAGAATCAAGCTGGAACTGAAGCAGAACAGGTTACTGCAAGCAAGCCAGACAAAAGCAAGACTTGAACACAGACAGAACACAAGTCTCAGGCAGGAACGGAGTCGCTAATGTAATAGCGCACTCCAGGGCACGGAGCAACTGAGAACCGCAAGGAACCCCGTTGCAAGGCAAAGTCCTGGGCTCCGCAGCGGCCTTACATAGGCCGCGGCATCTGACGTCATCGATGGGCCGGAGCTTCCAGTGGCAGGAAACGGACATCATAAGCGCGAACTGCGCGCGCACGCGCACCTAGGGAGAAGGCATCCAGGCAGGGCTTCTCGGTGGTGCCCCCCCCCCGCGGGGATGCCGCGAAACAGGCCGCAGACCTTCGGAGACGGACCGGGGCCAAGGAGGTAAGGGCCCAGTCGCGGCTGCCGCGACTGGGACTGCAACAATTGTTACATGTAATTCAGATATTTTATTGGAATAATTTCTTATGTGTGTTTTATTGTACCTGTCCTGAACCATGGAAGGGCAGATAAATATATTAAATAAATAAATAAATTCAACCATACATAAATACCTGGAGCTGTCTGATACCCCAATTCAACTGATAATTATAGTGTGAATTGACGCTTCTTAATCATAGTTACTGCTTCTTTAATTTTGTTACTGAACAGGTTGTCCCCATACAGGGCTGTTTGTTTACTATTTAATTTATATTTCACCTTTTGGCACTTCAAAATGGATTACATTCAGATACTGTAGGTATTTCCTGATCCCTACAAGGCTTACAATCTGACTGGGTGATGCATGAAGCCGCAGTGGTGCTATAACCTGCATTAAACAGCATATTTTATTTTATTTATTTATTTAACAGTTTTTTATACCGACCTTCATGGTAGATAACCATATCGGATCGGTTTACATTTAACAAGGGTAAACTGAGGTAACAATTCTGGTAAACAATAGATAACAATGGAAAAAGGAATAAGTCAAAGTTACAATCAACAAGGAATAGAATAAACTTGGAAGCTAAAAAACAAGCTGGAAGGAAGATGAAGGCAGGTAGAATAAATATAAAGTGATACGATTAATTTAACGGGTTAAAAGCTTATGCTTTAACCTGGAAATGCTAGTGTCCATTTTCAGGAGGAAGAGTGCCAAGGACCTTGTAAGAAGTGAGGCTCAAACTAGTGATTGTCACACAACAGAGTACTATCACACAATATTATGCATGACCCCACCCATGTTCCCACCCCATTACAATGAGCTGATTTCCATGCATAAATAAAGCAAATGCATGCAAGGCAGCTCATTACTAGGTAATTTGATGCACATATTTTATCGCAGCCCACCAAGACCATGGTCAGCTGCGATAAAACAACACTACCTTTTCAAAATTTGTTAAATGTAACATTAGATCTCTGGAACCCTAACACAGATCCCGAAGCTCCCACATAACATTTAAAGGGCCATGCTGCTTCTAAAAAACTTCTGCAGCAAAAAGAATTTGAGTGGGGGTCAGAGTTGACCCCTGGCTCAATCTGGGGCAGCCACACGAGGCAGACCCAAGTCTTCAAAGTACAAAAAAACAAAAAGCAAATGTTGCTTACCTGTAACAGGTGTTCTCACAGGACAGCAGGATGTTAGTCCTCACAAATGGGTGACATCACAGGATGGAGCCCAATCACGGAACACTTCTGTCAAAGTTTCCAGAACTTTGACTGGCCCCTACTGGGCATGCCCAGCATGGCACTAACCCTGCAGCCAGCAGGGGTCCCCCTTCAGTCTTGTTAAAAAGCTACACGTAGTGCGGAAATAAAATACGAAAACATTATGAACCCAACGCCGCGGGGCAGCGGGCAGGTTTCATGAGGACTAACATCCTGCTGTCCTGTGAGAACACCTGTTACAGGTAAGCATCGTTTGCTTTCTCACAGGACAAGCAGGATGGGTGAGTACTGAGCTGAGGATGTCCAAATATGCACCAAATGTGCATATTTGGACATCCTCAGGCGTGCAAGGCACTAGGCCTGGGATAAAATTTGTCCGAGGGCATCCTGAACCTCACCGGGCAGGCAGAAGGGTTGTAAATAGGTTGCGCAAGACAGACTGGCCGAAGATGGAATCTTGTCTTCCGGCTTTGTCTAAGCAATAATGGGCTGTAAAGGTTGAAGAAAACTCCAGGTGGCAGCCCTGCAAATGTCAAGAAGCGGCACCAAGCGTAGGTGTGTTACTGAAGTTGCCATGGCCCTCACAGAGTGTGCTTTAACACGGTCTTGAAGTGGAATGCACGCTTGCTGATAGCAAAAGGATATGCAGTCCGCCAACCAGGAGGAGAGAGTCTGTTTACCCACAGACTGCCCCAGTTTGATAGGATGGAAAGAGACAAACGATTGAGTGCTTTTCCTGAGGGCAGTTGTACGGTCTAGGTAGAACGCTAGAGCCCATTTACAGTCAAGGGTATGCAGAGCCTGCTCTCCTGGATTGGAATGGGGCCTGGGAAAAAAGGTAGGTAGTATAATGAATTGATTGAGATGAAACTCAAAAAACTACCTTAGGCAAGAATTTAGGATGAGTGCAGAGTACTGCCCGGTCCTTCAGATATTTAGTGTAAGGCAGCTAGGTAACTAGAGCCTGTAATTCACTAACTCTGCGAGTGGAAGTGATTGCGAAAAGGAAAATCACTTTTCATGTGAGATATCGCAGGTCACAGGATTGAAGCAGCTCGAATGGTGGTTTCATGAGCCGACCCAAAACTAGGTTGAGGTCCCAAGAAGGGGCCAGAGGATGCAGAGAAGGCTTGAGGTGAAGCAAGCCCTTCAAAAAACATGTTACAAGGGGTTGTACTGATATGGGAACATCCCCGACACCTTTATGGAAGGCGGCTATCGCACTGACATGAATCCTGATGGAGGAAGTTTTTAGACCTGACTCTGACAAGTGCCAGAGATAGTCCAGAAACTTCGTGATTGGACAGGTAAAGGGGTCAAGGGACTGAGAAGAGCACCATGATGTAAACCTGGTCCATTTGTAAGAATATGATTTTCTCGTGGAAGGCTTCTGTGAAGCAATCAGGACATGGCAAACTGGTTCAGAAAGGTTAAGTGGCTGAAGGATTAACCTTTCAACATCCATGCCGTCAGGGACAAGGCTTGAAGATTGGGGTGGCGTAGGCACCTGCCGATTGAGTGAATAGAAGTGGGTCCTTTCCCAAGGGAATGTGCCTGCGAATGGAGACATCCTGAAGTATTGGAAACCACACTTGGCGCGGCCAGTGAGGTGCTATCGGGATCATGGTTCCCTTGTCCTGACGTAACTTCACGAGAGTCTTCGAGAGAGAGAAGTGGAAGTGGAGGGAATGCATATCGGAGACCGGTTGTCCATGAGAGGGAGAACGCGTCTCTTGGCTGGTAGTGTTGGCTGCGAGTGAGAGAGCAGAAGTTGTCTACTTTGCGATTTTGAGGTGACGCAAAGAGGTCTATTTGAGGATAATCCCATTGTTGGAAGATCGAGTTCACTACTGAGGGGTTGAGAGACCACTCGTGCGGTTGAAAGGTGCGACTCAGCTTGTCTGCCAACACATTGTCCACTCCCGGCAAGTAGGTGGCCTTGAGGTACATCGAGTGGGAGAGGGACTCCGCCCATATCTGTACAGCTTCCTGACACAGAAGATAGGAGCCTGTCCCTCCCTGCTTGTTGATGTACCACATGGCCACTGGTTGTCCGTCTGGATCAGGATGATTTGATTGGAGAGGCGATCCTGAAATACCCTGAGAGCATATCTCATTGCTTGAAGCTCCAGGAAATTTATTTGGTGTTTGGCTTCCTCCGGAGACCAAGATCCTTGTGTCTGCAGATCGGCCATGTGGGCTCCGCAGCGGAGGTTGGAAGCATCGGTGGTGAGAGTTATTTGAGGGTCTGGAGCCTGGAAGCTCAAGCCTTGGAGGAGATTGACTTGATTTCTCCACCAGGTGAGAGACTGATGGAGTGAGTCGGTTACGTGAACAATGGTCGACAGGGGCTGAATGGATTGAGTCCATTGTAACCTTAGAGTCCACTGCATGACTTTCATGGCCAAGCGAGCCATTGGGGTGAACTGAACTGAGGACGCCATGTGTCCCAGGAGGATGAGAAAGTGGTGTGCAGTCATGGAGTGCTGAGACCGCAGCTGGTGTGCAAGAGACACAAGAGTGAGAGCTCGCTGTCGAGGCAGAAAAGTCTTTGCCTGCAAGATGTCCAAGTCTGCCCCAATGAACGATAAGATTTGAGATGGGACTAAGTAGGATTTGTCGTAGTTGACGAGAAATCCGAGCGAAATTAGAGTGTGTAAAGATGTAGGGACGCCAGAGCAGCTTGCTGAGTGGGAGCCCTGATTAACCAATCGTCTAGATAGGGGTAGACGTGAACACCTTGAGTCCTGAGGAAGGCTGCAACTACGACGAGGCGTATTGTGAAGACTCGTGGTGCAGACGCGAGGCCAAATGGAAGCACTCGGTACTGATAATGCTTGGGCCTACTAGAAACCTCAGGTATTTGCGATGGGATGGAATTATCGTGATATGAGTGTATGCGTCCTGGAGGTCTAGATAACAGAGCCAGTCTGCTCTTTGTAGAAGAGGAAGAAGAGAGCCCAAGGTTACCATTTTGAAGTTTTCTCACTGGAGGTACTTGTTGAGGGCACATAGGTCCAGAATTGGACGAATACCCCCCAATTTTTTGGGGATTAGAAAGTACCGGGAATAGAACCCTAGGCCGTGCTGAGAGTAGGGTACTGGTTCTATTGCCTTGGACTGGAGGAGGAGGGAGACATCCTGTTCCAGAAGGAGGGAGTGATCGGATGTTCTCCACGTCGGTAGAGGTGGGGAGTCTGGTGGAATGGAGAGAACGTTCAGGTGATAACCCTGAGCAATTATCGCCAGGACCCATTGGTCTGAGGTGATCGAGTGCCACCTGTTGTTGAAATGGCACAATCGACCTCCCATTGGTATGTGGGGCAATGGAGGCTGGCTGCTGCTCTCTATGCAGGAGTCAAAAACTGGAAGCAGGACCTGGTTGAGGAGGTGCTTGCAGTTTTTGTTTTCGTGTCTGACGAGACTGGGTTTTTTGAAACGGTCTCGTAGAACAGGTTCTAGTTGGTGGCGGGTAGGATTTCTTCAGGCGGAAGAATGACTTCTTAGAGTCCTTTCAGAAGGACTGTTTTGAAGAGTACTCAGAAGGCATCAGAGAGAGCTGTCTTAGGGTCTCATGATGGTCCTTGAGTTCTGCCACCGTTCGTTAAATCTGCTCGCCAAACAGATTATCTCCTACACAAGGCAGGTCGGATAATCTGTCTTGTACTTCAGGGCAAAGGTAGGAAGACTTGCGCCAGGCCCATCATCTTGCCGAGATAGCAGCTGCAGATACCCTGGTAGCAGTGTCCAAGATATCGTAAGATCTTTTACCTTGTTATTTGTAACTGCTTCCTTCTACACAAATAGGTTATTGAATTGTTCACTGTACACCCCTGTTATATGTAAACCGGCATGATGTGTTTGCAACATGAATGCCGGTATATAAAAATTTTAAATAAATAAATAAAATAAGATGATCTGATCTCATGCTTGCCTGCCTCAAAACCCTAGATTACTAGGGTTTGGAGTTGATCTTGAAATTGCTGAGGCAGAGAGTCTGTCAAGTCTTGTATCTGCTTAAATAAGACCCTATTATATTGGGTTATATAAAGCTGATAAGAGGCAATTCTGGAGATGAGCATTGATCCCTGGAAGACACGGCAACCAATGGCATCGAGAAATGTCTGTTCCTTGCCTGGGGGAAAGGAAGTGTGAGGTTTTGATCTCCTTGCTCTTTTCTGGGCAGATTCTACAACCACAGATTGGTGATCCAATTGAGATTTGTGAAAGCCTGGAGCTGACTGTACGAGATAGATGGTGTCAGCTTTCCTGTTGACTGGAGCAACAGAGCCAGGGTGCTCCCAGTTCTTTTTGAGGAGATCCAGAAGAACCTGGTGGATAGGGATGGAGGTTATTTCCTTGGGAACATCTAGGAATTGTAGCAACTCCATCATTTGATGTCTATCGTCCTGTTCGTCTGTAATTGGAAGGGAACCAATTCAGACATCTCCTTCACAAAATTTATAAAGGAAAGGTCCTCTGGAGGAGAACGCTTTCTGCTTTCAGTAGGTGAAGGTGGTGAAGGCAAATCATCGGTGTCTGGTGAAGAATCATCTGTCCAGATATCATAGGGATCAGTACCTGCTCCTCTAGGGACTAGAGGAGGATGGGGCGGTGGGATCCCTGAAGGTCCTGATCTAGGCTCCGAAGGACTCGAAGGAATAACTGGAGGCACCGATGAAGGCATCGAAGGCACCGGTGCAGGCATCGAGGGCACCGATGGATGGATCAGTGGCACTGACGGACGTATTGGCATCGATGGCTGAGGCATAGGCAGAACTCCCGATGGAGGGACGCAGAACGGTGCTTCTCCTTCCGATGACAAAGTAAGCTGGGAGGGCACCGGAGCCATCGGTGACCTAGGGTCCATTGGTGGAAAAGCGGCCATGAGCGCTTCCATCCTCGAGAGCAGCAGTGCCAACGCTGCTGGAATTGGGTCGGTGGTCGGTTCCGCAATCGATACCGGTGTCGGTGCCGGAGAAACTTGGAGTCGATGCATCACCTTGTCGATGGCCTCCTGAACCATCCGGTCCAGTTCTTCTCGGAGACCTGGAGCAAGCAGCCCCGGCTCCGGAACAGAAGAAGGAGGCAGAGGCATAGCCGGAGGGACCACCGTTAAAGGCGGAATCGCGGCTCCTGATACCCTGTTGGGTGAGGGTTGCCTCGGTGACCCGGTCGCCGAAAAGGACAGTGCATTTTCTGGAAGGGGTTTCTTCGACGGCGGCTCGGACGATGGCGAGGTCGATGATTTCGCTCCCTCGATGGTCCGAGACTTACGGTGCCGATGGCGATGTTTATCTCTACGATCCCCATGGTCCTGAGGGGGAGTAGAGGGTGTTAAAGGCCGAGAAGTCATCGATGCCGGACAGTCACTGGCCTGAGGTCAATACTGGCGCGAACTTGACGGTGCCGGTTCTGACGACATCGATGCAATGGATGGCGTCGGGTTTTGAACACGGAAGAGAAGTTCCATTTTCTCCATTCTGGCCTTGCGACCTTTTGGTGTCATTAGGGCACATTTGGTGCAGGTTAGGACATCGTGCTCACATCCGAGACACATTACACAGACTTTGTGGGGGTCTGTGATGGACATGGTGCAATTACAGTCCGGGCACCTGAGGAACCCTGACGCCATGGCCATGAAAAAAAATTGAGCCGTGGTACGGTCGACGGCCAGTAGGCCGCGAGGGCCAAACTCGATGGTAATCGATGGAAAACGGGTAAAAAACTTACCGGAGAACCACGGCTTGAAAAAGTTGAAGGAGGGACCCCTCTAAAGTAAATTAAATTTTAGTAATTCCGTGAGGAAAATTCCTGGCAGGAATCTCTACAGAGCTCCTTAACCGCGTGGCTACTGCTGTGCGGAAAAAGGAAGACTGAAGGGGGACCCCTGCTGGCTGTAGGGTTAGTGCCATGCTGGGCATGCCCAGTAGGGGCCAGTCAACGTTCTGGAAACTTTGACAGAAGTGTTCCGTGATTGGGCTCCATCCTGTGATGTCACCCATATGTGACGGCTACCATCTTGCTTGTCCTGTGAGAATTTCATTTATACACATGGCGATGGCCTCCCCCAAAAGGTTATAATAAAATGTTTTGGTGTTCAGGGTGACTCCCTCACCCTAATATTGAAGTCTTTGGAGTATAGTGCCCTCCTCCACAAGATTTCCAAAAAAGTAATTGGGGGTTCAATAGGGCCCCCCACATGTAACAAAAAAGTCATTGGTGTTCAGGGAGTCCCCGGTACCTTCCAAACCTGTAAAATAAAAAAAAAATCCCACGATGGGGCAAGGGAACGCCCTAGGACTCAGCCTGGTCAATGCCATTTTTTAAAATGGTGCCAACCTCACCTTGGCCCTGTCATGTGACTGGGGCAATTTCAGGGATCGGACCTAGGTCACCACTTAACTCAGAGTGGTCTATCATAGGTGGATAACAAATATTTTTCAATAAATAAATAAAATGAAAGTACTGACAGGTACAGACCTCTACTGGGCCAGATGGGAGACATCCAGAAGGAAAGCACACCAGAAAAAGCCCATTTCTTCACTCTCTGATCAATGAAGGACTCCCCTGGAGGTGAATGCAGCACTTCCTGGTAACAACGTATGCCCAGTGCTGACATCTACTGCAGTAAAGTATGCACTGATGTGGGATTTGGAACAGTCAAATTTGGTATAAAAAAATTTGTCTATCTTGGACAGTAGAGGCTCTAACCTTCCTTCAGGTGTTAAGGAGGCAAAGAAATTCCTCACTAGCTCTGATATTTTAGTTCCAGTGTTGGAGGGACCCTCTGAGCTAGAAATGGTGGAGATACCTTTTCCTCAGAAACCCAGATGGGTTTGTCCTCACAGTTAGTACTAAGGCTGAAGAAGGGCTCAGTACCACAGTTGCAATGGTGGCCATCTCTGAGGTGCTCCACGCTGGCTGACTTAACAGTTCTTGAAGATCAGCATGCTGCTTCATAGATGGCGCTGGTAATACTTTCCATGCCATGACAGCCACAGAAGACTCATGAAGTTACCATGCTGAAGCACTTGTTCCAGAGCAGCAGATAGCGCTGCACTTTGCGGTGCCAAGTGCAAAGATGGCACCTTGGAGTATGTTTTCCTGTGGGAATGATAGAGACTTTGCCCTGGTTGCTCTAGGTAGAACATGTGAATCAATGCCATGGGGATCTTCTACCCCAGAAACCAATATGGCATCTGTACCAATGAGGCTACTTCCCTTTTTGGCATTGATGAGTCCACTCCTATGGAGCTCTGTGCCCTGGTGCCAACCTTCTTTTTGGCTCAGATGGGAATGGCCCTGAAGAAAGTCCCACTTGCTACATAGGTGCCTTTCTCCATACCTCCTCCAGTACCTATGGCTTTCACACCATGTTCAACCCCTGTTCTAGGACAGATGGAAGCCTGGTACCACAGGGTTGAAAGAACACAAGAGGGAAATACCCCACTTTTAATTCTTATGCAGGAACCTGAAGATGCTTTACTCCCTAATAAAAAGTGGCTGCACTGATCAGCCTTACTCCATGGCTTAGGGCTCTTACCCATCTACACTTTCAAAAAAGCCTCCATCCTCCAGTCACAATATCAGTGCACCCCAGGCCATATTTGACCACAGCTATAACAGTTTGTACTCTGGGGCTAAGCATTGATAATAAATGGAGTGAGCGAGCATACATGGTAGACATACAGCAACCAAAGATGCAGGCTTTAAACCCAATTACTGCGGGCTTCTGGGCTTTGGGCTTCTCCAACTTCAACATTTATTTTTATCTAGAACTTAAAAGTTCTGTTGGAGCTGCTGCCAAGGCTGTGTGAAAAAGTTTTAGCAACGAGGCAGAAAAACAAAAGAGGCAAGACCTCAAGAGAGAAAAGCTTGAGAGACTGAATGGGACATATCCATGCCGTAGTTTAGACAAGGACAGACTGATGGGCTCACGAGATGGTGCATGTGCACAGGAACTCCCGTGCATGCTCAGTAAAGCTTTACTGAGCTTTTGAGATATGGGAACCTCGTCAGCGCCAGACGATATCTTTCATGCATAATGTTTAATTCATGCCTGCTTGTCGACAGAGAATTGATTCATTATAAGCCCCTCCCCTCTCCCAATATGCAGGTAAAATTACACACATGTCTTGCATGATCTTAAGTTTACCTGGGCTGATCAATCATATTCCTGGGGGACAGAGTTAGAGAGGAGTTTGGATTTATTTGCATAACTTTAGATTTTCAAAAGTAAGCATGTACATTTTTCATACACTTGCTATTAAGTTTCAGGTAGTTTTGTCATTTCAAATAGAAAATACACATGCAAGCTCTCTTTAAAAATTTGTGTACCTTGTATGGGTATTTGCCAACTTTCTTAACAGGCTGCTAAAAAATTACTTACGCAATGTGCACCACCCACATAGGCAAATTCACGGGAAATGCCAAGGGGATACACTAAATTGGTTGATTCTAATATGATTAGTGATGTGCTGCCAGTTTGTTTTCACGGGGCTCTAACCAGATCTGTTTCACTTGGTGATGCACTCCTTGTGTTTACAAAATAATGGTCCATCACCATTCTCAATATAAGCAAAAATAAAATGTACATAGAACATATAATAATTTAATATTGAAAATTACATTCCAATCATGGGATTCTGGACAGATTAAAACCCTTTAGTGCATCAGTATAAGTATTATCTAAAATATTTTATATAAACATTTGAGACAACATAGTTCTCTTCAAATGACATCAGAAGATGGGATTTATGAGGTCACAATAGTTCATGCACATTATTTTTGGATAATATTTACAGAAGATATAGATAAGATAATCTTTACAGAAGATATAGTTTACATCAAGAGCCATACAGTTACTAAATCACCCATTACATATACCGATAACATAAAAATAACCTTCTACCTTTGGTGTGTGTGTGTATGTGTGCGAGCACATGGAGGTTGCAATCACAATTTCTGCTTTCCTCTTGTGTGATTTCTCCTTTTCCAAGCTCTCTTTTCCATTTTCTTTCCCCTTCTGTCTTCCTCATCCCCTCTCCTTCTTCAGTCTCTGACATAGATCTTTCCCATTCATTTCATTTTTCTATATGTCTCTCTCTCTTCTGTCTAGAAATCTTCCCATCACCATTTCTTCACTCTCTATCTTCTCACACATAGATCTCATTTCTTTCTCCACCCTCCAATTTTCCGTCCCAACACTTCAAAACAAATCTTTCTTCCACTGTTCATCTCAGCCCTCCACATCCCACTCTCTCCCCTTCAATTTTCTATCTGCTTCTTTTCTACCCCAACCACCACCACTACCCCCTACAGTCCCACAGTGACTGATTCTCCAACTCACATTCTGTCTCCAAACATTTCATTCAATTCCCCTCATGATCCTTTCCAGTCCATCATACCTGCTCTAACTTCCTCAATCCATAACCCTTTCTCTGATACATTCTCAGCCCCAATTATCCCCTTTCCCCTTCCAAAGTACCATGTCTGTCTCTCTCTCATATACCCTTCCCCATCACTCCTGGCTCTCATACCCCCAACCTACCCATCACCTGTGTGTTTGTGAATCTCTCTCTTTAATCTTTCCCCTCCCAATCTCCATCTCAAATTCTGTCACTACCTCCATTCCAATCATACCTCTTGCTCTCTGTCACCATCCCTTTCCCCCATTACCAACTTTGACTCAGTCATCCTCTCTTTCCCTTCACCTACTCTGGAATTCTCTCAATCATAACCTCCATCACCTTCTCTACTCGATCCCCACTCCAACACTATCTCTGGATCACTTTCACCCTCCACTGCCATCACCACCTCTGGCTTCTTTCACAATCCGTACTCCTTTTTATCAGATTTCATGCAACCCTACCCTGGCTCCCTCTCATACCCTCTATTTCCCTCATCCTAGCTTTGCTCCAGTCAACCTGCAGCCAAACACATTCTAGAGAGGAAAACGTTTTGCCACACCTGCAGCCAAACACATTCTAGAGAGGAAAAAAGTTGCCAGACTACAAAAGATTGTATTGCTGGATGCAGGGAGATGGGGAATGCTTTCTGCTTCCCTTTCACCTCTCCCCAGCTTTCAATCCTCTCCTTACCTCCCCAACATTCATACCCTTTCACAGCAGCACTCTTCACCTCAATGAACATTTACTAATCTCACACTCAACATTTACCAACCTTTAGGAATTCACCTCTTCTTACCTCATACCTTTTAGCTTCACCTCCTCCTCCACCATGCCCCACTTCTGCCAGCTTCTGAGTTTGGAGTCCCAAGAGAATAGAAAGCTATAGGCCTGCTGTTGTGTTTGCTCCAGCACAAACCAACCTGTAGCCAAGCAAAAGGCAAGAGAATGACAGGAAGGGAGAGGTTCGACTAGGGAACAGAGTACATAAGAACTTAACAATTGCTAAACTGAGTCAGCCCAAAGTCCATTAAGCCCAGCATTCTATCTTTGACAGTTGCCAATCCAAGTCCCAATACAGAAACTAGCATTAAGTACCTGTAGTTAGGATTATTTTTCCCTATGCACATCACTTTGCACTTTTCCTCATTAAATTTCATCTGCCATTCAGTTGCCCAGTCTCCTAGTGTCACAAGCTCCTTCTGCAGTTCCTCACAATCCACTGCTGTTTCAACAAATTTGAACAATTGTGTCATCTGAAAATTTGATAGCCTTATTCGTTGTTCCCTTTTCCAGATCATTTATAAATATGTTAAACAGTACAGGTCCCTGTACGACCTTTCTCCATAAACCTAGCCATTTAGTCCTAACCTCTGTTTCTGGTCTTTTAGCTAATTACCAATCCACAAGAGAACACAGCCTCCTAACCCATGACTTTGAAATTTCCTGAGGAATCTCATGGGGGACTTTGTCAAATCCTTTCTAAAAATCATAATATATTATCAACTGGATCACCCTTTTCTAAAAGATCTAAAAGATTGTTAAGACAAGTTGTTCTTTTCTGCCTGTTCCCACCTCACCTCCTCCCCCCTTCTGTTCCCAGCAGCTGCCTGCAGTGGAGAGGAAAAAAGAAAACAGAAAGTGAGGGCTGGACTGGTTACTAGAGTAGCTCTTCTCTGCTCTGTTCACTACAACCTCACGCCCTTTCCTATTGCTCCCTGTACCACAAACTCAGTTCTGTAAAGAAAGATGAAGCCTAGCAATTCACTCCTGTCAAAGGTATAGACACAAATAGGCTGATGCAATAAAGCGTGCCAAGCCTAGCACACAGGTTAATGAATGGTTAGACATGCATTTTGGACGTGCGTCCATAACCCCCAATGAAATAAGGGAATCAGTATCTCCAAAACGCACGTCCAAACAAAGGCATAGCTAATCGCACTCATCACATGTAAATGCCACATAGATGAGGTTATTAGCTATTACCCCACAATATAAAAAATCAGCATGCACTCAAAGCGCACTTTTTAACTGGTCAAATTTTACATCTGCCTCAGAGCAGGCATAAAGTCTTGCCATACGTCAAGGGGTCTACTAAAAAACAAAAAATACTGCTTTTCCATGCTTCCTCTTACTTAGGATCATCACAATACAAGAAGGAAGAACCACAGAAAGCAGTATCCTGGGAAAAAAAAAAAAAAAGACGAGGGAAAAAAAATTTCTGGGTGCACAATACACACGTAAATTGAGGGTCCATTTTGGAAACCCGCACACAGCCACATCTCCCGGGCACCCGATACCAGGGAAGCACTGGGAATGCACAATTTATCCCTAATGCATCTGTTTTAGCATGGCAGCTCATGTACATATTTAATCGGGCAACCAGGAGAGGTGGATGTGCGAGCATTACAAAACGGGCACCCAGTTTGGATGCATGTTTTTATGTGCACTTTATTGTATCAGCCTGTAAGTGACTCTATTTTAGAAACATCTAACATTCAAAATCAAAGCCATGATGAAAAGTAGTACTTGGTGCAATCGTTTGTGTACACAAAAAATATGAAAAAAAAGTGATAAAAATCACTGATGCTTCTTTGGGTTTGAGTGAATTTCAGGAACTATTGTTTTGCTGTGACTGCTGATGTTTTTTGCCACCCCCTAAAAGCTAGTATTCCCCAATCCACCATAGAGAGGTAACGAGACCAATCAATGACACCATATGCTAAAAATACATAGTTGAAATAGCTGGGCAGCACAACTATTGAAGATATGCAAACACTCACTTTAAGTTAAGTGAGTGTTTGCATTTAAGTTAAATTTATTTATTTATTATTTATTTATTTGAGTTTTTTCTATACCGGCATTCGCGATGGGATCGCATCATGCCGGTTTACAAAAAACAAGGTGAGCAGAAAGGGAAAATAATAATAACATTAACAGGTGCAACAGAAAAAAGTAGCAGTTACAATATAACAGGGACGTAATACAACTTGGAACAGTGAAGAGATGATAGTAATTTAACAGAAGAACGAAAACTGCCCAAACCTGGCAAAGTTTTTGATTAAATTAAGTTTGCATTTAAGTTAAATTAACTATAATTCCCCAATCCACCGAGACTTCGGTCAATGAAACCATATACTAGATATACATAAGAGACCTTCATATACTGAGAGATGCTGAATCACATTCATTAACGGAGTGCTGTTAGTGCTGTCAAGGCTACATCTTGAGTTATAATAATCAATCTCTAAGTATGAACCTTTTTAAAATGTTTTTTAGGCTGCACCAGGAACGAACAAGAGTACGCGGGATTTCAATAGATACGCGCGTAGCCGCGCGTATCCATTAAAATCCGGGGTCGGCGCGCGCAAGGCTGCCCAAAATCGGCAGCCTGCGTGCGCCGAGCCGCGCAGCCTGCCTCCGTTCCCTTCCCCTACCTAACCCACCCCCCTGGCCCTATCTAAACCTCCCCCCTACCTTTGTTGGCAAAGTTACGCCTCCTGGAAGGAGGCGTAACTTTGAGCGCGCCGGGCCGGCTGCCGTGCTCCGAGTTCCGGTCCGGGGGCTGGTCCAGGGGCCGCGGCCACGCCCCCGGAACGCCCCCGGGCTGAAACCACGCCCGCGGCGCCGCCCCCGAAATGCCGCGTCACTCGCAGCCTGCCCCCAAAACGCCGCGTCACTCACGGCACACCCCCCCCAACACGCCCCTCCATGCAAGCCCTGGGACTTACGCGCGTCCCGGGGCTTGCGCACGCCGCCGAGCCTATGCAAAATAAGCTCGGCACGCGCAGGGGGGGTACGTGCGTATCGTATGCGCGTACCCCTTTGAAAATCTACCCCCTAGTGTGGTGTTGGATTTGGCCAATGGCTGGGGAAAGTCAGTCAGTCAGTCATAAGTTGGGCTACCTTGCCCCTCCTGAATTCTGAATGTGTTTTCTAATAATGACTCTCTTTCTCTCTCTCTTACCACTCCAGGACCTGGCAGTCAGCTTCCCATTTATAAGTCTTGAAGCATGAGACTCAGTCATACAACCTAACTCTTTATTCATAAGACTGGGGGTGCAATCTACCCTGCCACTATTAACATTAACAAAGGGCCTTATCACTGGCTGGGCCCATCCTATGGAACACAATGCCCACTGAACTCAGGTTACAGAGTGATATCAAATCCTTTAAGAAAACCTTAAAGACATGGCTTTATAAGCAAGCCTTTCCAAAAGAAACAGTGGGGTAGAGAGGGAGAGAGTGAACGAAAATACAGAAAAGCGCAGCTAAAAATAAATGACATTACAATATTATAAATACATAATACAGTTAAGAAGTAGACCGAAATAAAAGTATCTCAAATAACTTTCCTGGACTAATCCACCACTACCCAAAAATTTGATTTTATTAATGATATTGTAACCGTTCTTAACTGGCACTTGTTAGAATGTACGATAAACTACCTATATATACCTTATTTTGTGCCTATTTGTAAACTGTTGCGATGGTACATGACTTAGCGATGGTATAGAAAAGTTTTTAAATAAATAAATAAATAAACATGTTGGTGGGGCAGGCTTGCTCCCTTTATCCCTTTTCTTTGCATGCTAGGCATACGTGTGTTTGCCATGGAAGCTGAGGCAACAGCAGCGGCAAAAATGTATGTTTTAAATTAGGTAGGTGCCCTGATTGGTGGAGCCCAGAAGGGAGAGGGGGAGTGGGGTAATTTTAGAGCATGTTCTGAGGACAGCCATTGCCTACCTCAGTTTTTTGTGATAAAGGCATCCCAGGTGGCATTTTTATGTCACCCTCCCTTCTTGTGTTTTATTGATTGTTAATCCTTATGTCTTGGTTATGGTTATGTCACAATGGGGGTATTAAACCCAAGCCTAAGTTTGGTAGATTGTAAAATGCAAAGTTATGACCAGAGAGATTAACATGGGGCGGGTGCCCGTTTAGCTGCTACATGGGCAGCTGACATACAGTGTGGTTAGTGTTCGAGCTGTGTGCCTTCTCCTGCTGGTATGTGGTGGGATAAGGACCGGTAGTTTGCTACTGAAGAAAGTTGACTAGGCTGGAGTAGAATTTTGCAACATTCCACTGGGAGTGTGGTGTCAAGATGAAGGATGGGAATATTTGGGTAAGAGTGCTACAGGTGTTTAAGTTGCTTGGCTCGGGTTATGTGTTAATTAGGGATGTGAATCGTTTTTCTGACGATTTAAAATCGTATGATATTTTCAAACTCGTCAGAAATCGGGGGCTCCCCGAAACCGATAGGAAAACCCCACGAAATTGTTCGTGGGGTTCTCTTAACGTTTTGGGGGAGGGCAGGAAAAATGGCACACAAAAACAACCCCTAATCCCACCCGACCCTTTAAAACACATGCTTTAGCTTCCCCCACCCTCCCGACCCCCCCCCCCCAAAACGTTTTTAAAGTACCTGGGGGTCCCAGGAGCGATCTCCCCCTCTCGGGCCGTCGGCTGCCACTAATCAAAATGGCGCCGATGGCCCTTTGCCCTTACCATGTGACAGGGTATCCATGCCATCAGCTGCCACTAATAAAAATGGTGCCGATGGCCCTTTGCCCTTACCATGTGAAAGGGTATCCGTGCCATTGGCCGGCCCCTGTCACATGGTAGGAGTAATGACCGGCCGGTGCCATCTTTAAAAATGGTGGGGGCCATCCAGTGCTCCTACCATGTGACAGGGGCCGGCCAATGGCACGGATACCCTGTCACATGGTAAGGGCAAAGGGCCATCAGCGCCATTTTTATTATTGGCAGCCAACGGCCCGAGAGCGGGAGATTGCTCCCGGGACCCCCACTGGACCACCAGGTACTTTTAAAAAGTTTTTTTTGGGGGTGGGGGCTGGAGGGTGGGGGAAGCTAAAGCATGTGTTTTAAAGGGTCGGGTGGGTTTTTTGTTTATCGGCTCGGGTGCAGCCGATAAAAAAAAAAAAACGATCGGACCACACGAAAAAAATTCCCCGATGGTCCCCGAACCCGGAATTGGAACCGATTCCAGTTCCAATTCACATCTCTAGTGTTAATGCTAATAAACTGCGACCTTTATAAACCCAATTTTGGTGTACAGTGTTTTTGAGGGGAGACATAGGGAGGAAGCCAAGGGAGTCCTGCCTTACCGATGTTATTCTCTATGCAGTAAAAGAAACAAGAGAGGCATAGACCAACACCTATACCCCCTGTAATAACCCAGTCCTGGGATACTTTTGAAACTGTCGCAAGTACTGAAATCATAAATATCATCTCCAAAATGAAACTATCTACACATCCTCTCTCACCTTGCCCTTTCAGTCTATTCAAATCAAGTAAGGAAAACATTGCTCTTCCAATAGCTAACATAGTCAACTCCTCTCTGATCAATGGCCATCTTCCAGATAATCTAAAAACTGCAGCTGTAACTCCTATGCCAAAAAAATGCAATGCTAATCCAAACTTTTCCAACAATGACCCATTTCCTCACTTTCATTCCTTGCCAACATTCTGGAATCTGTTGTCCTAAAACAGTTGTATAGAATAGCAAGTCATACAGAAATTGTTAATTTTAAAAACCAATCTTTATTGTGTTGTGGTCATGAAATTGAAAAAAGATATTTAAGGTAGAGACAGAAATCTCAGAACTGGTAAACCTTGTTATTTTTTACAATGGTTTTTGAACCAGTAAACTCAATCATGGGTTTCTATTTGTCTCTCTTTTGTATTTTTCATAAAAATGGTTTCACTTGAATTGTAAATAATTTTCAATAGGCATCATTTTCTCAATATTTAGTGAAACTCTCATATGATGTTTCTGCAAAACTTCCAATGTGGTTAAACTGATTTGCACTGCATTGATCTTGGCAGCATAGCTTTTCTTTTGCTTGCTGATTTATAGCGCAATCGGCATATATACCGCTGGTTGATTTCACTGTGTATTTTTTAACTGGAATTAACCAGAATTTTTCAACAAGGAAGTTTCTCTGCTTACTAGCATCATAAATTCTTAAAAGCAATATCCATATTGACTTGTATATTAAAGCCCGGAAGTTAATTATGAAAGGCAGAATGACTCTTATAATTCTTTGCCTTAAACAATATAGCACTAAGTTTAAAGACTTGTTGCAATTTTATGCACTCTATACAAGTCTGTGCTTGAAATGCCCGCCACAATATTGCACTTATCTTTCAAACTTGTTGCAGTTTCTTTCAATGCTTAGAACAAGTCTGTGCTTAGAATCGCCAACGTCAACGTTTCGCATAACGCTTCTTCAGGGCGGATTGATACTGTCTGTGGCTTGTAACACGCGGGCTTCTAACAAGTTTGAAAGATAAGTGCAATATTTATGATGCTAGTAAGCAGAGAAACTTCCTTGTTGAAAAATTCTGGTTAATTCCAGTTAAAAAATACACAGTGAAATCAAACAGCGGCATATATGCCGATTGCGCTATAAATCAGCAAGCAAAAGAAAAGCTATGCTGCCAAGATCAATGCAGTGCAAATCAGTTTAACCACATTGGAAGTTTTGCAGAAACATCATATGAGAGTTTCACTAAATATTGAGAAAATGATGCCTATTGAAAATTATTTACAATTCAAGTGAAACCATTTTTATGAAAAATACAAAAGAGAGACAAATAGAAACCCATGGTTGAGTTTACTGGTTCAAAAACCATTGTAAAAAATAACAAGGTTTACCAGTTCTGAGGTTTCTGTCTCTACCTTAAATATCTTTTTTCAATTTCATGACCACAACACAATAAAGATTGGTTTTTAAAATTAACAATTTCTGTATGACTTGCTATTCTATACAGTTAGTTCATAATTTTGATATTACATTGGAAACTAGCTGGTCCCATTTTTTGTCAGTCGTCCTAAAACAGTTAACATCTTTCCTTGATCAACAATCTTTACTAGACCAATATCAATTTGGTTTCAGACTGCATTACAACACTGAAATGCTACTAATCTCTAGCACCGATACCATCCTCCGTGGATTCGACTCTAGAACATCCTACATTGCCATTTTTCTTGACTTCTCTCCAGCATTCGATACCACTAATCACCAAATTCTATTGACCTGCCTGTCCCATATAGTCATCTCTGGAACAGTCCATAACTGGTTCAAATCGTATCTGTCCAACCGATCTCAATAAATATTCATCAATTGTAATTATTCCATGCCATTTGCACTAGAAACTGGAGTTCCACAAAGTTCTGCCCTCTAAGTTGCATTATTCAACATTTATCTTACTCAGATTTGTCAATTACTATCCACACTTGGTCTAACTTACAGAATTTACGCAGACTATATACAATTCTTCTTCCCCACCAAACATACCTGGTCAGACACATTAAAATTCCTCTCTTTATGCCTTACAATGATCAAAAGCTGGTTAATTTACAATAAATTAAGTCTAAACCTTACTAAAACAGAAATACTTATTTTAGGAAATCCCCGTTTCGAAAGCATCCCTTCTTTCATTCAACATGACAACTGTATAATAAATATAGTTAAACAAGTACGGAATTTAGGAATCATTCTCGACACAATGCTAAACCTAAACTCACATACCAAAACTTTCTTTAAAAATTCCCTTTTGAAAATCAAATTGAGACCTGTTAAACCTCTGTTTGATCTAGTTCACCTGCACACAGTTGTACAATCACCAATTCTCTCCAGTATAGATTATTGTAATTCTTTGTTATTAGGCCTACTGCAAATCACTACCCGCCCATTACAGTTACTAAAAAACTCAGCAGCACAATTCTGCACAATACCAAATTCCGTGATCACATTTCTCTGATCCTTCATAAACTTCATTGCCTTCCTGTTAAGTGGCATGTGCAATATAAAACTCTAATGATCCTTCATACTATTATTTACAGTAATAATACCTCTTGGCTTTCTGCTTCACTTCACATTTACACCCCATGCAGGAATCTCCACTCCAAAAACAAACTCCTACTTCAAGTCCCGTCGCCAAAAACTACCAGACTAGTTTCCACAAGACAGCGTGCAATTCTCATTAGATGGACCCATACTTTGGAACTCAATTCCATCAGAAATTCATTTAATTCCAGGTAAAAATTTGTTCAAGAAAGCCATCAAACACTCTCTTTATTCAAGCCTTTTCTGATCTTTGCAAAACTTGACACGTGAATTAGTCTTATTTTTTAGTTTATCTCTTGTTTATTTTATGTTTTCAAGTTATATACATGTTTTATATTATTTTAAGGATGTTTTGTGTTTTATTATTTATTCTACATTTAGTTTAAATGATATTATGTATGTTACATTGTAACCCGTCCTGAACCTGGGAGGAGCGGGATTATAAATACTTTTTTTTTCCATAACAGTGTAGAAATGTAACAATTTTGGGACAAATAGGAAATGACATGAAAGAATGAGATCAAGAGGAAGCAAAAGAGTAATAATAAAAGGCAAGCGAATCAATACTGCTACTTTAAAATGTTTTGTCAGAGAGTTTCTAAGCCTTGTTTGAATTCAACATTTGCTTTTTATACAGAATAATCTAGCTGTGGGCACGAGAGGAAAGTTTGGTTTGGATGTGGCTCAGTTAATGTCAGTCCCAACAAGAAAATATTAAAGTGCCTCTAACTGTATCAAATATGTCACAAGTACAACTATGCTAGAGACAGGAAGGAGAGATGAAAAATGACAGAAAAAATGTAACATACAAGGCTTTTTAGGTTAAAAAGCTAAATTAAGAACTGCACCATATTTTGCAGGAACAAGCACTTCAGATTAACAAAAGAAAAGGTGATTTTTCCCAAATGCTGTAGTGTGGACTGCTGATTTAAAGGAACACCATACATATTTTAGTAGGAAAATGTTTTTAAACATTTGTCAGAATTAGATTGGTAGTGGCTGATACAGTCACTATTGGCAAATACTCATCAGTGTTAGTTTGCAATTATCCCTTAATAAAATACTGTTTTGGGGTAATAAAGGCTGTTACATTCCCTAGCTTTGTTTTATAGTAACTATAGAGAAGTCAATGGACTCTTGAAAATATGAACAGCTGATCCAAACCCTAGGGAATAAATACTTTTAAATAAAAATAAATAAAACTTTTCTCCAGCTTCTACCCAATCTTTCACTGAAGGCTATACTCGAAAGTAAAAATACATCACAGAACTTATCAAGCGAGTCCCAATTAGATCTAAGTTAAGGCTGCACATTTCTTGTAATATAAGATAGTAGCAAGAACCGATACCAACATTTAAGACATTGTAAGCCTGATTCTCTTAGCTTAATCACACTAGAATGAACAGCTATACTGATTTAAACACACTTATTATCATTTCTTTAGATTTAGATACAGAGTTCTACATTCACAAGTTAAAAATAACTATTCTTTAATATCCATTAGATTAAGTTCCTTCATGTAGGGATACTTGGGCTTTGCTAGCACCACCACGAACTCCTTACATGTGTTAATCCACATTTACAATTATAGGGATTTTCTGACTGGGTATCAGGCTTTCTTCCTTAAAAGTTAAGCTACAGAACAGCAGTGTATGTAATTCAAGGGTCCATACAATACTGGAGCACTTTCAGTTTGGTTTAAATTGCAAACCTTTTCATTCAAACATTCACTAGGGCAATAAGGAAACCTCACTGAAATAATAAATGTCACTAAAATTGGGAGCTTGAGTTATCTAGCTCAGTTTCCACAGCAACCTTGTTAAACTGCATTAATTGTACAAACCAAACTTTCTTACTTTTCATTCAGACATTCTCACTAGGAGAATATGGAAACCTTACAGAGTTCATAACTCAAGCTCTCAACTTTAGTAAAGTGTAGGTGCCACTAGATCATTTCTCACAGCAGCATTATAAAACTATATTAGTTACACCAAAAAGACTTTCTTACTAAAACTGACAAATAAATAGTAGGGTCAGTAACTATACCTTCCGTGAACCAATGCTTAATTAATCAGCTGTAGCCCAATCTTGAGTGCACTGTAATGGATCAGAAAATCTCCACTTTTGTTCTTGTACTTTTTCCTTTTAAAGCAGGGGTTGACTGCTACATGGCTTCTATAAAGAACCTGCATGTATCAGTTTCTCACTTGCAGCTTTTACTCTTTTAAACAAATTAAGAACACCACTAGAAAGGAATGGGTGCAAATTTATAAATCCCATTGTGTTGCTCAAATCCAGCTGAATTCCACTATTTCTCAATTCCATTGTATGTCAAAGGACTTGTGCATAGGTCAGTTTTCAGGTTTATAGTCTCTTAACAGACTCAGCAATTAGAAAAAACAAAATTCCCCTTAAACATTCTGGGGTAAATAATAAAAGTGAGTTCAGCACTATTTAGCCAGATAAGCGCCTATGATTAGCAGCCACAACCTGGCCATATAAATAACTTATTCAGTTAAAAGTTATATACACAATAAATGGGCATGTACTAGGCAGCTCGGGGGTGAAGCTAGTTAGCCGTATAACATAACTTTTCCAGCTATGTACGTCGGTGGCGATGTTTCTTGCAGTGCTTGGCCCGTCCTTCTCCGGCGCCGAGGTCAATGATGCAGAAGTCCTGGAATGGGACAATGTCGGTGATGGACGGTCACCCGCTCCTCAGTCCTTTTGGAGGGGTTGTCGATAGAGAGGGGTCAGTGGTAGATGGACCCCCTCGACTCCAAACAAGCGCGTGGTGGCCTTTGAGGGTCATTTGTGCATAACTTGGACACTGACGGACATCGTGGAGAGGCATCATGTGGGTCCATTATGGATATAGTCCTTGGACACTTGAGGCACTTCTGAAAACTGGTCGCCATGCTGAAAAAAAGGGGCAGCACGCAGTCGGTGGCCGTTGGGCACCGAGAAGTACACCGTCGGGAACCAACCGCAAAACGCGGTAAAAACTGAGGAGGTCGGTGCGTGATGGGAAACCCCGGGATGGGGAAAAATGGAGAAAAAACTTCAAGAAATTACGTGAGGAAAAGTGTGAGAGAAATTCTTACAGAACTAAAAACCGCGAAGCAACTGCTGTGCAGAAAAAAAGAGACTGAAGAGGGACCCCGTGTGGCTACAGGGTTAGTGGCATGCTGGGCATGCTCAGTGTGCCAGTCAAAGTTCTATAAACTTTGACAAAAGTGTTCTGTGACAGGGCTCCATCTGATGATGTCACCCCATCTGTGAGGACTACCAACCTGCTTGTCCTGGGAGAATTCCTATTTTCACATCTTGTGCTGAGAGAGAGAGAGAGAGAGAGAGTGAGAGAGAGAGAGAACCTATCTACAAAGCACATAGTAGTGAAGTATTTATGTCTCTATAGGAGGGCCTTCTAATAGGTCGAGGTGAGGTGTTGGTGGTGGTTTAGGGGTCTGTTTCTCATGTAGAGTGAGATTACGAACAGCACAGTACACCTTGGTGAAGATTTGCCGTCATTTGGAGTGATGGTCCATCAAGCTAGAATGAGATAACATAATACAAAATTTCATTTTTGTGAGACTTTCCTCACTCCAAATGATGGCAAATCTTCACCAAAGTGTACTGTGCTGTTCGTATGACTCACTCTACATAAGGCTCTACATGAGAAACTGGCCCCTAAACCACCAGCACCTCACCTCGACCTATTAGATGGCCCTCCTATAGAGATATAAATAGTTGCACACTGTGAGGCTCTCCTCAGATGTGCCCACTCTCTCTCTCTCCTCTCCAAGCCCCAAAATGCAATTCAAAAATGTTATTGCAAATTGCATTTTGGCCATTTCAGGCATATCGCACAGTAACGCCAGGAAAAAAGGTGTAGTTATTTCTGGCATTAAAACCGTACGATACTGCCCTTCATTTTCCTAAATCCTACCCAAACTCCTCCCTGATCACACTCCTCCCAAAAATTTGCATTTACCCCAGGTGTTACTGCTTATCACATGCGTTATGGTGTTAACGCACGTGTTAATGTGTTATGCGTGTGTTAATGCCATAACGCATTTTGATGAATGACCCTATACTGTATTTTTCGCTGCATAAGACACACCTGACCATAAGATGCACCTAGGATTCAGAGGGGGAAAATTAAAAAAAAAAAATTGGTGTGCTAAACCGGCTCTGTTCCCGGGCGTCTGTGCATCTTATGGAGCAAATTAGAGTAGTGCATAAAATTTTTTTTTGTTCCCATTTTGATTTCGGGTCTGGGGAGGGCCATTTCGGTCCACTCCCCAGATCAGAAAACTTTTATCATTCTCTTTCTGTGGGAACCCCCCCCCCCCAAAACCTCCCCCCCCCATCCCAACCTTTTAAATTTAATTAACTACAACCTCCCACCCTCCTGACCCCCCCTCATGACCTGCCAAAAGTCCCTGGTGGTCCAGCGGGGGTCCGGGAGTGATCTCCTGCACTTGGGCCGTCAGCTGCCAGTAATCAAAATGGCGCCGACGGCCCTTTGCCCTTACTATGTTACAGTGGCTACCGGTGCCATTGGTCGGCCCCAGTGACATAGTAAGGGTAAAGGGCCATCGGTGCCATTTTGATTACTGGCAGCCGACAGCCCAAGTGCAGGAGATCGCTCCCGGACCCCCGCTGGACCACCAGGGACTTTTGGCAGGTCTTGAGGGGGGTCAGGAGGGTGGGGGGTTATAGTTAGTTTTTTAGTTGTTTTTTATATTCGCTCCATAAGACACACAGACATTTCCCCCCCACTTTTGGGGAAAAAAAGTGCGTCTTATGGAGTGAAAAATACGGTAAGTTATTTACAAGGCCAGCTTTGAATATCTACCCGTCAAATATTACACTTAGATTTAAAGCTGAACTACCCAGTCAGTCTATTCGTTAAAATCCTTCTTCATTTCAGGATTATAAGAATATAAAATATGCCATACTGGGTCAGACCAAGGGTCAACAAAGCCCAGTATCTGTCTCCAACAGTGGCCGATCCAAGTCACAAGTACCTGACAAGTACCCAGAAATTAAATAGATCCCATGATACTAATGCTGGCAACAAGCTGGTAGCAGAAGGCAATACAGTCCGCCAACCAATTGGAGAGGGTCTGCTTGCCCACCGCAACTCCCACTCTATTCTTGTCAAAGGAGACAAAGATTTGGCTGGACTGCCTGTGGGCTGCAGTGCGGTCCAAATAAAAGGCAAGAGCATGCTTGCAGTCCAAGGGATGCAGAGACCGCTCACCTGGATGAAAATGTGGCCTCGGGAAAAAAGTGGGCAACACTATGGACAGATTTATTCACTACCATAGGGTGAGTGCGCAGTACCACCCTGTCGTGGGAGAACCTAGTGTAAGATGGATACAGCAGCTCACTGACTCTATTGTAAGATGGAGCCTGCAGCTCACTGACTCTGTGAGCAGAAGTAACTGTCACGAGGAAAACTTTCCAAGTGAGGTTCTTGAACTCTCAAGAGTGCAAGAGCTCAAATGGAGGCCGCATGAGCTACGCCAGCACTATGTTGAGGTCCCAGGCCACAACAGAAGGACGTAGTGGAGGCTTTAGTTATAGTAAGGGCTGCAGCGAGACTGGGGTATCGCCCACCCCTCGATGGTAGGCGCTAATGGCACTCAGGTATACCCGAATTGAGCTTGTCTGTAGACCGGACTCCGAAAGGCACCAGAGATAGTCCAAAAGCCTCAGCGTGGGGCAAGAGAAGGGGTCAAGACCTTCTTGTGTGCACCACAAGGAGAACCTCTCCCACTTCGCCCGATATGACTTCCGCGTGGAAGGCTTTCACGAAGCTACTAGGACCTGCGAGACATTAGCAGAAAGGTCAAGGGATCGGAGGATTGGGCTTTCAACATCCAGGCTGTCAGGGACCAGAGGATCGGGTGGTACAGCCTGCCCTGATCCTGCGAGATTAGGTCGGGTGAGGTGCCCAAGCAAATGGGCTCCTGGACAGAGAGGTCATGGAGAATGGGAAACCAGACCTGACGCGGCCAATGAGGGGCTATGAGGATCATGGAGCCTCGGTCCTGCTGTAGTTTCATGAGAGTCTTGCCTATTAGCGTAATTGGAGGGTATGCATATAGTAGGCCCGCAGTCCAGGAGTGGGTGGAGGCATCCATGGCTGGTGTCCTTCAGTCCCTGTGTAGGGAACAGAATCGGTCCACTTTGTGGTTCTGCGAGGACGCAAAGAGATCGACGTCCGGCTGACCCCATCAGCGGAAGATACTGTCCGCTACACAGGAGTTCAGGGATCATTCATGGGGCTGGAAGGTCTGGCTGAGCATGGTCCGCCACTTCATTCTTTGTGCCTGCCAGGTAGGTGGCTCACAGGAGCATGGAACATGACAGGACCCAGGCCCAAATCTGCGCTGCCTCTTGGCAGAGCAGGAAAGAGCCCATGCCGCCCTGTTTGTTCAGGTACCACATGGCTACCTGGTTGTCCGTCCAGATCTGGATGACCTTGTTGGACAGGCAGTCCTGAAATGCATAGATGGCATACCGCATCGCCCAGAGTTCCAGAAAGTTGATCTGGTAGGCCGCCTCTTCTCTCGACCACATCCCTTGTGTGAGTAGGCCATTGACATGGGCACCCCAGCCTAGGTTGGAGGGGTCTGTGGTCAAAGTCACCCATGGGCTGAAAGGTAGCGTCAATCCCACCTCAGCCCAAGGGTCCACCTCCTGTGCAACATTTATTTTGTCCTCATTAAACTATTATAACTTTTTATATGCTAGTTTACTTCAAAATCACTTGTGTGTTATGCAGTTGTTGCAGAACTCAGCAGCATGTTTGGTTACAAAACGTCCATTACAGAAGCATGTCACCCCCAGCTGTGTAAATTACATTGGTTACCTGTTTTATTTTGGATAAAATGTAAAGTTCTGGTCATGGTTTTTAAACCTTTAAAAGGGAATTATTGTCCTAATTTTACAAAAATATTTAAGTTTTATCAGCCATCTCGTCATCTATGATCTGCATCTCAACAATTTTTAGTGGTTCCATCTATGAGTCTACAAGAAGTTGAACTCTTGTCATTAATAGGTTCTCAACTGTGGACTAAGTTGCCTAATGAGTTGCGCATGATAGCTGATTTGAAATTTTTTAGGAAAAAGTTGAAGACTTTATTGCATAAGGAAGCTTTTAGCCGATAACATAATTTGTTGAAAAAGTATTATGTCTGTATGTGAATTTACTCCTGATGTTAAAGTGTGATCATCTTAGATTGATTATTTTTATTATAAGTAGACAAAAAAATGTTTTAAATAAAAATAAATAAATAAATAGAGGTGGGTAAGTCAGTACAGCCACCAAAAATATGACCTTCCAGATCAGGGTACTTCAGCTCACAGGAGTCTAGTGGCTCAAAGGGAACTTTCATCAGTTGGGTCAATACCATGTTGAGGTTCCATGACACATCAGATAGTCCGATGGGAGGCTTCAACCGCAGCAAGTCCCATATAAAATAAGCTAAAGGCTTTATAGAGATAGACTTACATTCTACATGGTGGGGATAAGCTGCAATTGCAATAAGTTGAACCCTAATTAAGTTAATCTTCAAACAAGACTTAAAGATGTCCTCCATATTCAGACATTTTTGTTCTAAGGAGCAGGAAAAAGAATCTAGTGTCTTTCCCTCACACCAGAAAGTAAACCTCCTCCCATTTTAAAACAATAAGATTTAAGTATGGAATCCTTCCTAAAGGGCAGAAGAATATGAGACACATCCTCAGTTAGATTTGAGGGTTGCAACATCCCCAGATCCTGAGTGATAAAAGTTGGGGATTTCCCCAACCTAATTGGATTCCTGAATGACAATCCCCAAAGGAGCAGAAATCAAATCTCCCTTGGGAAAAAGGGAGCTTTGAGAATCATAGTCCCCTGGTGTCTTCTGAGTTTCAGCAACATCTTTGCTACACGAGGATTTGGAAGATATTCATACAGAAAACCCTGTACCTAATCTAAGGAGAAGTATGAAGCTAGTCCTTCTTTTAGAATAGAATTTTGGGGCCTTTCTGTTCAGAGAAGATACAAAAAGGTGTACTAAGGGCGTGCCCCATTCTTATGATATCCGGTTTGCTACTCCCCTGTCCAATGACAATTCATGAAGTTCCAGAATCCAACTTAATCCATCTACCAGATGTAGAACAGCACTATCTGATTATATGTTTGAACGAGGACAATTTTGTTGGCTAGCTGATTTCTGAAAATCTTTAGACTGCATTGTATTTCCCTTAGCTCTAGGAAGTCACTCCTAAGCAGACCAAGGACCTTGAGTGTGAAACCCCTCTAGGTGAGCTCCCCATCTCAGGTTACATGATACCATGGTGAGGAAAATTTCCACAGAAGGAAATTGGAAATGTATACCTCTGATCAGATTGGATTTAGTTAGCCTCCAAGATAGGGAGACACTGGATGGCTGACTGATGAGTATACTATCCCAACAATTTTGAGTGGTCTGAGATCTTAGGACCCAAGGGTCTCTTCACATATATATAAGTGCCAAATGAATGACTCAAATAGTTGAGGGGGATTGATACCCTCTCAATGTTTCACTAGTAGTCGCTGCAGTTCCTGGCTTCCTTGATGTCAATGCCTCAGAAGCTGATAAGCTGAATTTGAGCCTCCTAAAAACTCTTTTAATAGGATCCAGCAAGGATCATGGGGTCATCCAGGCAAAGCAAACATCTATCATGGAGCATGTGATAAACATAGTGTATTCAGAGAGGGGATACTTATTAAAGATCTGGGTACCTTCTCCTTCTGAAGCATTGGGTGAAAAAATAGATGAGGTGAAATCAAATGACTCAGTTATGGCAAAAATTAAATCTCAAACATCTCAATGCACTGATACCGGTGCAACACATGGAAGATGAAAAACAAGTCATCTTGCAACCTAGAAGAGATTAAAAATGCTGGCAGAGCCCTGAAAGAAACAATTACTGCAGTTGTTGAACTTCTCCTCTCAATGCTCCTATGGGAGCAATGAGAAGAGAAAATCATCTTGCTGGTAGCTGAAGAGAATCGATAAGTACTGCTTTGGGAAATTTTAGGACTTAAAAAGTTTAGGGGAGAGGTGAAACAGTGAGGTATAATCTTTAGTGTGTGTGTGATTATAATAAAAAGCAAACCAAAGGTAGTTAATTTTAGTGTCTGTTTTCCCTCTCTCCCACACAAGCTCACACTCACCCTCACCCTTATCTCATCCTTTGATTTAAATGTAGGCAAGAGCATTTTCACATAAAAAAAATCAATCCAGCTTTTATCTAAAACACAGGATCACCCCAGCCTTTATCAAGAGTTTAATTATCCCCTTGAAGGTCACTACCAGATTAATAGTGAATACAGCAATACATTTAAATAAGAAATGAACAAAAAAAAGATGACGGCAGCAATCCAGCAGCAAGAAGGAGACCTTCCAGTCTTTTGCATCAAGTGTCACATGTATGACTTTTTGCTCCTTGGTAAGAGGTTGTATGTGTGCAACCAAAGCAAAGAGCTCCCGGCTCTCGGAGAAAAAGTCCAATGTCTGGTGGCTAGAGTGGCAGACGTGGAGAATCTGACAAAGGTATGTAGAGGAGGCCTTCGAGGACATAATAGCCAAGTCCCAACTCCAGCTTGGCAGCCTTGGTATTGCCCTGGAGAAGGAAGGTCACCTGGTCAGCGAGCATCATCCTGGTGTAGCAGGAAGTGATCCTGTAGCAAGGACCTACTCTCCAGTTGATGCATCATCCTCTTGCTCCAAGGGCTAGTCTCCCACACCTATTGCCCAGGAGGCAAGAGTTAGGCCAGACGTCATTGCTGGTAATTTGATTCTTAGGAATGTAGATAGCTGGTGGACATGAGGATTGCCTGGTAAATCGCCTGCCTGGTATGAATGTGACAGATCTCATGCATCACCTAGATAGGATTTTAGACAGTGCTGGTGAGGAGCCGGCTATTATGATACATGTGGCACCAACGACATAGAGAGATAGGGGGGGCGGTTCTGGAAGCCAAATTTAGGGTCTTAGGTAGAAAGCTGAAATCCAGAACCTCCAGGATATCATTCTCTGAAATGCTTCCTGTTCGATTCTCAGGTCCCCAAAGCCAGCAGAGCTCCAGCGTCTCAATGCGTGGATGAGACAATGGTGGAAGGAAGAGGGATTGAGTTTTGTAAGGAACTGAGGAACCTTTTGGGGGAGGGGGAGTCTTTTCCGAAGAGATGGGTTCCATTTTAACAAGGGTGGAAACAGGCTGCTGGCGCTAACCTTTAAAAATTAGATAGAGCAGCTTTTAAACTAAACCAAAGGGGAAAGCCAACAGTTGCTCAGCAGCACAGGGAAGTAGCTTCAAAGCATAAGAACATAAGAAACTGCCATGCTGGGTCAGACCAAGGGTCCATCAAGCCCAGCATCCTGTTTCCAACAGAGGCCAAACCAGGCCACAAGAACCTTGTAATTACCCAAACACTGAGAAGATCCCATACTACTGATGCAAATTATAGCAGTGGCTATTCCCTAAGTAAACTTAGGGAATAGCCACTGATGAAGCTGATGAAGCATTAGAACTGATGAATACTGATGAAGCATTAGAGTTAGGGCATCGCAACAGAAAGGTTTGAATAATAAGAAAAGTAGTCCAGGTGCCTACAATTACAGACTCACCTGAGCTAAAAGATTCCAATTTATCCCTGTCAACTGAAAAGCTGAATGTTAATACAAATAAAAAACACACTTTGAAATGCTTGTATGCTAATGCAAGAAGTAAGATGGGAGAGTTAGAGTGTATAGCAGTGAATGATGATGACATAGACTTAATTGGCATCTCAGAGACATGGAGGAAAGAGGATAACCAATGGACAGTGCTTTACCAGGGTAGAAATTATATTGCAATGATAGTGAGGAACAACTTGGTGGTAGGGTGGCGCTTTATGTCCGGGACAGCATACAGTCCAATAGGCTAAAGAACCTGCAAGATATTAAATGCACAATTGAATCTTTATGGGTAGAAATCCCTTGTATATTGGGGAAAAGAATAGCAATAGGAGTATATTACCGTCCACCTAGCCAAAATGATGACACGGACAGTGAAATGCTAAGAAAAATTAAGGAAGCTAATCAAATTGGTAGTGCAGTAATAATGGGAGATTTCAATTACCCCAATATTGACTGGGTAAGTGTAGCATCAGGACATGCTAGAGAGAAAAAGTTCCTGGATGGAATAAAATACAGTTTTATGGAGCAACTGGTTCAGGAACTGATGAGAGAGGGAGCAATTTTATGTCTAATTCTCAGTGGTGTGCAGCATTTGGTGAGAGTTAATGGTGTTGAGGTTGCTTGGCAACAGTGATCATAATATGAACAAATTTGAATTCATGACTGGAATGGGGACAATATGTAACTCCACAGCTCTAGCATTAAACTTTCAAAAGAAAAACTTGATAAAATGAGAAAAATAGTTAAAAAAAAAAAAACCTGAAAGGTATAGCTACAAGGTTAAGAGTGTGCAAAAGGTGTGGACATTGTTAAAAAAAATACCATCTTAGAAGCGCAGTCCAGATGTATTCCACGCATTAAGAAAGGTGAAAGGAAGGAAAATGATTGCTGGCATGGCTAAAATGTAAGGTGAAAGAGGTTATTTTAGCCAAAACATCTTCATTCAAAAATTGGAAGAAGGATCCATCAGAAGAAAATAGGATAAAGCATAAATAAGCATTGGCAAGTTAAATGTAAGACATTGATAAGACAGGCTAAGAGAGAATTTCAAAAGAAATGGGCCGTAGAGACAAAAACTCATAATAAAAACTTTTAAAAATATATCTGAAGCAAAAAGCCTGAGAGGGAGTCGGCTGGACCCTTTGATGATTGAGGGGTTAAAGGGGCACTGAGGGAAGATAAGGCCATCACAAAATTTTTGCTTTGTTGTTTACTGAACAGGATGTTGGTGAAATATCCATTTCGGAGATGGTTTTCAACGGTAACTGTTCAGATGAATTGAACCAAATCACTGTGAACCTGGAAGATGTGGTAGGCCGGATTGACAAACTTAAGACTAGTAAATCACCTGGACCGGATGATATACAACACAGGGTTCTGAAGGAAATAAAACATGAAATTTCAAACCTATTTCAATGTATTTGTAACCTCTCATTAAAATCATCCATTGTACCTGAAGACTTACCCTGGTCGGATCACCAAATCATCACCACGGTCCTCAAGACAGCAGACACCCTTCCCCCTTCCCCCTTCCTTCCCTAAAACCACAGTCCACTTCAGGAAACCCTGCTCTTCAGATGTCCTAATTGAACATCTGGCCAAGGAACTGCCACAGCTCGACCTCTCAGATGCGAACACAGCCATCACCTCTTGGCATACTATCACCAACAAAGTCGCAAACTGAACCTGCCCCCTATCCACCAAGGTGCTACACAAGGCCCAGGACAACAGAAAACCTTGGTTCACACCCGAACTGAAGGCTATCAAACTCGACCTCAGAAACAAAGAACATATATGGCGCAGAAATCCTTCTCCCATGACTCAAGCAAGCTATAAATCCACCCTCAACAAGTACAGGAACACCATATTCAGAACAAAGAAAGACATCTTCGCTAAAAAAATTCACCATTTCATCTTTGACTCCAAAGCTCTTTTCGCTTACATCTCTGCTCTCTCCAAACCCTCTCCACCGTCCATTCCAGACGACCTAGCTTCCATCAAAGCTACAGAACTGGCCACCTTCTTTGAGAACAAAATTATCAATCTCACCAGACCGTTTTCCACTCCCAACCCCCCTATGCCCCGTTCAATGGCTTCATTATCTCAACAGGTCGCAAGGTTAGAATCCTTCGAGACTATCTCATCACTCGAAGTTGAAAACATACTAAAGAAACTCAAACCCTCATCCCATCCACTAGACACCATCCCATCGAACCTCCTCATCTCAATACCAAATACCATTGCTAAAACCCATCGCAGAAATCATTAAATGTTCGGTAACCCAAGGTCTTGTCCCCGACTCTTTAAAGCAGGCCATCTTGAAACCTATCCTAAAGAAACCCAATCTGTCAACATCAGACCCAGCGAATTTCCGCCTTTGGGCAGGCGCTAATTTCTGAAAGTAAAATGTACGACTTGGCTGCACATTTTACTTTCTGAATTGCGCGCGAATACCTAGGGCCATGCAAATGCATGTTGATGGCCCTATTAGGTTCGGCGGGTTGGACGCGCGTTTTCCGCCCCTTACTGAATAAGGGGTAAGGGAAAATGCGCATCCAGTGGCAGGTTAACAGTGCACTCCGTCGGAGCACACTGTAGTGTATCGGCCCGAAACAGAGTTAGCAAGGATTGGATTGCCTCCGGTCTAAGCTGCTCTGCCACTTCCCAGCTGCCGCAGGAAGCTTTCTCTCTGCCCTTCGGGGTAATTCATCGTTAACCTGGGTACCCGCTCCTTGGGGACCCTTCTGCTCTCTTTCAGGTACCTATCTAGGAAACTGGGTACTCGCTCCTCGAGGGCCTGCTCTCCCTACTCTGGTGCCTGCATCTGATCTGCTTCTGCCTGCCAGGGACTTCATCAATACAGCTTATTACTCAGTGAGTACTAACTCTTTCAGTCTGTCTCACCTTCAGCTTCAGCACTCGGAGTCTACATCCGGGACCTGCCTCTGCTACCCAGCGCTGCCTTTCATCTACTCAAGCGTGAGACTGGTCCTCTCTGCTGAGGACCCCTGGACTACTTCTACTGGGTTACCTTCACTGCTGCCCACCCCAGGCAGTACCATCAAGCTGTATAATAAATACAAATTCTCTGTGTCTGCTGTATATAGTCTAGCCTAGTACTGCGGTTCCTCACGGGGCTCCTCCCCGTGGGAGTTGCCATCACCGCAGTACCCAAGAATCCACTCCAACACTTCAAAACGATAACAGAATTGTATGAGAAGATAAGAAATTCTTGGAAGATGAAACAGAAGCTCAATTGACAGCCTTTGTAACCAACCTTGCTTGCATGGCCAATATGGAGCTATTACAATAATTGCTCTTCTGCCTTGCCCAAATCTTATTTAGTAAGAAATTGGTGGAAAAGCATACTTTAGGACATTTGACAATATAATTACAAAGGCATCTACTGCTATTGCATTGGAATCTGGATGCTTCGAGCAGTAAATTGAAATGCTTGTGAATGAATGGTGCTGCAAATAAATCTATGTGGGTTACTGTCCATTTTAGGAATATTTTCTGGAAAACGTTTTCATGAAGCTATCACTCGTATAACTGAAGATGATAACAAAGTATCAGCAATTAAGTTGGTTTTTTTTCCTGGAATATGGGTGGCTGTACGAGTGTACATTAGATCCTCCTTAAAAGTCCAGAACCAGGGATTTAGGCTGGTCCACCTTAAGATAGCCACAAGAGAAGGGAATCTTGGTTGCAGAGTAGGAATGGGGAGTAGGAATAGTGAATTACTTTCCCAGGGGGTAACCCTGGTAGAGGTAGATGTTTGATCTGACAAGTTCAAGCTGAGGAGAAGGGTATGTAAACGAATGTATGTTAGACCAGAGGTAAGCAAACTTTTGGAACCAAGGCCCCTCCATCCATTCAGGCAATTCATTGGGAACTTCACCCAAGATGGGCTATTATACATAAAGGCTATTCACCAGGCAGTCACAATACCAAACCAATGCCTCAAAGCCCCCATTTTTTTCTCTTCATGTTGCTGAAAGGAGTATGTTTACATATAGACACATGTGGGCTCCGACAGACAGACCAGACACCCATTATCCAGACAGAGAGTGAAACAGATACCTCATATCCAGACAGACACAGACACCCAGACCAAAAGAGAGCAAAATAGATACCCAGACCGATTTAGATAGACACAGAGACCCCATACACAGATACACAGTTACCTGATAACCAGACAGACACAGAGAGACGACACCCCAAAAGCAGACACACCCCAGAAGCAGACACAGGCACCCCCACCAAAAGACAGAAACAGAGATAGACATACCATGCCTAGATAGAAAAACACAATAGAAAACAGATTTTTTTGCACCATAAATCAAATATGTCCAGGCTATTTGAGTGAGAAGGTGCAATTACTGTATATCAGATTTCTCATTTTATGCATTTCGGCCAAGCAAGGAGATTGGTGATTCCCTCTAATCATGCAATAAATCAGGTCAAAATTAAAGACAAAGTAATTTACAGGAGTTGCCTGCATTTGGTTGAACTTGCTTTTATTATTTTTTTTAAAAGTCTCAGACTATGCATTTTTTAGGCAATAACTAAATACAGGGGCTTTTAGGCAGGGGTTTAGGTGTTTGATGTTCAGGCTCAAGTCTATTATTTTCCTCTACTTTGATTGGGATATTTAATTTTTAATGATATAATGTATTTTAATTGTGTTTAAAGTGACACAACCCTGAGCTCCATTTAAGATAATAGGTTCAACAGCCCTGTTTGGGCATCAGTGGGGAAGCCACTCTTAGTTCTGGGGCTTCACTGACCCAGGTCTGAATTCCCTGCCACCACAACCACCAGGTCAGTTTTTATTTATTTATTTATTTGATATTTTTTTATATACCTATAGCCATTTGAACATCGTACTGGTTTACAGCTAACAAAATAGGGGCCAGTAGAAAAAGGCATATCCTTTACATGGAACACGGAACCATAACAACTAAGTACCAGAGAGATAATACTTTGGTTAAGCATATAAAATTAACTAGTATAACATAAATGGATATTGAATAATTCATATAATATAGCAAACATATTTACACAATAGTTATTTGAGTAATGCTCAGAGAGGAAGAATACTGTGGGGGGTGTTGGGAATTGGGGGAGAAAGGAATTGTGTAGAGATGGAAAGAAAGTGGGGGGTGGAGTAAGGAAGGAGCTGAAAGGGGGGCAGGGAGAGAGGGGGTTAGAAAAAGAAAGAGACGAAAGGAAATGAACAAGGGGTTGTAACGGAGTAGAAAGGTAAGTCAGATTCTGTTTTGGTCATACTAGGTAGGTAGGTCGGGGGACATCAATGCGATAAAAGAAAGGATTGAGGGGGGAGAAATGAGGTGGTTGAAGGACTGTTTAGGTGTAGGCCTGTTGAAACAGCCAAGTTTTTAGTGTTTTTTTTAACTTGGGTGTGCAGGTTTCTGTGCGGAGGTCATGAGGCATGGAGTTCCAAAGAGTTGGGCCGGCCAGGGAGAAGTCTCTTTTAGCGGTAGAGGAGAGTTTGGTGGATTTGAGTGAGGAGAGGTGTAAAGTTCCTTGATGGATAGTACGAGTTGTTCTGATGGAGGTGTGGGGTAGAAGGGGGGGATTAAGCCAGTGTGTGTTATCATTCACTATAGATTTGTGAATGAGGGATAGGGCTTTGTACTGTATTCTGGAGTTAATTGGTAACCAGTGTAGTTCTTTCAGTGTGGGTGTGATGTGATCTCTCTTTTGGGTATTAGTAAGGATACGGGCAGTGGCATTCTGCAAGAGTTGTAGGGGTTTGATGGTGGTGGAGGGGAGGCTGAGGAGCAGGGCATTACAGTAGTCTGTTTTGGAAAAGATGATAGACTGGAGCACTGTGCGGAAGTCGGAGAAGTGTAGTAGCGGTCTGAGTTTTTTAATCGTGTGCAGTTTGAAATAGCAGTCTGAGGATAGATTTTGTTTTTAATTTATATTTTACAAAACCAGAAACAATAAATACAAATGTTCATATACATAGCAGAACTGTTGATGAAATTACAAAAGCTCATACAGTGGTAGCATACTAAGCAACAAATCTGGATATATGCATTTTTCTTTTACCCCATACCCCATACCCCTTCCCCCCTCCCCTTCCACAGTCCAGGTAGCTCGCCCAGTTTGACACTTTGAGGATAGATTTAATAAATGGTTTTAGAGTTAGTTGGTTGTCAATGGTTGTTCCCAGGTTTCGAGTGTGTGAGGAAAATGCGGAGGGGGGAATGGAGAGGGGGTTGGCAAAGGGGGAGTGGTTAGAGGAAATAATGAGAAGTTCAGTTTTTTGGGGGTTAAGAGCGAGGTGCATGTCAGTAAGAAGTTAGTTAATAAGAGTTAAGGCATGAGTCCCAGGATTGTAGGGCTTTCTGAATTGAGTCTGTGAAGGGGATAAGAATTTGAATATCATCCACGTAGATGAAGTGTTCAATTCCCAGATTAGTGAGGAGTTTAGCTAGGGGAAGCATATAGATGTTAAACAGCAGAGATGTGAATCGGAACCAGAATCGGTTCGGTTCCGGTTCCGATTCAAATCTTATAATTTTTATCGTCCGGCCCGATTGGTTTTTTGTTTATCGGCTGCGCCCAATCCAATAAACAAAAAACCCACCCTGACCCTTTAAAACTGACTCCTTAGTCTCCCCCACCCTCCCGACCCCCCCAAACACGTTTTAAAATTACCTGGTGGTCCAGTGGGGGCGCGGGGAGCAATCTCCCGCTGTCGGGAGATTGGCCAGTGCCATCTTTAAAGATAGCGCTGGCCATCCAGTGCTCCTACCATGTGACAGGGGCCGGCCAATGGCACGGATACCCTGTCACATGGTAAGGCAAAGGGCCATCGGCGCCATTTTTATTAGTGGCAGCCGACGGCCCGAGAGCGGGAGATCACTCCCGGCACCCCCACTGGACCACCAGGTAATTTTAAAACGTTTTTGGGGGGGTCGGGAGGGTGGGGGAGGCTAAGGGGTCAGTTTTAAAGGGTCGGGTGGGGTTTTTTTTTATCGGGCCATCGGCGCCATTTTTATTAGTGGCAGCCATCGGCCCGAGAGCAGGCGATCGGTCCCGGGGCTTCCACTGGACCACCAGGTGATTTTAAAACGTTTTGGGGGGGGGAGTTGGGAGGGTGGGGGAAGGTAAGGGATTAGTTTTAAAGGGTCGGGGTGGGTTTAGGGGTTGTTTTGGTGTGACGGTTTTCCCGCCCTCCCCCCAAATAACTCCCGTTAGTGGACACAAACCCGAGTAACGATTTTTCACGATAAATCGGGGGAATTTCTATTGTATCGCACTCTTTAACGATTTTTGACGATTTAAAAAATATCGGACGATATTTTAAATCATCAAAAACCGATTCACATCCCTATTAAACAGGGTAGAAGATAGTGAGGAGCCTTGGGGGACACCTCTGTCGAGGTCGATGGGGTCGGATTCATAGCCATCAAGTGTAACCGTATAGTGTCGATTTTGTAGATAAGATTGTAGCCAAGAAAATGCAGTTCCTGTGATCCTGATGCTGATGAGGAGGTTTGATAGGATGTTATGATTAACGGTGTCAAATGTGGCTGAGATGTCTAGCATGGCCAGGAGATAGGAGTTGCAGTTGTCGATCCCTTTGATAAGGGTGTTGGTTAGAGAAAGGAGTAGGGTTTCTGTACTTAGGTATTTTCGAAAGCCTTATTGTGAAGGGGAGAAGATTTTGTGTCGGTCTAGATATTCGGTCAGGCGTGAGTTGACTAGTCTTTCTAAAATCTTGGAAAGAAAAGGAAGATTCGAGATAGGTCTGAAGTTGGAAAGGATAGAGGGATCTAGATTGGGTTTTTTGAGTATGGGTTTAATCTACCCACTGTTTCTACCCACTTTCTTAATCAGGCAGGGGACATGAAACCTCCATATGATCTTGTTGATTTTAATCTTAGGACTATTGAAGAGCCCTCTCAGGTATCTCTTATGGATGTCTGGAAGATGATAGCAAAAATGGACATGACTTTATCAAACTCCCTTCAGCAATTTATTAAGTTTATGGGAGAATCCAAATCTAGTTTTGATCAATGTGAGACCAGAATATTATCATTGGAAACTACTGTGACCAACCTAGTCCATCAGGTCTCTTCCTTGCAAGAAGTTGGGACTTCCTTTATTAAAGACTAGCCGTTAAGCCCGTAACAACGGGCTACATTTAAAAAAATATTTTCGGTCCATTTCTTTCCCACTCCCTCCCCCTCATCTCCCCCTCATCTCCCCCTCTAGTCTCCCTCCCCCCTCCCCTCACCTCACTCTCTCCTCCCTCCCTCCCTCTCACCTCCCCCCTCTATTCTCCCTCCCTCTCACCTTCCCCCCTCCCCTCACCCTCTCCTCCCTCCCCCTCCCCTCTCCTCCCTCCACTCTCTCCTCCCTCCCCCTTCCCTCAGCTCACTCTCTCCTCACTCTCTCCTCCCTCCCCCTCCCCTCACCTCTCTCCTCCTCCTCCCCTCCCCTCAGCTCACTCTCTCCTCCCTCCCCTCCCTCCCTCCCCCTCTCTCAATCCCCTCCTTGTCGCCACCACCACGGCTACTGCTCCTCCCGCTCCTGCTCATCGCCACCGCTGCTCCTGCTCCTAGCCGCTGCCGCAGCCGCTCCTGCAGACCCAGCGCCATTTTTTTTTTCGGGCACGCTCCACTCTGGCCGACGTGCTCGCCCGCGCATGCGCGGTAGAGCTGCTCTCTACTGCGCATTTGCGGCACGTCGGTCAGGGCTCCCTTATCTAGTAGATACTTATTTGCTGCATAATCAGCTTGAGCTTTTAGAAAACTCTTTAAGATCAAAGAATTTAAGATTCTTAAATGTTCTGATAACTAGACTATTGTCTTCATTAGAACTATTTAATAAATATATCCATGAAATACTAGTCTTTCTACATGAAAAGGAGATGGCTTTTTAAAAAATGTATTATCTGCCTAGAGCCAAGAAAGATATAGCTATGGAGGAGGGGGATTTAGATATAATACCTGATATTACCCCTAATATATCTTCTTTCCTGAATGCTCCTATTGATGATATTATTACTAGGGCAACATTACTTTAATCTTTTTTTGCTGAGGAGGATAAAAAATGGGTATTTCAAAAATAATTTTTCTGAACGAATTGTTTTGTGGTCAGTGTGAACAGATATTTCCTGATGTGACAAGTAGTACACAGATTAAGAGAAAGAAACTTTCTCCAACTGAAACAGAAAGTTTTAGATTTAGGAGTCACATTTTATTTAAAGTTCCCTTGCAAATGTGCAGTATTTTACCATAAGAATAAATTTATCTTTGTGGACCCATTGCACTCAGAAACATTTATTGATGTGTTCAATAGATATTATCAGAGTATTACAAGAGTGTGGTGTCATCTGAAATTAAGAATATATATTTCTCTCATTTTTCTCTTTTTTTACTTTTTCTTGTTTCCCCCTTTTCTTTCTTAGAAAAACTAATGGGGACTATGCTGAGAAGTTGTGTAATTATTTAATTGGTATATGTAAATATATGATTAATACTTACATTAATTTAATTATCCTTTTTAATTGTTAAAAATGAAATAAAGATAAAATTATAAAGCAACACTTTCAGTGTTTATGCTTTGTAATTTTCTATCTTTTTACCCGATCACTGCACCAGGTTCCAATATACTCTCAATATAAAAATTCTCAACCTAGTGAATATTAACTATATTTCAAATGTTATTGCTGTAATTGCTAATCTCTCACCAACAATACATTTTTTTAGGAGAGGGTGATGGTTTCATATAATACTCAGCAGACCCACACCATGGTGTCGCATGAAATTGTTCTTTAATCATTAACTCACCACCTCTGTTTCATTATAAAACTCTTTTTTTTTTAGTATTATTGTGAAGCAACGTACAGCAATAAAATTTGGTGTTTTCATCAAAAGTTGTATTTTTTTTAAAGGGTTTTTAATACTTTTAATTTATGCACAATAGCCTCTATGTTTCTAACACTGCACGCAATGCTATACTTAGCTCTCAGTTTTAAATTTCTCCTCCATAGTTTCTGGATGCGAGATGTCAACTTGTACACGTTTCGGCAACCAGCCTTCTTCAGGAATTGTTTTCGCAAACATATGGAATCCAATGGTTTCACTGAATCTTACGTTCCAATTTCGACTTTGCCGTCTAAATTACTATGGTGTAACGAACATCCTCAGCGCTGCATCCAGAAACTACGGAGGAGAAATTAAAAACTGAGAGCTAAGTATAGCATTGCGTGCGGTGTTAGAAACATAGAGGCTATTGTGCACAAATTAAAAGTATAAAAACCCTTTATAAAAATACAATTTTTGATGAAAACACCAAATTTTATTGCTGTACGTTGCATCACAATAAAACTAAAAAAATTAGTTGGAGTTGTAGTTAAAAACTAAAAAAATTAGTTTTATAATGAAACGTAGGACAGAGGTGGTGAGTTAATGATTAAAGAACAGATTTCATGCGACACCACGGCGTGGGTCTGCTGAGTATTATATGAAACCATCACCCTCTCCTAAAAAAATTTATTGTTGGTGAGAGATTAGCAATTACGGCAATAACATTTGAAATATAGTTAATATTCACTAGGTTGAGAATTTTTATATTGTAAATTTCTATTGTATATTTATAAAACATTTTAATTTTACATTTGATGGATCATTGTGTAATTTTTCTGTTTTATCTATTTTTATCCACTTTCCACAGACAGTTCCTGAAAAGGCAGATTATAAATTATGTAAATTTAAATTAAATTTGTGTGTGGTGCTCTTTTTTGTATATAGTTATCTGTGACAATAAATTAAGGATACGAGTGTTATATATATGTTAGGGATGTGAATCGTGTCCTCGATCGTCTTAACGATCGATTTCGGCTGGGAGGGGGAGGGAATCGTATTGTTGCCGTTTGGGGGGGTAAAATATCGTGAAAAATCGTGAAAATCGTTAAAAAAAATCGAAAAAATCGAAAAAATCGAAAAACCGGCACATTAAAACCCCCTAAAACCCACCCCCGACCCTTTAAATTAAATCCCCCACCCCCAAATAACTTAAATAACCTGCGGGTCCAGCGGCGGTCCGGAACGGCAGCGGTCCGGAACGGGCTCCTGCTCCTGCATCTTGTCGTCTTCGGCCGGCGCCATTTTCCAAAATGGCGCCGAAAAATGGCGGCGGCCATAGACGAAAAAGATTGGACGGCAGGAGGTCCTTCCGGACCCCCGCTGGACTTTTGGCAAGTCTCGTGGGGGTCAGGAGGCCCCCCACAAGCTGGCCAAAAGTTTCTGGAGGTCCAACGGGGGTCAGGGAGCGATTTCCCGCCGCGAATCGTTTTCGTACGGAAAATGGCGCCGGCAGGAGATCGACTGCAGGAGGGTTCCGGCGCCTCGCTGAACGACCTCCTGCAGTCGATCTCCTGCCGGCGCCATTTTCCGTACGGAAAATGGCGCCGGCCATACGCGTATGGCCGGCGCCATTTTCCGTACGAAAACGATTCGCGGCGGGAAATCGCTCCCTGACCCCCGCTGGACCTCCAGGAACTTTTGGCCATTTTCCAAAATGGCGCCGGCCGAAGACGACAAGATGCAGGAGCAGGAGCCCGTTCCGGACCGCTGCCGTTCCGGACCGCCGCTGGACCCGCAGGTTATTTAAGTTATTTGGGGGGGGTTCGGGAGGGTGGGGGATTTAATTTAAAGGGTCGGGGGTGGGTTTTAGGGGGTTTTAGTGTGCCGGCTCACGATTCTAACGATTGTATTGTGTTCCATAACGGTTTAAGACGATATTAAAATTATCGGACGATAATTTTAATCGTCCTAAAACGATTCACATCCCTAATATATGTAAAGAGTGGGTATGAGAACTGTTCGCATGTAAAAGAGAATAAAAGAATGATATAAATTTGAAAGGGGGAATCATGTATGGTATGTAGAGTGTGGTTAAGCATATTGAAAAAAAGACAAGTGCTGTGATATTTGAAGAAAGCAGGACAGTCTTTTTCAAAACAATAACAAATTAAAATACAGACCCTTTGGGCTCTCTATCCTGCCATATCTTTCATCTTCCAGTGCCACCATTCCATTTGAAAGAGTAAAAAGGCAGAAGGTGGCTCTGCCTGACTCCTAGGATTCTCTAACATAGGAAAACAAAATTTGGACAAAAGATTTCTTTCACAGAAAATCGAAACTATGTGACTTTGGCAGGCTTGAGCCCTACTTTTATCCAGAGTTGGAACAAATATGTTAAGGGTTGATGGTTTTGGGTAGTGAATTAAAGGCTTTTAAATATGTGGGTGAATAAGCCCTTTTCAGTGGGTTAGCAAGTAGCATATTGTACACTTAATGGAGCACCTATAAGGACTTTGCTTACTGTGTGTCAGAAAGATTTTTTGAGGCATATCAAAATTTTTGGCCATCGTTAATATCTGAATTATGACAGTACACCCAAAAGACCCAAGATATTTATCCTTCAAAGGCCACATATAGTACTTTAAGATGAGGGAACCCTTAGGTACTTGAATGAATTATAATCTCAGCTAAATTATTTTTATTTTATTTTTCACTTATTTTTTTTAACAGATGTGATAAGGCAAATAGGTAATTCCAAATTTAGATATCAAACTACTTGAATACCTTTGTTATGATAGTGCTTGAGTGAAGCAATATATATTAAACCTAAATCTAAGATAGAATCAGTTAGGTTAAATTTCTGGATTGTCTATCCTTGCACTATGGCCAGTGACCTAAGGATTTCCAAGACGCCTTTCAGGGCCTGGGATCCCTCTCAACATCATCTGATTTTCTGCTGGTCTCTGTACAGTTGGTCTATGAACTGACTTGATACCCAAAAGCCTCTTGTTTTATAGAGATTTGCTCCATAGACTTTAATATCTCTAGGTTCATTGGTGGAATTTGGGTGTGGTCCCCTTCATAATTGGGTGCTTGAGGTAGGGTACTGTGGCATGTATCAATTCTTCTATCATAATTGGTAGGTCTTTATCAACACGCAGCAATAATTACAGTGATTGGTAAGCCCTTCCTTGTCATGCATTGATAAATGGTCTCCTGTGCCAGGATAATGTGGGTTGCTGACACTGGAGATAGCAGTCTTTTGGCAATTTCTTTTTAAAACCGCACAGGTCAAAAGAGGAGATTCTGCTGGATCTGACAGCACTATCACCATTGTAATACTCATTTATAGCCGTATACTTGCACTGATTGCTATGGTATAATTCTCAAACTGACCTTAATGTACTCCAGACTACACAATTATGGTAGTATCATTACATAAATAGTTGTGCTACCATGATTGGGTTTCTCAAAGTGCTATCTGCCTCATCTGCACTTTTACCTTAATATGCAAATTATATAATTGATTACTTAAATCTAGACTAATTACAAAGGCATATTATCTTTCTTACACTTGCATATAATCTCCTACTCTAACCATTTTACCTTATTATAAAGACAAATTTAAAACATGAAGCTTTTGATTGTTTACTTACTGTATAAACTGTTATATGTAAAGCCTGTTGCTAACTTATTGTTTACTTACTGTATTACCTGTTATATGTAAAGCCTGTTGCTAAGTTATTGTTTACTGTAAACCGAGGTGATGTATATCTATACGTACCGCGGTATATAAAAATCTCCAAATAAATAAATAAATAAATCATATCTTTTACATTTGATTGATGTGAATTCACATAAGAATTGTATTCTATAAATTACTATCATGTACATCTATCCATTTTTATTATTAAATACAGTCATGTCTATACACCTTCTAGATATGTTGAGGGGAAGTGTTAAGATAGTGCTTAGGTGACATGATAGATTTAGGTTTAAAATAGAAGGTACAATCAGTTAGGTTAAGCAATCCACTCCATTATTGCACCTAAAGCCCAAACAGACTAAGGGCCTCATTTTCAAAGCACTTTACCGCGTGCGATAAATTCGCGAATCGCGTTAACAGCTGTTAACGCGATTGCAAATTAGTCATTTGGTATTCAGGGGGCGGAGTTGGGGCGGAGCATATGTAAAGCGGGAACCTGTGTATCGTGTGCGGCGAAACAACCGCAGTGTTAGCGCGGCTGCTATCGCGGATGTTAACTACAACTCCAACTTCGCGTTATGGACTGCGCTACGGGCCAGAAAAGGATTATCGCCATCCACATCAGTTCCGGACAGCCTGTTGCAGGCTCCGGGGGGGGGGGGGGGGGGGGGGAGGAGAGAGAGAGAGAGAGAGAGAGAGAGAGAGAGCGCCTTACTATAGTGCTCTGAAACATACACGCATACTTTCAGAGTAGAACTATGAACAGTTGATAAAATACTAGGATACATTTCCATGCATCCTCTTAACCGCACATTTCCAGTACCATGAACAATTTGAAAACTAGTTTCCCTATATAACACAATTTCCATGCCTATTTGTTTTCTAATCAACAAATTAAGAACTGAAAATAATTTTAGTACTTTACACATTTTTATGTATTAGCAAGAAATGATAAAATAAGAACAAGATTCTTTTGATCATTATTACAAATAGTCTAATAAAGTCATTATTCAGGCAAACCAATAAAATATAATTTCTTAGCACTTTTTGGAGTGAATTTTCAAAGGCATTCTGCATGTCAGCAGTATAAACATATGTATATACTATTCCATAAAAGTCAAGAGTACACTGTACACACATATTTTCAGTTTCATGCATATATTTAATGGGTAAAAAAGGAACAGTCTAGGGACATTCCTGGGCAAGCTTCAGAAGTGTGTGCAGTACTTGCTATCTTGTAACATATATACAAGTATACATTATCAAACTTTTTCATTAACTTTTACACTAGCTAAATTACTTACTCAAATGAAATTGTACTTTTCTATTTGCAGATTTTGGGTGGGAATTCTGGGTGAACTAGTGGGGGGATCAGGGGGAAGTGCCAGAAGGTCCGTGTGAACTGGAGAACTGGGTGAACTTGTGGAGGTATCAACGAGCTGGGGATTCCAAGTACTGGTGCATTCTTTATAAAATACCTGCCTTTGCAATTTATTCTGGTTGTTTGTTCATGCAATATTACAATTATTTTGCATATAAAATATATGCATATAAAATGGGTAAAGGAAGTATATATTTTCTTGCATTGGAAATATATGAACATATTTACAGAGTGGAAATAAGTAGTAGTTTATAAATTGTGCAACTCCCGCCACATAGTTTATAAAATACTAGCATTAATCTCTGTGCGTCCACTTACAAATACACTAAAATACATAAATGTGAGATTGCTTCAAATATATTCTAAATTGTCACGCTTTAAAAATTACATAAAATAATGAATTAAGTCATCCAAAACTAAAGATACTTTCAAGCATTACAGCTTATATGCTTTCAACAAATGTTCATTCATTTGTTGCATACAGTACATGCATATACTTCTAATACTACAACTACAAGAAATGTTAAATGCAATTAAAAGTGGTTATGAAACAGTCTGGATTTACTAGTGAAGTAGGAAGTCACTCTTGTGATTAACATACAAACAAGCTCATGCTGGCAGATTAGATTGGGGTTTGAAAACCCCAATTACTTTACTATGATTATCTATTTACAAGTATACAGGCTATTTCCATTCTTCATCTAACACAAAGTTGGTCAGTTTGCATTATAGCCCAACAATTCTCTATTTAATATTTGCAATAATTATGTCAAGCACCACTGAATTTCATGTATCGGCTTTTGTATCATTTAAATATTTCTACAGCCCACTATTGCTTTTTAAAATACACAAATTTTAACTTTTATACACAATCTAACATGCTACACAATGAACGATATAAGCTTTAAATTGAGCCAGAGAACATACTATATTTAGTTCCTGAGAATTTCAAGTGCTGTTTGAATTACAGATGCCAAAACTTTACAGTCTGTAACTGTTTTGTATAAAGTATAAGATTTGTTTAAACTTTCACTATAAAAATAATAAAATTACTTCCTCTATTTTTTCCTTAATAACAGAGACTACGCCAAACTTTCACTAAGCTTTAATTCATACTTCCTACAGACTGCACATGCACAAATTTTATCCAGACTTCTAAAGAAAATTATAATGCATTAATGACAGGAACTGTAGTAATGGAAAAAGGTCACCCTCTCTTGAACACCTTCTGTTTTAAACTATTATATATAAAGACATTTGAGAAAGCAAAGAATTAAAAGCCAGCCTTTGTACAACCCATTACTGAAATATTGCAGAAGAATAATCTATATCAAATGTAGTAAAATAGCAAATTCTTTTGGACCTAAATTAACTGCAGCCATAGAAACGCTTTTATACTTATTATGTACCTGCATGTTGATGCAATTATTAAAAGAACACCTGACAGCATCAGACTTATTTAATTGAATTAATTAAACAGGGTGAATAGTCCCTGAATTCCTGTTGTATGCAATTTGTACTGAAAACCAACACTGGCATTTGTAAATTATAAGTTATTTGCAAGGGAAAATACAGTGAACATGAAAATACATCAGAGGTCTGTATTCTCAAATTCTTTATAACACACATGAAAAGAATAATTCTGCACTCGAATACACAGTGAAGAGCAAGAATTTTTTCTAGGGTTTTTTGTCCTTTATATTCCAGCTTCTTAAAATGCAATTTTACTTTAGCATTATACTTTTAAATAATTATGTAATTCTGTATTAGTGATTATCTCATAAATATGAAGGAAACACCTTTGGATATCCAAAGTAAAAGAGAAGTAGAAAAACAGAAAAAGGAGGGGAAGTAAATGTCTGTAATTCTTTTAGAGGAAAGTAAACATATGTATTTCTAATTATAAAGTTTGAGATCTAATTTCCTTATTAACAATCTGATAAAGATCTTCTAATTTGATTTAAACTTACTAAGAAAAAAAATAATTTTTAAACCCTGCAGATAGCAAAATACTTGTGGTAGCTGATATGCCAAGGGAAACTGCAGGGAATTTTGCTATGAAAATATGGGGCAGATGCTAAGTCAACACTCCAAATCACATTACATCTTCACTGATGGTAACTGTGCTCTTCATACATATGATGGTGCATTTAAATTAGCCCCCAGAACCCACCCCACAGGCCTCATCCCGAGTTACTAGTGTCTCCTCTCCAGTGGTATAAATAGTTAACTATTTTAGGAACCGTTACAGAGGTTCACTCTCTCTTTCTCCCTCAACCCAAATTGCAATAAAAGCCTGCCTGGGCACTTCTCAGCTTATGATGTGAAAATATCACAGATGTGATAAAGCAGAGTTGCTTAACCGTATCAGGTGTTCTCCCAGGACAGCAGGATGTAGTCCTCACATATAGGTGACGTCACTGGACGGAGCCCTATCACGAAAAACTTTCTGTCAAAATGTCTAGAAGGCTTTGACTGGCACACGGAGTGCACTGAGCATGCCCAGCATGCCATTATCCCTGTGTCCACAGGGATCTCCCTTCAGTCTTGTTTGTAGCAAAAAGTGTGAGCGAAAAATAGAATAAAAAACGTTAGCGGACCCAACTCCGAGAGGTGGCGGCTGGGTTTCGTGAGGACTACATCCTGCTGTCCTGGGAGAACACTTGTTACAGGTAAGCAACTCTGCTTTCTCCCAGGACAAGCAGGATGGTAGTCCTCACATATGGGTGATTAGCAAGCTACAGGCTGACTCATCTTACAACAGGCCAATAGCAGACAACTCGTGTGGAGGCACAATAATTGGGGTGCTATTGGCAATGATGAGGCAGCCTGACATCACAGCAGGTGGTTGTGGAAGGAGTTGGAGATTATCATGGAAGAAAGCTTTTCGAGACAGGCTGGCCAAAGGCAGAATCTTGACAGACTTTCATTGATAAGTAGTAGGAGCTGCAAATGTGTGAAGATAGCTACAAGTCGCAGCCTAGGAAATAGCGGCAATTGGTACTAAACGATAGTGTGGTACCGATGTTGTCATGGCCGTTATAAAATGTGCCTGCACTCACCCCTAGAGAGGAAGGCCTGGTGCGTCATATCATAATTCATTCAGTCTGTTAGTCAGTTGGAGAGAGTCTGTTTGCCCACTTGAACTCGCAGATTGTCTTTTGTCAAAGAAGGAAAGAGTTAGGTGTAATTCCTATGGAGTGTAGTGCGGTCTAGATAGAATGCAAGTGCAGTCTTACAGTCCAAGGAGTGGAAAATCCTCTCGCCCTGGTGAGAGAGAGCATTGGGAAAAAGTGGGCAGCGTATATTCTGAGTAAGGTGAGAGGCTGCATCTACCTTAAGAAGAATATGAGGGTGAGTACATAGGACCACTCGGTCACGGAGGAACGCAGTGTCGGGTGAGTATGCAACAAGGGCTTGTAACTCACTGACCCTGTTAGCAGAAGTGATGGCCACGAGGGAAAGAAGTTCCCATGTCAGACTATAAAAGTTACAGGAATGCAAAGGCTCGAACGGGGAACATATAAGTCTTGTAAGCACTAAATGTAGGCCCCATTCAGTAACCAGTGAACATAGAGGCAGCTTAATCAGTGGATAACCCATAGTAAGCTGACTCAGAAGGGGTTGAACCGTTAATCAGGCATCCCCACTCCCAAGTAGTATGCCGAATTGGAACTGAGGTGTACCCATGCGGAGGATGTCTGGGGACCAGAATCTGAGAGTATGTTAGAAAGCGTAAGAAAAAAGGAGTGGTGTAGAAAAAGGAGCTAATACTCTTTTCTATGCGCCATGTGGTAAATCATGCCATTTCGAATGGTAAAATTTACTTGTGGAAGGCTGTTGTGGCGCTAACAGTACCTGAGAACATCAGTGAATCTGTGTTATGAGACTGACCTGTGAGCAGGTGAATTGGTTACTGGAATGATAGGTCTATTTATTTATTTATTTATTTTAAAAGATTTTTTATACCATCTTTCACAAATAATAATTTGACCAAAATGGTTTACAAATATTAGAATAATGTCAGATAAAATAAAAATAAAATAAAAATAAAAACATCTAATTAAATAAAATAAAATAAAAACACAAAAAGTAAATGAAAGAAAGTAAAGTTAAGGAAAAAAAATACAATGTATACTTTAAGCCCTAATTCTAACTAATATGTTCTTAAATTAAATAATTAACTATATAGGTTGAGAAGTATGGGAAAGCATACTTGCCGTGGTCAAGACGTGGGTCTGAGTAACAGTGAACCTCGTTCTGTTGTAGCATAATGAGAGTTTTGGCTGTGAGAGGCGTCGAAAGAGACACATAGAAGAGGCCTTTTTTGCAGAGCGAGCAAAGGTGTCCATGGGAACACATTCCGATACATGTGTAGGGAGTAGAATCTGTCCACCGTATGGTTCAATTCAGACGCAGAGGGCAAGGTCGGTTGACCTCAGTGCTAGAAGATTTTGCTCACTACACATTTAGTCAGAGACCATTCGAGAGGATGGAAATATCTATGGAGAAGGTCTGCTAGTGCGTTTGGTACGCCTGTTAGATAAGTGGCCTGGGAATGCATGGAGTGTGCAAGGGCCGAAGGCTAGAGCTACGCAGCTTCCTAGCAGAGCAGCTAAGAGGTTGTGCGTGCTTGTGTGTTGGAATACCACATTGCCACTATGCTATCTATCTGTATGTACAAAGGTTTGTTGCAGAGGCAGTATGTTAAGGCATAAAAGGCACAACTCATGGCTCGAAGCTCCAGGAAGTTGACGTGAAAGTCTGTATGGAGCGGAATAGATGCATATTGGGTTGGGAAGATGTGCATTCAAACTCTTCAACCCCAAGTAAATGCGACCATGACCAGGATCATCTGAGGATTTGGTTCTGCAACGGTAATATGGACCAGGGACAAAAGCAGTTGAACAGCTTAGAGTCACTGATATTTGAAAATCCACTGAATCTTACTCATAGCCAGTCTGGGTATATGAGTGAAGTGGATAGTGAAAAACCCTGTAGCCCATCAATGAAAGAATTGAGGGGCTGAGGCTATGTTGCATGTGCGCAGACATGTGTAGGAATTTGGCAGGATGCCTGCGCGGTTGTTCAGCAGGAAGTTCGTTGTGGCTGTAGTGCCCAGAACTGCTCCATATGGAATTTATGGTAGTTAAACAGAAATCCCAGGGAAATGTAGTAGATTTATAGTGAGTCTTGGAGAATTTAGAGCTCCTTGCTTAGATTGACTCCTATTAGGCAGTTGTCCATGCAAGGAAAAGCGTGAATGATGTTTTGCTCTGTAGAGAAACAGCAGTCACTGCTAGGCATTTGGTGAAACACACAAGTTGTCGAAGCTATTGCAAATGGCAGAATTTGGTGTTGGAATGTTGTTGACTCACAATGAAGCACATAGAAGACAGGCAACTCACTTAGTGCCTCATTTTCCAAGGAGTTACTGCACGTGATAATTCCACAAACCACACTAACAGCAGTTAACGCATGCAAATTTTTAATTTTGTATTCAGGGGTGGAGTTGGGGCAGAGCAAATGTAAAGTAGGGAGGATTTATCATGTGCCATGAAACAGCCACACTGTCAATAACTACACCTCTTTCAGTTATGGAGAGAGAGAGAGAGACTTGCCATAGTGTCCCCCTCCCTAGACAGGTATTTGTATCCCTATGGGAGGCCCACCTAGTAACTCAAGGTGAAGTTTAAGTATTAGTGTAGGGGTTAGGGGCCACTTTCACATTCAACAGGAGACGTTCGAACAGAACAGTGGTCTCTTGTGAAGATTTGATGACCTACGAAGTGAGGAAAATCACTCCAAGATGAGATATGGGCAATGTTCTCTCAACCTAGCTTGTTGTTACCCAGGTAGAGAGTCCATCAAGCTAAGTTGAGAGAACATTGCCCAAATCTCATCTTGGAGTGAGTGAGGAGAATACGATATAGAATCTTCTGAAACCATGTGGCCCGATTTAGCGAACAGGTCTCGATGGGATTGTTGCTGAAGCGGGATTAGAGTACTTACCGTCCTTCGTGGTGGATCGCAGAAGGATGAGTCGGTGAATATCGATGGCTCAGATGTTAGTGGATTTCGGGAGGCATTTTTTAAGTAAGTAAAACTTCAAGTATTTCCATGAGGAAAAGTTATGAGATATCTCTCACAGAGCTCCTGAACGCGAGGCAAACTGCAGCGCAGAAAAAAAAGAGACTAAAGGAAGACCCCTGTGGACACAGGGATAATGACATGCTGGTAATACTCAGTACACTCAGTGTGGCCGTCAAAGCTTTCTAGAAACTTTGACAGAAAGTTTTCCGTGATAGGGCTCCGTCCAGTGATGTCACCCATATGTGAGGACTACCATCCTGCTTGTCCTGTGAGAAATGCAGTACCTAGAAAATTACCTTAACCATGTCCCTTTTCTAGTGCAGGTGCTTATTTTCAACAATTTATAGAAAAATGATGAATCAAGGTATACTAAAAAGTCAGTGATGGAGTAATGTTGTGGAGCTGACAAACTTTAGTTTAAAATATATCAACTAACAGAAATACCTGCTCTATTCATAGTTATAGTGTGATTTGTCTATCTATCATGATGTCTGTCAGGTTGTCTACCTGGTGTTGTATATGTGTTTGTGGTGTGATCTATTTGCCTGTTGTGGTCTCTTTTTTGTGTGTAGGCGAATGTGGTGAGTCTTTCTGTGCATGTATGTGTTTACGCCTGCCAGCAACTTTGAAGAAATCCAAAATTGGACCTTTGAGCTGCTAGTTAGTAGTGTGATTGCATGGTGCTTGGCAACTAATTCAAGAGCTGATTGGTTGGCAAGACACTTTGATACCAGACGAGGAATCCATGGTTCAAAAGGTTTGCTCACCCCTGTATTACATGTCTGAAACAGTATTTAATGTAGTAAAAACATATTAGATAATAAATGTATCTTGTTTGAAACTTGTGCATAAAAATGTCATTTTTATGGTGTTAATACCTTTGCAAAAATTGCTTGCCAGTCCCCTTGAGTGACAAGAAATTGCAATGTGGCCGCTCATGTGAAAAAGACTGGATAATCCTGGTTTAGAGATTTTTTTATAGCCTCCCTCTATATTATAACAGTGAATTACAGTATTTTTTTAAAAGCTCCGACAGCTGCTTAGAGATAAAATCTCAGGGCCTTGGCATAGCTGTAAATGACTACGCAGCTCCTGAAGAAGCATTTGATGTGAAACACTGGCCGTTGTAGAGCCACAGTCATTGCAGTCAAAAAAAGTGGATATTTTTAAATGCAGAAAAAAATATATTAAAAAGATTGACTGATGCCACAAATGATTGAGCTGTCCGGATGGCCTTTAAGAGGCACGTTGTCAGGCTTGCTGATGTGGTCTATTTAACTATTTTCATGACAGTTGTTTATTTTTGGAAATTTCCTTTTCTATGTGATCACTTCATTTCTCTCCAGTCATACTCAACAAATTAGAATGGGTTTCTTTAAATCTAATTGGTACGAGATACCCTCAGGAGTACCTCAGTGATCATCCCTTTTGGTGTTACTTTTAACATATACCTCACACCATTATTTCAACTCCTATCAGCATTTGGTGTGAATTTTAAAATCTATGCTGATGACATCCAGTCTTTCATTCCATATAATAATCTTGGAATAATATCCTGGAATATCTGACACTGTACATAAACACTGTAAAATTCTGGTTATCGTATAACAAACTAAGGGGATCATTTTCAAAAGGGATCACACGCGAAAAGGGACTTTTCGCACGAGAAAAGTCCCTTTTCGCGTGCGATACCTAGATCGGGGCAGGTTCTGGGGGGCGTCCATACCGGAAGGGGTGGAGTCGGGGCGGCACCGGGACGGATGCCGCGAAGACATCGCTGACGGCGGAAAGGTAAGGGCCCTTTTCACTGCCAGTTTTGTGCCCAATAGCACCACCTTTTACGATGGCGCTATTGGGTGTGAAATAGCAGCGATCGCACCGCGGAGGTGCGGTGGCTGCCGGCTTTCGCAGGCCCGCCCCCCATTATCGCCAGATTTTCTAAGGTCTGCGACCTTAGAAAATCCAGGCCTAAAACTAAATATGGATAAAATTGAACTCTTGTTGCTTTCCAGTATGGACAGACAATCTTGCATACACTGTACCAAATTCATTAAAAATAGATGGTCTTAATATTCCAATTTCAAGAAGAGTCCGTAACCTTGGTGTAATTTTAGACACTAGCTTATCGATGCAATATCACATATCTGAAACTGTTATACCTGCATTTTATATTCTGCACCTACTACTCAAACAACTTAAGAAATTATAGAATACTTTCAATTTTAGATTAGTTCTACAGGCCTTGATATTTACAAAACTTGACTACTGTAATACTTTATATTTGGGACTACCTGCATACTTGATTTGTCCCCCCCCCCCGTATTCTAACTATTGCTAAACATCACTATTTATATAACTCCCACTCTAGCCTCTTTGCATACAATACAAAGTACTGACAACATTTAAATTAATTAATGATGACTCATTAATTTGGACCTGTACATCATTGTGACTTTATAGACATTCAAGGCAGTTACACTCACTAAATAAAAATGAATTTGATGTTTATTTAGAAATACATATATTCCACTTATATCAAAATATGTACTAAACAGATTACAAAACAAATTTACAATTATAACATAACAATATAATTCAAACATTAAAATAACAATAAAACAAATAAAATAGCATAAACAAATCTATTATTTCATATCATAACATATCATAAACCTGCCCATAAAGAACTGATGTTCAAGCAATGAGAGTTGCAAGGCTTGATATTACAAGGAAGAGAGCATTCTCTGTTATGGGCCCCATACTTTGAAATGCCCTTCCTGATGTCCTGCGTACCTATATAGATTCAAAAGCATTCAAACATAATCTAAAAATGATCTTAATTAAGAAGGCATTTGTTATTGAAGCCAGATACAATATAATTTATGTTAATTATCTCTTTCAAAATACCATCATAGTTTTATTAAACATCCTAAAAGGCAGAATTAATTTTACATTGTAATATATTTTTATGCCACTGTATTGTTTTTTTTTTATGTTTTACATATTATGTAAGTAACGATGTAAATTGCTATAAACACTTTTTTGGAGAAAGCGGTATATAAAACTTTTGAAATAAATAAATAATAAATCTGAGTCATGTACAATAAAAACAAAACTTTAAACATCAGTAAAAAGCAATGAATAAAATAAAAAAGATTAATACAAACAAAAATCTAAATTTAAGACAAAATAAAAACAAAAAATTACAATTGAGACAAAATAAATTAAAATAAGAAAGGAAAACCTGAGCAGGAATTATGTGCAATGAGAAAATCTAAGGAAATACAGAGTTATGCATAGTCCAAATGGACTATAAAATGTCAAAAACTCTGGTAAAAAAAAAAGCCAGTTCTTAAGACCCTTCCGAAATTTACAAAATTATTTTTCTGTACGCAAAGAAAATGGTAGAGTATTTCAGATACAAGGCGTCAAATAAAAGAAGCTCATTTCCTGTGTTTGCTCTAAACAAATTTCCTTGGAAGATAGTAATCTAAGCAACTCAGATTCTGAAAATGTAACATTCCTACAGACTGATATGGAACCAAAAGATTTGCTAAATATGAAGGAGTTCCCCACCAAAGGGCCTTAAATATAAGGCATCCAATTTTAAACTGGATATGGCTGAAAATAGGGACTTGTAAAAAGGGAGTAACATGGCCATATTTCTTTTTTCCCCAAAATTAGATTGCGTTGTGTGAGGGAATCTACAAGAAACATCATCAAAACACCTTAAAGGACTGGCCACAGGTATCTGGCTCGGTCATCTTTAAGGGTCAACACCACAAAGGATTCTGGTCCAGGGGAGTTCCCTTTAGCCTGGGTTAAGTTGGCAGGGCAGAGGGAGGTTAGAAAGGCCCCAGGATACCAAGAGAGAGTTACCATATACAAGGACCTCCTATGTATAAAGGACTATCAATACCTGAAGTAAGGTGAGCCGAATTGTTTATTGTGACTCCTGAAGTGATGGGGTGCTGCCATATATGTTTTGAGTTTGTTTGACTGTAAATAAAGTGCACTTAACAAACAGCCAGAGTCGGCCTCCTGTTTCCTCTGGCTATTATCAATCCGCCCACAGTTCGAGCTACCACACGATGTTTGCACTACCTTTAGGTTAAGTTAGAAGAAAGGCCATAATACAAGGAATTCCCCTAGAAGGAAATGGGGTAGAGGTTAGGACTGCAGCCTGGAGAAGAAATGGCTGAGGGGAGATATCATTAAAGTCTATAAAATAAATAGTGGAGTTGAACGTGTAAATGTTAATTGGTTGTTTATGTGAAAAGCGGAATATAAATCTAGAATAAATTTAAAAAAATTAAAAATTAAAAAAATAAAAAGACTAGCGGCATACAATGAAGTTACTGAGTAATACATTTAAAATTAATAAGAGAAAATATTTTTTACTCAATGCATAATTAAGCTCTGGAATTCATTGCCAGAGGATGTGGCGAAAGCTATTAGTGTAGATGTATTTAAAAAAGGTTTGGACAAGTTCCTGGAGGAAAAGTCCATAAACCATTATTAATGTGGAGTTCTAGAAATCCACTCCTGGGATAAGCAGCATGGAATCTATCTACTCCTTGGGATCCCACAGGTACTTGTGACCTGGATTGGCCACTGTTGGAAACAGGATACTGGGTTTGATAGACCTTTGCTCTGACCCAATATGGCAAATCTTATGTACTTATGTGGGATAAGAGAATATGTAAGGCAGGGATGGCGAACTCTAGTCCTCAAGTGCCACAAACAGGCCAGGTTTTCAGGATATCCACAATGAGCATGCATGACAAAGATCTGCATCCAATGGGGGCAGAGCATGCGGATCTTTCACATGCATATTCATTGTGAATATCCTGAAAACCTGGTCTGGTTGCGGCCTTCGAAGACTAGAGTTCGCCATCCCTGATGTAAGGGATTTGAGATTTTATACTTCAAGAAAAGGTCTCAGCCATCAGATTAATCACAGGAAGTTATATGATGACCTCACTAAATTCACAACATGGCATGCAAAATTATACGAGGTCCAACTTGATTCCCCAGGTAGACACAATCCTTTAGCTGGATTGTAGAGCCAGCCATTTGAGAAGGAAGAGTCTTGGAATCAACATTCCTGGTGAACCACATAGCTTCTGACTTTTCTGGATAAACTTTCAATATAAAATAAATAAATATAGTTTGCGATCTTGATTAGATATGAAAAGTCTATCAAAGAAAAAGAAGGCCCTGAATCTATGCTGGCTACTATCTAGATATTGTTGGCATAGGAATAGGAACTAAAACAAAGGCTTTAAATTAAATTCTCAATCATACCATCTGTCCCTACCTATTATATTTTAAAACACACACATTCATATATCACCATACATAACCCCATATAAAAACCCTCCAGGTTACCACCCCACCCTCTCATCCGATTCCCACTAATTACTACTCCTCAAGGTATCTAATATCCAATATATCTCTTCTTCTAAATGTCTATTAGCCTTATTAAATTCTATCCACATTTAAAATTTATTCCCCACTACTCAATAACAATTTTCTACCTGTTCCCAAAATGTCCGATGTAATCCATTCTTAATTCTCTCCCGACAAGATCCCTTTGAGTGATGATGAATGATTGATTTTGGATGAATTTTGGAATATTTTATGAATATAAGTACTATTGTGCACCTTATACTGTATTATATATATAAAGATGGTATATGTGAATTGATTTTTTAATAAAATATATGAATAATATTTGATATTCATGAAAACATCTTAATATACTATAAAAACTTGGTTAATATTAGATAATGTTCCTCTGTTCAGTGAGTTAATTCACATAAATGATGTACAACAGAGAAGATCCTGAAGATTCACTGACACTGTTGTTGTAACAGAATTTGACCTATGGAAGTAGTTGTACCCAATCATCCTGACTAGTTTACATATAGGATCTGAGAAAGCTCTCTAGGATCTGATTAATCCTCTCCAACTGACCATTAGACTGAGGGTGGCAAGCAGAGAAAAGGTCTAACGTCACTTCCAACTGTTTACAGAGGGCCTGTCAAAACCTTGAAGTGAACAGAAGTCCACATTCACTTACAATGTGTTCCAGGAATCCATGTAGATAGAATATATGCTGCAAAAAGTGGGAGAGCCCAGGGCTGTGGGTAAGGTCCACAGAGGGATCAAAAGGGCCATCTTGGATAACCGATCCAGAACCACACAGATAAACAGTGTACCCTGTCAAGCAGGTAAGTTCATCGATATATGATTCCAGGGTTTCTGGGGCAGCGGCAAGAAATAAAGTAAGCACACCGGTTGCTGGTGAATCGTTTTATTTAAAGTACAGTTATTGCAGGCAAAATGTAAATCTGTACCTCTTTGGCCAGGTTGGGCCACTAGTAGTAGTGGGAAATGTCTGTTTTTTTGGATGGCCTATTGGCCGGCCAATCTGGAAACGACCCATTTCAGGACTTTCTGTTGAAGGCGATCGGGGGAATTCTGGATTGTGCCAAGTGAGAGATGACAATGATCTCTGCTGGGTTAACAAGATGCTGAGGGATGTTGAAGAGCTCTGTTGGGTCGAACGATCTGGACAGGGCATCCGCTTTTATGTTTTTCTCCATTGGGTGATAAGTTAAGTGGAAGTCAAATCTGGGAAAGAACGGAGACCATCTGGTCTGTCAAGAGTTGAGTCTTGTAGTGGATGGTAGATATAGAAGATTGTTGTGGTCTACGAAGATGGTAAAGATGTATAAGGTGCCCTCCAGCAGGTGATGCCTCTCTTCTAAGGCTAATTTAATGGTGAGTATTTCCCAATCATTAATACCATAATTCATTTTTGCTGGAGAGAATTTTCTCTTGTAAAAAGCACAGGGTAACAATTTCCTGTTTGGGGCATACTTGGAAAGTATAGTGCCTATTCTCTTCGAGGAGGTGTTGACTTTCAGAAAAAAGAGCTGCATAGGATCAACTTTTTGGAGCATGAGGGCGAAGAGAAAGGCATTTTTAAGACTGGCAATTGCGCTAATCGCATTGGAGTAGCTATTCCTTGCTGTTCACCCCTTTTGTGATAAGAGCAGTAATGAAGGCAATAAACATGGCTAAGTGAGGATGAATTGCCAATAGTAGATGAGAAATCCCAGGAATAGCTGAGTTGCTTTCATGCCCATTGGCCATTGTAAACCTATGATAGTGGAGTTCTTAGAGGAGTCTATTTGTAGGCCCTGCACTGATATTATGCATTCTAGGAACGAGCATTCAGTTTGTTCAAAAGCACATTTCTCCAATTTGGCATAGAGAGCATGTTTCCTTAACCCAGAGCTTTCCAAACTTTTCATGTTGGTGACACACTTTTTAGACAAACATAATTTCGGGACACAGTAATTCAGTCTACTAGCAAACCAGAGGTTAAAGGTTAAACGAACAAAATGTATTTCAACAATTTAAGTATGTTTCCTTAAATATATACATAATAAAATGTTTCACGACACAACCTATCTTGTGAAAATCTTTCATTTATATTAAAAATATATAATATTCCAAGATTAATGTTATTGTTATAATTTATGAGTAACAATAATAAAACAAAGTTATTGTGTTATTCAATTTACCTCTTTAATGAGATATATGAGCTTCATGGGATGAGCACAGCTTTTGAATATTTGGTGTTAATAAGAAAGTCCACAGGATCTTCTGCGTAATTTTAAAAAGCTGGCCAGTTTCACACTATAAAATTATTTGATAGCCTCATTCAACTAATTCTATATGGCTATGAGAGTGAAGACTGGAATTTATAGGAAGGGACAGAATGTCAATATAAATCCTGCACCTCTAGTTCTGTAACTCTCTGCATCCACTGAAATTCCCCCAAACAATGGAGCTTGGATGTTTCCCTTACAGCTCATCATACTAAAGATGTTTTCAAATTCTGGTGTCACCTCACAGTAACAGCAGCACAAACACCTTCCACTGCCAGGCACATTGTGAACGAAAATAAAACCTCCCAAAAAAAAAAAAAGACACTCAAAACCTATACTGCAATCCCATCATAACATAACAGTAATAACACCAAGGACTCAAACAACAATAACCCTACCTGTGAAAAAGCAAGGGTAAATATTATACTGGGTCCTAGAATACCAATACACCACCTACTGAGGAAACAAAACAAACCCGATTGCTATAGATCCCTATGCTAGTGAATTTCTCATCATGGTCACACACACAGAGCAGAGACAGACCCTCACCAAATACAGAATACAAAATAAAGGAGCACAAATTAGACAAAACCTGAAATGGAAACCCCAAGAAGCCAGACTCTGTGTATTAATAATGGAAAAACAGAACCACCATTCCTCATAAAACAAATAAAATCAAGAAACATAAAGCATCAGTTATAATAGTAAACCATACTAATAAAAGAATATTTTAAAACTACTGATAAATAGAATTTCTATTCATTAAAATCATATACATTTCTTACAATTTCCTAAACACCAATAAAATATTTCAAAACAGCATATATATCAAATAACACCCAATAATTAAAACTAATAAGGATTTTAAAAAGCCCCTGCTGTCCATACGTGGGAGCTCTTGATTTCCAGTCACCCTGATATTGTCAAGGATTAGGAGGTTATCCTTTCTCTCTCACACATACTCACATTTCCATTCTCTCTCACACATATACTGTCACATACATACACATTCATGCTCTTATACCCACCATAACCTCTCGCTCTCACAGACACTGACACACTCTCAAGCTCTAAGACACTCTCTCTCCCTCCACACACACACCCCCACACAAACTCTTACTCCCCTGGATTTTCTCATACATACTCTGTCTGGCTCCCTCACATACACACAAACACACACACCCAGGCAAGTTCCCAATCATTCTCACACACTGAAACTGACCCCCAGGCAGGCTTCCATTCAATTTCACACCACTCCCTCAGGCATGCACACATTCATTCTCACACACACAGACCCCCAGGCAGGCACCAATTCATTCTCACACACACATACACCACACACAGGCCGGCACCTATTCTCACACATACAAACCCCAGGAAGACACCCATACATTCTCATACACAGACACACCCTCAGGCAGGCACACACTAAAGGCAAACCCCCTCTCTTTCTTTTGCCAGCAACCTCGGAGCCTCTCTCATTCCTCTGCTGCCACTGTCACTGCTGCCGCATGGCTATTGGGGAGGCGCTGATTGCTGCTATTGGCACTGAAGCCCATTCTGCTGCCTCCTCTGTGCAGGCCCCATGGGTTTCCACTTCCTCCATGTTGATCTCGTACATTGTGAAATCAGCATAGAGAAAGTGCTACTCTTGCACATTACCAAAGATTACATGTGCCAATCAGTAAAAAGTAATTTATTTCTTTTTTTTTACCTTTGCTGTCTGATCTTAGTTTTCTAATCGGTTGGTCACAGGCTTTTTTGTTCCACCTCCCCTTTCTTATTTTTTTGCCAATTCCTTTCATATTGTCTTTTTTTCTATTTCTTTTCTCTCCATCTATCTTCTTCCCTCAAACATTCAGTCAGGTTCTCATTCTCACATGCTTTCTCTCTCTCACACACTTACAGGCTCTCTTTCATACAATCATTCATACAGTCTCTCTCTTGAACATGCTGTCTGACTCTCACACACCCAGGCTCTCTCTCACACCCACATGTTGTCTTGCTCAAGCACAGGCTCTCACTGTCACATGTTCTCTCTCATACAATCATTCATACACAGTCTCTCTCTTGCACATGCTGTCTGACTCTCACACACCCAGGCTCTCTCTCACTCCCACATGCTGTCTTGCTCAAGCACAGACTCTGTCACATGCTCTCTCTCATACAATCATTCATACACACTGGCTCTCACTGTCACATGCTGTCTCTCTCACACACACACACAGGCTCTCTCACATGCTGTCTCTGCAAACATTCAGGTCCTCACTCCCACACACAATCTCTCAACTCACCTCATACACACACACAATCGCTCAACTCACCTCATTCACGCACACAATCTCTCAACTCAGCTCACAGACGCACACAATCTCTCAACACAGACGCACACAATCGCTCAACTCAGCTCACAGACGCACACAATCGCTCAACTCACCTCACACACGCACTCTACGGGCCCTCAGCCTCTCTCTTACCTCTGGGCCTCCTCTTCACGGGTCGCTGCAGGATGGGCTCTGCAGCGGCCCTGATCTTCTCGGGCCGATCCGTGGTGGGGACCCTGCATCCGGCCTCCTCCTCTTCTTACCCGCTGCAACAACGCTGCTGCTCCTCTTCTGCATGCGGCTGACGCTCCTCCCCTTTCTGCCCGTGTGGCTCCGGCAACATTTTTCTTCCGGGGCCGCATGGGCAGGAAGGAGGCGGAGCACCTGCACGTTTAGACGTGCCCTTTTTCTTCGGGCCGTGGTGACGTGAACTCACCACGGCCATGCCGATCTTCCTGCTGTGTGTCCGCGGCACACAGCACAGCGATTCTTTACTGCTCAGCCACCAGTGGGATGAGCTCCACCGGCGGATGCATTGGCTCCCACTTGCCGGTGTGTCACGTGCACCGGGCTTGCGCGACACACCGGCACACCTCAGGCGACACACCAAAGTGTCGCGACACACACTTTGGAAAGCTCTTAACCACTCAAACATCGGTCATGACAGCAGTGGGCATGAAAATTGGCTGAATAGATCAAGATGTCTTCCAAGTGTACTATGATGTATGTATATAGTAAATCTCTGAATATGTCATTGAGAAAATTTTGAAAAACCACTAGGGCATCACCAGGTACTCATGGTGGCCATCACTAGAATTAAAAACAGTTTTCCACTCTTCATTCTTGCTTATCTGTATGAGGTTCTACACTCACCCCATCATAAATCCAACTTAATGAATATGGTAGTTCCTTGCAACCAGTCAAACAATTCTGATATTAGTGGTAAGGAGTATTTATTTTTTATGGTGATGGCATTTAAACCCCGGAAGTCAATACATGGGTGTAGTGAACCACCCATCTTGCCTGCAAAGAACTCAGCCCCAGAGGGAGAGGAAGATGATCTGAGGAACCTTCTCTGGAGATTCTTCCAGATGTATTCTAACATAGCACAGGTCTCCAGAATGGATAAAGAGTAGACTATCAAGAGGAGGTATCATAAGATGGTTGGCATAGTCCAGTGATAGCAAATTCCAGTCCTCATGTGCTACAATGAATATGTATGAGATAGATTTGCATACAATGGAGGCAGTGCATGCAAATCTTTCTCATGCATATTCATTATAAATATCCTGAAATTGAATACTGGAGTTCACCATCACTGGACAGACACAGGGATGATAAGGAGGCAGAGTCTCAGCCTGTATTTTACTGAAAATATCCGCAAGAGAGACATACGGCATGGGTAATCTTGGAAGTGTGCAGAGGTCTGTTGCACCAAGCTGCCTGGAAGGGCACACCAAAAATAGGCAATTTTGGAAATAGTAATTGCTCCAGGAGTGGATCCCTCCGTTTTCCTAATCCATGACTGGGTAAAGCAAATGTTGCTTACCTGTTACAGGTGTTCTCACAGGACAGCAGGATGTTAGTCCTCACATATAGGTGACATCACAGGATGGAGCCCAATCACGGAACACTTTTGTCAAAGTTTCTAGAACTTTGACTAGCCCCTACTGGGCATGCCCAGCATGGCACTAACCCTGCAGCCAGCAGGGGTCCCTCTTCAGTCTGGTTACAAAGCTACAGGGAGTGCCGAAAAATAAAATAAGAAAACGAACCCAACACCGCGGGGTGGCGGGCGGGTTTCGTGAGGACTAACATCCTGCTGTCCTGTGAGAACATCTGTTACAGGTAAGCAACATTTGCTTTCTCACAGGACAAGCAGGATGGTAGTCCTCACATATGGGTAAGTATGAGCTGAGGATATCCGAACATGCACCAAATGAAGCCAAAGGCGAGCAACAGGCACAACAACTGGGGCGGAATTTGGTAGAGGGCATCCTGAACCCCACCGGGCAGGCGGAAGGGTGTTGGTATGTCACATCGTAAATAGGTTACGCAAGACAGACTGGCCGAAGATGGAATCTTGTCTTCCGGCTTTGTCTAAGCAATAGTGGGCTGTAAAAGTATGGAGAGATCTCCAAGTGGCAGCCCTGCATATGTCAGCAAGCGGCACCGATCGTAGGTGTGCAACTGAAGTCGCCATAGCCCTCACAGAGTGTGCTTTAATACGATCTTGGAGTGGAATGCCCGCTTGCTGATAGCAAAAGGATATGCAGTCCGCTAGCCAGGAGGAGAGAGTCTGCTTACCCACAGGATGCCCCAATTTGTTAGGATGGAAAGACACAAATACTTGAGTGCTCTTCCTGTGGGCAGCTGTATGGTCTAAGTAGAACGCTAGAGCCCGTTTGCAGTCAAGGGTATGCAGAGCCTGCTCTCCTGGATTGGAATGAGGCCTGGGAAAGAAGGTAGGTAGTATAATGGATTGATTGAGATGAAACTCTGAGACTACCTTAGGTAAGAATTTAAGGTGAGTGCGAAGTACCGCCCGGTCTTGCAGAAGTTTAGTGTAAGGCGGCTAGGTAACTAGGGCCTGTAATTCACTAACTCTGCGAGCCGAAGTGATTGCCAAAAGGAAAATCACTTTCCATGTGAGAAAGCGAAGTTCACAGGATTGGAGAGCCTCAATTGGTGGTTTCATGAGACGAACCAAAACCAGGTTGAGATCCCAAGAAGGGGCCGGAGGACGCAGTGGAGGATTGAGGTGAAGCAAGCCTTTCAAAAATCGTGTAACCAGGGGTTGTACTGATATAGAAAAATCCCCGATACCTATATGGAAGGCAGCTACCGCACTGACATGCATTCTAATGGAGAATGTTTTAAGAGCTGACTCTGACAAGTGCCAGAGGTAGTCTAGAAACTTCGGGATTGGACAGGTAAAGGGATCAAGGGCCTGAGAAGAGCACCATGACGTGAACCTGTTCCATTTGTATGAATACAATTTTCTCGTGGAAGGTTTCCGTGAAGCAATCAAGACATGGGAGACTGGATCAGAAAGGTTAAGTGGCTGAAGGATTAACCTTTCAACATCCATGCTGTCAGGGACAGGGCCTGAAGATTGGGGTGGCGAAGGCACCCGTCGTTTTGAGTGATTAGAAGCGGGTCTGTTCAAAGAGGAATGTGCCTGCGAATGGAAAGATCCTGAAGAATTGAAAACCACACTTGGCGGGGCCAGTGGGGTGCTATCAGGATCATGGTCCCCTTGTTCTGACGTAACTTCATGAGAGTCTTCGAGAGAAGTGGAAGTGGAGGGAATGCGTATAGGAGAGCGGTTGACCATAATAGGGAGAACGCATCTCTTGGTGGACAATGTTGGCTGCGAGTGAGAGAGCAGAAATTGCCTACTTTGCGATTCTGAGGTGACGCAAAGAGGTCTATTTGAGGATAACCCCATTTTTAGAAGATGGAGTTCGCTACTGAGGGGTTTAGAGACCACTTGTGCGGTTGGAAGTTGCGACTCAACTTGTCTGCCAACAAGTTGGCCACTCCCGGCAAGTAGGTGGTCCTGAGGTACATTGAGTGGAAGAGGGCCTCCACCCATATCTGTGCAGCTTCCTAACACAGAAGGTAGGATCCTGTCCCTCCCTGTATGTTGATGTACCACATGGCCACCTGGTTGTCCGTCTGGATCAGGATGACTTGATTGGACAGGTGATCCTGAAATAATTGGAGAGCGTATCTTATTGCTCGAAGCTCCAGGAAATTGATTTGGTGTTTGGCTTCCTCTGGAGACCAGGAACCTTGTGTCTGGAGATCGGCCACATGGGCTCTCCATCCGAAGTTGAAAGCATCGGTGGTAAGAATTATTTGAGGGTTTGACGCTTGAAAAGTCTAGCCCTGCAGAAGATTTATGTGATTCATCTACCAGGCGAGAGACAGACGGAGTGAGTCAGTGATGTGGACAATGGTCGACAGGGGCTGAATGGATTGAGTCCATTGAGACCTTTGAGTCCACTGCATGACTCTCATGGCCAGGCAGGCCATTGGTGTGACCTGAACTGAGGACGCCATGTGTCCTAGAAGGATGAGAAAACGATGAGCAGTTGTCGAGTGTTGAGACTGCAGCTGTTGTGCCAGAGACACGAGAGTGAAGGCTCGTTGTCAAGGCAGGAAAGCCTTTGCCTGTAAGGTGTCCAAGTCTGCCCCAATGAACGATAAGGTTTGAGATGGGACTAAGGCAGATTTGTCGTAATTGACGAGAAATCCGAGTGAAATTAGAGTGTATAAGGTGAGATGTAGGGATGACAAAGCGGATTGCTGAGTCAGAGCCCTGATTAACCAGTGATCCAGATAGGGGTAGACGTGCACACCTTGAGTCCTGAGGAAGGCGGCTACTACATGAGGCATTTTGTAAATACTCGTGGTGCAGATGCTAAGCCGAATGGAAGCACTCGGTATTGATAGTGCTTGGGGCCTACGAGAAACCTCAGGAATTTGCGATGAGATAGAGTTATTGCAATATGAGTGTATGCGTCCTGAAGGTCGCGAGAGTAGAGCCAGTTCCTCTTTGAAGAAGAGGAAGCAGGGAGCCCAAGGTTACCATCTTGAACTTTTCTCTCTGAAGGTACTTGTTGAGGGCCTGTAGATCCAAAATTGGACGAACGCCTCCAGAGCTTTTGGGGATTAGAAAGTACCGGGAATAGAATCTGAGGCCTTGCTGAGGTGATGGTACTGGTTCTATCGCTCTGGACTGGAGTAGGAGGGAAGCCTCCTGTTCCAGGAGCAATGAATGGTCGGATGTTCTCCACGTCATTAGAGGTGAGGAATCCGGTGGGATGGAGAGAAAGTTGAGATGATAGCCTTGAGCAATTATTGCTAGGACCCAGTGGTCCGAGGTGATTGTTTGCCATATGTTGTTGAAATGGCACAAGCGACCTCCCACTGGGATCTTCGGTAATGGAATCTGGCTACTGCTCTCTATGCGAGAGTCAAAAACCAGAAGCAGAGCCCAGTTGGGGGGATGTCTGTGGCATTTGCTTACGAGTTTGACGAGACTGTGATTTGAGGAATGGTCTCGCAGAGCGGCATCTAGCTGCTGGCGGGTAGGACTTCTTTGGTCTATAAAAAGACTTTTTAGAGTCCTTCCGGAAAGGCTGTTTAGAAGGATAATCCGAAGGGAACAGAGAGAGCTGTCTGAGAGTCTCATGCTGGTCCTTTAGTTCAGCCACTGTCTTTTGAATCTGCTCATCAAAAAGATTGTCTCCAACGCAGGGGAGGTCAGACAACCGCTCTTGCACTTCTGGACAAAGGTCTGAAGACTTAAGCCAAGCCCATCGTTTTGCTGAAATAGCTGCTGCAGACACTGGTTGCAGTTTCAAAGATATCATAACATGATCTAATCTCATGTTTGCCTGCTTCCAAACCTTTATTAAGTAGGGTGTGGAACTTTTCTGGAAGTGACTGAGGCATGGAGGCTGTTAGGTCTTGAAGTTGCTTAAAAATGACTCTATTATATTGGGTCATATATAGTTGGTAAGCAGCAATTTGGAAGATCAACATTGATCTTTGAAAGACTTGGCAACCAATGGTATCCAAAAACTTTTGTTCCTTGTCAGGGGGAAAGGAAATATGAGTTTTGGACCTTTTTGCTTTCTTTTGCGCAGATGCAACCACCACAGATTGGTGATCCAATTGAGGCTTTTGAAAACCTGGAGCTGACTACACCAAGTAGGTAGAATCAGTTTTCCTGTGGACTGGTGCAATAGAGCAAGGATGTTCCCAGTTCTTTTTGAGAAGGTCAAGAAGAACTTGATGGATGGGGATGGAGGTGATTTCCTTGGGCGCATCCAGGAATTGAAGCAACTCCATCATCTGATGTCTGTCGTCCTGTTCCATTAGTAACTGGAAGGGGACTAATTCAGACATGTCCTTCGCAAAGTTTATGAAAGAAAGGTCCTCTGGAGGAGAACACTTTCTACTTTCAGTAGGTGAAGGTGGTGAAGGTAAATCAGTGTCTGGTGAAGAATCATCAGTCCAGGTATCATAAGAATCCGCACCTGTGCCTTTAGGGACTGTAGAGGGACAGGGTAGTTGGATACCTGAAGGTCCCGGTTTAGGCTCTGAAGGCATCGAAGGAATAACTGGAGGCACCGATGAAGGCAATGAAGGTCCTGGCGCAGGCATCAAGGGCATCGGTGGATGGCTCGATGGCGATGGTGGGGGCATCGATATCAATCTCGATGGCTGAGGCAGTACTACCGAAGGAGGGATGCGGAACAGTGTTTCTCCTCCCGATGATAAAGTCAACGGGGAGGTTACTGGAGCCATCGGAGACCTGGGATCCACCGGTGGAAAGGCTGCAATAAGCGCTTCCATCCTCGAGAGCAGCGGTGCCAATGCTGCTGGAATCGGGTCGGTTCTCGGTTCCACTATCGGTACCGATATCGGTGCCGGGGGAACATCGAGTCGATGAATCGTCTAGTCGATGGCCTCCTGAACCATCTGGTCCGGTTCTTCTCGGAGACCTGGAGCAAGTAGCCGCAGCTCCGGAACAGAAGAAGGAGGCAGAGGCATAGCCGGAAGGACCACCGTTAAAGGCAGAGTCGCGGCTCCCGATACCCTGTCGGGTGAGGATTGTCTCGGTGACACGGTCACCGAAAAGGTTGGTGCCTTTTCTGGACGGGGTTTCTTCGGCGGCGGCTCAGACGATGGCGAGGTCGATGGCTTTGATGCCTCGATTGTCCTAGACTTTCGGTACCGATGGCGATGTTTCTCCTTACGATCCCCTTGGTCCTGAGGGGGAGAAGAGGGTGTCGAAGACCGGGAAGTTATCGACGCCAGGTGGTCACCGGTCGGAGGACGATGCTGGCGCGACGTTGATGGTGCCAGTTCCGATGACGTCGATGCAATGGATGGAGTCGGGGTTTGAGCATGGAAGAGAAGTCCCATCTTCTCCATTCTGGCCTTGCGACCTTTTGGTGTCATTAGGGCACATTTGGTGCAGATCAAGACATCGTACTCTCGTCCAAGACACAGTACACAGACTTTATGCGGGTCTGCAATGGACATGGTACTAGTACAGTCCGGACACCGACGGAACCCTGATGCCATGGCCATGAAAAAATCAAGCCGTGGTACGGTCAACGGCCAGTAGGCCGCGAGGGCCAAACTCGACGGTAATCGACGGAAAACGGGTAAAAACTTACTGGAGTACCGCAGACTGAAAAAAGTTAACGGAAAGACCCCTGTGGGGCAATTTAACTTTAAATACTTCCGTGAGGAAAATTCCTGTCAGGAATACTTGCAGAGCTCCTTAACTGCGTGGCAACTGCTGTGCAGAAAAAAGAAAACTGAAGAGGGACCTCTGCTGGCTGCAGGGTTAGTGCCATGCTGGGCATGCCCAGTAGGGGCCAGTCAAAGTTCTAGAAACTTTGACAAAAGTGTTCCGTGATTGGGCTCCATCCTGTGATGTCACCCATATGTGAGGACTACCATCCTGCTTGTCCTGTGAGAATGACATTGTAACTAGGGAATGAGGAATAATCCAGGGTTGACAGATTTTCGGAGCACGAAGAATAAGAAGTGTTCCTCATGAAAAAGTCCCACATTTAGGATCATAGGTTCTGTCATCCCATGAATAGCACTGAGAACTAGCTACTCGTAGACAGACGCTATGCATCCAGGGTTGTTCAACAGTACTAGTGGTAACTGGAATTCCTTCACTAGAGTTTCGTCAATAAAGTTGCCGGCGATACCAGAATGCAAGAAGACCTCCGAGAAGAATCTCTTATGTCCAGAGCTCAACTAGACAGTCAAAATAATTTGTTGTGGGGTAGTCGAATAGGTATTGCCTAGGGAAGCATCCAATAATATTAACAAAATAGATCCTCAAAAGAGCAGAGAATCTCCACCTAAATGACACAAATCACAAGAAAGGAAACTCGAGAAAATTGATGGATTAACTGTTATGCTCAGGCTTGTGAACCCTTGGGCCGACGGGAGGATGGTGTACCTTAGGAGGAAGATCCGTAGGTTCTCCCATCGGGTGGCGAGGCAGAACAGAAGATGCGACCAGCTGACCCTCAGCACTGGAGACTGAGGCGACTGTGGAAGCAGATGAAGAGTCGTGACGTCCAGGAGAAGAGTGGAGTCTTCGCCACTGGAAGTCCGCGGTCCCCCCAGGAGGAGCCTGTAGGGACCCGGACCTCTGGGACTTAGGTGGGCCCTTGAAGACGATGGTCCAGAAGAAGTCCGAGGTCACGTGCCAGAGGGTCGTCGCTTACCAGTCCGAGGTCGTATACCAAGGGATTGCCACTTGCCAGTCCGAAGTCACACACCAGGAATCACCGTTAGCCAATCCGAAGTCAGCAACCAGGAACACCAAGACAAGACAGGAAAAAGGATCCAAAGCGCAAAAAGACTCACCGAAGCAAGCAGACTTAAACAGCGCTACAAGAGACGTTGCCAAGTTGAGGAATGAGCAGAGGAAGTCTCCTTTTATACGTCCTCTGCTCTGGCTCATAGGGAACAGCTGATGATGGTTAAAGGGATCAGATCCCTTTAATTCTAATGAGGAGGCACGGCCTCGCGCCAAAAGATGGCGACGGCCATCTTGGATTTCCTACGCGGAGGAAAGACTGCAGGGATGCCGCGAGGGAGGCGCAGAGACGGCTCCTCACCCGGCGACCATTACTAGGACCCATGCCGGAGCGACGGGCACCGAATCAGGGGCTTCCCCCGGGGCTCCCGCGGCAGTTCGCCATCGCTTGCAAGGTAGGGGACCACGGTCGTGGCCTTCCTCGGCCGCGGAACACAACATTAACAATCCTGTCTTGCAAAAACTTTTTAAAAATTTGAGCTTCTTAAATATAAGCTTCTTAAAATATTTCATCACGCATCCGCTAGCCTGACAGCATGCCCTGCAATATACGGGCCACCCAGACAGTTCCATCATTTGCGATTCATATAAGAAAAAATCTTTTTTAAGTCTTTTTTACTTTACAAATAAAAATATGTTGGTTGTACTAATAGTGATTATTTGCAAATTAAAAAAGACTTAAAGATTTTTTCTTATCCATCAGTTTTCTTGAGTTTCCTTTCTTGTGACTAGGGTAGCTTCCCCCATTAACCCTAAGAATGAGTATTTGCCAATTTTTTTGCAGCATGATGGCCCTTGCCAGAACAGTATGGGGACAGGTTGAGTAATTATCGCTGGCATTTCTCCACTTCCAAGAGCTTGGCATAAGCCATTTGCATGGGCTACTCCTCTGAGGTTGGCTGTGGTGGAGACTGGACAGGAGACAACTTCAGTCTCTGAAATCTGGGAGCCAAATTTCAATAGCATCGAGGTGGGCCCCAGACCTCGCCAATCTCTACATGAATTCTTTTGAGGAAAAGTGGTTGACTTGCCATCCTTTTAAAGATCATCTTGTTGTCTGGAAACAGTACATCGATGATGTCTTTATTTTATGGAGAGATGATGAGGATATTTTCAATTCTTTTTTGATCTGGTTGAATTCATGCAATCTCCACCTCAAATTCACTGCTAATATTCAACGGTTGGACCATTAGATGACCGAGGGGTTAAAGGGGCTCTTAGGGAAGATAAGACCATTACAGAAAGACTAAATGAATTCTTTGCTTCCGTGTTTACTAATGAGGATGTTGGGGAGATACCAGTTCCTGAGATGGTTTTCAGGGGTGATGAGTCAGATGAACTGAACAAAATCACTGTGAACCTAGAAGATGTAGTAGGCCAGATTGACAAACTAAAGAGTGGCAAATCACCTGGACCGGATGGTATGCATCCTAGGGTACTGAAGGAACTAAAAAATGAAATTTCTGATCTATTATCTATTATCTATTAGTTAAAATTTGTAACCTACCATTAAAATCATCCATTGTACCTGAAGACTGGAGGGTGGCCAATGTAACCCCAATATTTCAAAAAGGCACCAGGGGCGATCCGGGTAACTATAGACCAGTGAGCCTGACTTCAGTGCCGGAAAAAATAGTGGAAACTATCTTACATCTTTCTATATGCTGTAATCTTACAGCATATAGAAAGACATGATTTAATGGAAAACAGTCAACATGGATTTACCCAAGGGAAGTCTTGCCTAACAAATCTGCTTCATTTTTTTAAGTGGTTAATAAACATGTGGATAAAGGTGAACCGGTAGATGTAGTGTATTTGGATTTTCAGAAGGCATTTGACAAAGTCCCTCATGAGAGGCTTCTAAGAAAACTAAAAAGTCATGGGATAGAGGCAATGTGCATTTGTGGATAACAAACTGGTTTGTTAATGTATTTGTTAATGTATCTGTTGAAAATCCAATAAAAATTGTTTAAACATAAAAGGCAGGAAACAGAGAGTAGGATTAAATGGTCAATTTTCTCAGTGAAAAAGGGTAAAGAGTGGAGTGCCTCAGGGATCTCTACTTGGACCAGTGCTTTTCAATATATATATAAATGATCTGGAAAGGAATACGACGAGTGAGGTTATCAAATTTGTGGATAATACAAAATTATTCAGAGTAGTTAAATCACAAGCAGATTGTGTTACATTACAGGAGGACCTTGCAAGACTGGAAGATTGGGCATCCAAATGGCAGATGAAGTTTAATGTGGACAAGTGCAAGGTGTTGCATATAGGGAAAAATAACCCTTGCTGTAGTTACATGATGTTAGGTTCCACATTAGGAACTACCACCCAGGAAAAAGATCTAAGCATCATAGTGGATAATACTTTAAAATCGTCGGCTCAATGTGCTGCAGCAGTCAAAAAAGCAAATAGAATGTTAGGAATTATTATGAAGGGAATGGTTAATAGAACGGAAAATGTCATAATGCCTCTGTATCGCTCCATGGTGAGACCGCACCTTGAATACTGTGTACAATTCTGGTCGCCACATCTCAAAAAAGATATAGTTGCGATGGAGAAGGTAAAGAGAAGGGCAACCAAAATGATAAAGGGGATGGAACAGCTCCCCTATGAGGAAAGGCTGAAAAGGTTAGGGCTGTTCTGCTTGGAGAAGAGACGGCTGAGGGGGGATATGATAGAGTTCTTTAAGATCATGAGAGGTCTTGAATGAGTAGATGTGAATCGGTTATTTAAACTTTCGAATAATAGAAGGACTAGGGGGCTTCCATGAAGTTAGCATGTAACACATTTAAGACTAATCGGAGAAAAAGCAAAATTGCTTACCTTGTAATAGGTGTTATCCCAGGACAGCAGGATGTAGTCCTCACATATGGGTGACATCGGTAATGGAGCCCTATACGGAAAAACTTGCCAAAGTTTCCATGAAACTTTTGACTGGCACCCAGAGTGCCCAGTGAGCATGCCCAGCATGCCATGATATTCTCTGCCACAGGGGTCTCCCTTCAGTCTGTTTTGTAGCAATTTAGCGTTAGCCAAAAAATAAAATAATAAAACGTAACGGACCCAAATCCGCGGGGTGGTGAGTGGGTTTCGTGAGGACTATATCCTGGTGTCCTGGGATAACACCTATTACAAGGTATGCAATTTTGCTTTATCCCAGGACAAGCAGGATGCTAGTCCTCACATATGGGTGATTAGCAAGCTAGAGGCTGAGTCATTTTGTAGTGAAGCAAACTTGCAGTCTTGTTGATGGAAATGAGTCAGCCGAAGATCACAGCAGGATGGATGTAGAAGGAGTTGGGTTTAAACTGGAAACAAGTTCTTTAAGACAGATTGTCCATAGGCTGAATCTTGTCTTCCTTCTTTGTCTAAACAGTAGTGAGCTGCAAAGGTGTGAAGAGAACTCCATGTTGCTGCTTTACATATGTCAAGAATAGGCACAGAGTGAAGGTGTGCTACTGAGGTTGACATTGCCCTTACTGAATGAGCTTTTACTCGCCCTTGAAGAGTAAGGCCTGCTTTATCATAACAAAATTGTATGCAATCTGCTAGCCAGTTGGACAAAGTTTGTTTACCCACTGCTTTACCTGGTTTGTTTGGATCATAAGATACAAAAAGTTGACTGGATTTCCTGTTTACTGCAGTGCGGTTTAGGTAGAAAGATAATGCACGCTTGCAGTCCAGGGTATGTAACGCCCGTTCACCTTGGTGAGAATGAGGCCTTGGAAAGAATGTGGGTAAAACTATGGATTGATTCAAGTGGAATTCCATAACAACCTTGGGATGGAACTTAGGATGAGTATGGAGAACCACCCTGTCATGTAGGAACTTTGTAAAAGGTTTGTATGTAACAAATGCTTGTAGCTCACTGATTCTTCTAGCTGATGTAATGGCTATGAGGAAGATAGTTTTCCATGTAAGAAATTTAAGATCACAGGTATCTATGGTTTCGAATGGAGAACGCATGAGTCTGGTTAATACTACGTTTAGGTCCCATTGTATGCTTGGGGGACGAAGTGGTGGTTTAAGGTGAGATAAACCTTTCATAAATCTACTAACGAGAAGTTGTGTAGAGATAGGTGCATCTCCCAGTTTGTTATGGTAAGCTGAGATTGCACTTAAGTGTACTCTTACAGATGAAGTCTGGAGACCAGAGTCTGAAAGATGATACAAATAGCCTAATAAGGAAGTGGTAGAGCAAGTGAAAGGATCAGTATTGTTGTGCTTGCACCACAAAGTTTACCGTTTCCATTTGGAGTAATAATTCTTTCTAGTGGAAGGTTTACGTGACGCTATAAGCACTTGAGATATGTTGGTTGGAAGGTTGAGTGGTTGTAAAATCAAGCTCTCAACATCCATGCTGTCAGGGCCAGGGATTGGAGGTTTGGATGGCGCAATCGACCCTGATCCTGAGTTATGAGAGTGGGAGCTACTCCCAGACGAATGGGATCTCTGACTGAGAGGTCTAGAAGGGTGGGAAACCATACTTGTCGAGGCCAATACAGGGCTATGAGTATCATAGATCCCTTGTCGTGTTGTAGTTTTACTAGCGTCTTGGGTATGAGCGGTATCGGAAGATACGCGTATAGCAGGCCTGAGTTCCAATGGCGAGCAAAGGCGTCCTTTGGCAGGCTGTTCTCCTGCCATAGCAGAGAGTAATAATGGTTCACTTTGTAGTTCAGATGGGATGCGAAGAGATCTATTGTTGGTTGACCCCAACATTGAAAGATCTTGGTTGCTGTCGCTGGATCCAAAGACCACTCGTGTGGCTGGAACTGACGACTGAGGCGATCGGCTAATATGTTGTGGATGCCTGCTAGGTAAGTGGCCCGTAGAAGCATTGAATGTGTTAGGGCCCAGTCCCAAATTTGGGCTGCTTTCTGGCATAGGAGATACGAGCCCGTTCCCCCTTGCTTGTTGATGTACCACATGGCCACTGTGTTGTCTGTTTGTATAAGTACCGTCTTGTGTGAAAGGCAGTCCTTGAACGCATGCAGCGCATAACGTATAGCTCGAAGCTCTAGGAAGTTTATCTGAAAAGTGGCTTCGGTCTTTGTCCACGTCCCTTGGGTCTGCAGATGACCAATGTGCGCTCCCCAGCCTAAAGTGGATGCATCTGTAGTTAATTTTACTTGCGGAACTGGTTGCTGGAAAGGTAGACCTTTTAGCAAATTGTTCATTGATGTCCACCGGAGGAGGGAAGAACGCAGTTCCTGAGTTATTTGAATGTGGGAGGACAGTGGCTGAATGGCTTGAATCCATTGTGTTTTGAGAGACCATTGCATTAATCGCATTGTGAGTCTGGTCATGGGAGTGACATGAACTGTGGAGGCCATGTGACCGAGGAGGGTGAGGCACTGATGAGCTGTGACCCGAGATAGAGTTCGGAGAGAGTGTGACAGGAGATTGAGTGTGTGGGCATGGTCTCTTGGAAGAAAACCTTTTGCTGTGATGGTATATAAATCTGCACCAATGAATTGTAGAAGGTGAAATGGTGTGAAATGGGATTTCTGATAATTGATGAGAAACCCCAAGGAGTGAACTAAGTTGATTGAGAGCTTGAGTGAATTGAGAGCTCCTTCTTTTGTTCGACTCCTGATGAGCCAATCGTCTACATAAGGAAATATGTGCACCTTTTGTTTGTGGAGGTGTACCACCGCCACCGCTAGACACTTTGTGAATACTCGTGGTGCTGAGGCGAGGCCGAATGGGAGCACCCGGTATTGAAAATGTTGTCCCTCGACCAGAAATCGCAAGTATTTGCGATGAGGAGGAAAGATGGGAATGTGAGCGAAGGCGTCTTGAAGATCCAGAGAGCAGAGCCAATCCCCTTTTTGAAGAAGAGGTAGCATGGTGCCTAATGATACCATCCTGAATTATTTTTTTTTGAGAAATTTGTTGAGATTTCTGAGCTCTAGGATAGGACGTAGGCCTCCTGTTTTCTCTGGAATGAGGAAATATCGGGAGTAGAATCCTCTGCCCTGCTGGGGCCGGGGAACTGGTTCTATGGCCCTGGTCTCAGAAGGGTGGATAATTCTGTTTTTAGGAGCTTGGAGTGATGGTTCACTGTCCAAGAGGAGATTGGTGGAGTTTCTTTTGGTACAGTGAGAAAATCCAATCGGTACCCCTGAGCTGTAATGGAAAGTACCCACTGGTCTGTAGTTATGGAGGTCCAGGTGTGATGAAAGAAGGCTATACGACCTCCTACTGGTAAGTGCGGGACTGGATTGAAGGATAGGCTTCTGCTCTCTGAGTATATCTCAAAACCCTGACGTTGAGGCAGTCTGAGGAGGGGGTTGAGGCCTGGAAGGCCTTTGTTGCCTAGACTGGGAACGCTGAGCTGGGCGAGATGTTCGTGTACGGCTTGTTGGAGGATAGTAACGTCGTTGGCGGTAATATGGATGTCTTGCATCCCGTCTGGGTAGTCTCCTGGAAGGAGGTTGGGACTCCTGAGGAATTAAGGAGAGCTGTTTCAGAGTCTCGGTATGTTCTTTTAACATGGCGACTGCTTCCTTTACCTTGTCTCCAAAAAGGTTGTCTCCAAGACAAGGAAGGTCGGCAAATCTCTCCTGCACCTCCGGCCTTAAATCTGATGCCTTAAGCCAAGCCCACCGACGAGCTGTAATTCCCGAAGCTGACAGACGAGATGCGGTTTCAAAGCTGTCATAAGTCGCCCTGACCTCATGTTTGCCCTGCATCTAGGCCTGTATGCACCAGTTGAAAAAAGGCTTCCTGGAACTGATCAGGGAGTGTCTGGGTAAGCTCCTGGACCTGCTTCCAGAGATTATGTTGGTACTGGTTCATGAAGAGTTGGTAAGCAGCAATTCGAGAGACCAACATAGACCCTTGAAATACTTTACGGCCTAAATTATCAAGGAATCTATTATCCTTCCCTGGTGGTGTTGAGGAGTGAGTTTTCACTCTTTTTGCTTTTTTCTGTGCTGACTCAACTACCACGGATTGGTGAGGTAGCTGAGCCTTTTGGAATCCTGGAATTGGTTGAACCAGGTATGTTGCATCTGATCTCTTGTTAACCGATGCAAGTGAGCCAGGATGTTCCCACAGTTGGTACATGAGTTCCTGTAGCACCTCATGCACTGGCACAGCCAAAATTTCCTTTGGTGGATCTACAAATTGTAGAACCTCCAATGTCTTTTGTCTGGAATCTATCTCTGACTGTAGTTGGAAAGGGATAGTCTCCGCCATGTCTTTTACGAAATTGGAGAATGACAAATCCTCCGGAGGAGACTTTTGACGGTCCTCTGGAGGTGAAGGTTCAGAAAGCATGTCCTCATCTGAAGAGACATCCGTGTCAGTATCTGTTCCGGTGTCCCTTGGGTGAATTGTCGACTGTGGCCTAAAAGGCATCGATGGTAAAGCCTTTGGCATCGGTGGGAATAGAGGAGACTGTGGGTGGTGAGGCCTAGGAACTCCTGAAGGTCCCGGTGTGGGTTCTGGTAAGGTGTCCTCCTCGATGCCTTGAGGTTTTTTCGAAACGGCATCGATTAAAATATTCAATTTTTGCATCAGAGGTTCGAAAAAAGAAATCTCTGGGGCTGGCATCGATGGAGTCATTGGAGGAATCGATGCTGGAATCGGAGGCGGCACCGATGGCATCGGTGGCGGGATCGATGGTGACATCGGTATCGAGGGTAATGGATCCGACGGTACCGGAGCTGGTGTCAATGGCAAAATCGGTGTTGATGGTTGTAATGGCATCGTATCGAGGAGTGCATCTCGTACTGCTTGACGGATATATCCATCAAGTTCCGCCTGCATAGCTGATGGAATCAGAGCAGCTATGGGGGGAGGCAGCGATGCCAGTACCTCCTCAGAGCCCTGAGGAGGTATGGTACCCTGCACCGATACCTGTGGGGATCGCCCTGGAATCGTAGGCCTCGGAGACTCCACGCTCAGCCGAGCTTTCTTAGCGGAGGAGGCCGATTCCGTCGATGACGTAGCGGGCACCGGATCGAAGGTTGAGGAGTGCGGGCGTCGGTGCCGATGTCGATGTTTCTCCTTTGATTTTTCACTGCCCGACGTGGACGCCTTCGACGATGGTGAGGGGGAGTGATTGGATGCATCTCCGGCCTCACCTGGTAGTCATTTTTTAAGTATGACCTTATGAATCGCTCCAGCTGGAGACGATTGAGCTGACATCGATTGTTGCTGGGAGCAACTGAATTTTAAAAAGTTGCTCCATTTTCTCCATCCGGAGCCAACGTCGCTTCGATGTCATCTCGGCGCACAGGGGGTAGGACCGGACATCGTGGTTCTCGCCGAGGCAGAGCACACATTCTTGGTGCCAGTCCGTTATGGACATGGTTCTGGCACAATTTGGATATTTTTTGAAGCCCGAAGCCATTCTAGTCGGACAGCCGTCGACGACTATGGAACGAAAAAACGGTGCGGAACTGAGGAAAATCAGAGAAAAAAACTTACCACGATGGTGACAAAGGGAGACCCTTGCCGTTGAAAGTTTTTCTAACACTTTTTTTAAGTTATGAAGTGTGGAGAAAAATCACCACAGGACTCCAATTTAACCACGAGGCTAATGGCTCCGCGGAAAAAAGAAGAATGAAGGGAGACCCCTGTGGCAGAGAATATCATGGCATGCTGGGCATGCTCAGTGGGCACTCTGGGTGCCAGTCAAAAGTTTCATGGAAACTTTGACAGAAGTTTTTCATTATAGGGCTCCATTACCGATGTCACCCATATGTGAGGACTAGCATCCTGCTTGTCCTGGGATAATTCTTTTTCACTCAACACACAATAAAGCTCTGGAATTTGTTGCCAGAGGATATGGTTAGTGCAGTTAGTGTAGCTGGGTTCAAAAAAGGTCTGGATAAGTTCTTAGAGGAGAAGTCCATTAACGGCTATTAATCAAGTTTACTTAGGGAATAGCCACTGCTATTAATTGCATCAGTCGCATGGGATCTTTTTAGTGTTTGGGTAATTGCCAGGTTCTTGTGGCCTGGTTTGGCCTCTGTTGGAAACAGGATGCTGGGCTTGATGGACCTTTGGTCTGACCCAGCATGGCAATTTCTTATGTTCTTATGTTCTTATGACAGAGGATCATGAGGACAGGAAGAAACTCATTTCTTTCAAAATTAATAGCAGATTCTTAGGTGAAATTTTATTAAACAATCTTAATTTTCTAAAGGAGGCAATGGGGGTATCTCAGGAAGCTGAACTGTTGATGAAGCATCAATAGCAAACTCTGCTTAAAATAGTTTTCATTTTGTTTATAAATGTTACAACAAAGTATTCTGCTATGAGTTTCACTAAATTAGAATTTGATGACATCTGGAGTCCTTTAACCTATGACAGTAGATTGAAGAAGCATGTAGTCGGATTTTTAGTCTTCCTGAGATTATTAGTAAAGAAGGCTCTCTTGGCATTCTTTGTTTTTATTGTGATCCATGACAGACATGAACTTTCATTCTGAGGTCACTTGTTGAAGCTACTAGCCACCTTCTAAGGACATCAGAGGAATAATAAGCTTAGCAACACTAAATGTATTGTGGATAATGTAGTCCTGCATGCAGTTGGAGAATTATTATTTTTACTATAAACTTTAATTAGCATTAATATTAATATTAACAATTTCAAAACTGCTGTCAAATTGTTTCACTATCCTAGATGTCCAGTGAAATAAATATACAAAGTTTTATCAATTCTTTTTTATATATAGCTTTATTTTAATATCAGATTAACTTTCGCAGTCAATATATTTTCTTCTTACAAAAATTATACAAACATATTGGCATTATATGCCAATTTTTATTGCTAGTGTTTTAAAGCTGTACTTCATAATATTAAAGGTAGGAATGGAAACAGTGCCATCATGTGATATTTTTCAGGGTACTTCATTTCATTTATTTCTGGACAGTTTATAGATGCTTTACAAAGATTACTAAGAAAAACACTGAAGAAGCAAACTAAATGTCTTTTGCAATGTCTTTGTTTAAGAAATGTAAAAATGTACTGAACATGAAAAGAATTTCTTTCTTTATATGTAAGCAAAACTAAAAGCTGCATCACGTTTTTTTATCATCTTTAGACAAAAATCATAGAAACCTGATGGCAGAAAAAGACTATGTGGCCCATCTAGCTTGCCCGTTCATGTAATTTATCTAGCCTTTACAATTGCTATCACTCCCTCAGAGATTCCCTACATTTATTAGATGCTTTCTTGATTTAGATACCGTTTTTGCCTCACCATCTCAACTGGTAGGCTGTTCTATACATCCACTACCCTCTCTATAAAGAAATATTTCTTAAGATTATTCCTGTCTACCCCATTTTACCCTTATTCCGTGAACCCTTGTTCTAGAGCATTCTTTCCAGTGAAAGAGATTAGCCTCCTATGCAAGGAAACCTTTGATATATTTAAATGTTTCTATTATAATCTTCCCTATCTCACCTTTCCTCTAGGGTGTACATGTTTGAGTCTATCCCCATATGCTTTATTTATTTATTTATTGCTTTTATATACCGAAGTTCGTTTGCATATCACATTGGTTTACAAGGAACAGATAGCTAAACATTTTGAAGTATTAAGAATAAGAAATTACATCTCAACATTATAAGAGGCAACCACGGGAGGGGGGGGGTTTGCAGACAGAGGGGTTAATGATGTGCAGAGAGTGATTCAAACAATTCAATTGCATTTTTTATATACATTGTTTCAGAAAAAAATGGGTGCAACCAGGGGAGTAACTTTGTACAGACGTTTTATCAAAAGATACTTGGGTTAGATGTCTTACTAGAAGGTGAGGGGGGAAGTTATGGGAAGGCCTGTTTGAATAGCTAGGTTGTTAATTCTGTGTACTGGGTTCTAGTCTTAATTCGGGGGGCACTGAGTTCCAGATAGAGAGGCCGGCAAGAGATAGTGCTCGTTCTCTGGTGGAGTTCAAGTAAGTTTAGTTGAGGGTATGTGTATGGTTCTGGTGATGGCAGATCTGGTGTGTCTTTTGCGGGTTTGGAAATGGAAGGAGTCGTTTAGCCAGTGTATGTTTTGGTTGTGTATGGTCTTATGTATTATCGAGCAACTCTTAAAGAGAATTCTGGAGTGAATTGGGAGCCAGTGAAGGTCTCTTAGAATGGGGGTGATGTGTCTTTTCTCAGAGTGTTGGTCAGGACTCTGGTGGTGGCATTTTGTAATATTTAGAGGGGTTTAAGGGTTGATGTGGGGAGACCTAGTAGAATGGTGTTGCAGTAGTCTATTTTGGAGAAGATAATTGCCTGGAGGACGGTTCGGCAGTCATTTAGATGTAGGACGGGGGTCTTAGTTGTTTTAGTACATAAAGTTTGTAGTAGCATTCTTTCATTGTAGTGTTTATGAATTTCTTTAGGTTGAGTTCGCTGTCTAAGATGACGCCTAGATCTCTTACATAATGTGTGATCAAGTGTTTAGGATGGAGGGAGTTTAATTCAGTCAGGGTCTTTTCCTTTGGGTTGTGCGATATTATTAGGAGTTCGGTTTTAGATGTATTAAAGGCCAGATTCAATTGGGTCAGTAGATGGTTGATAGTGGAGAGATGAGTTTCCCCAGAGTTACAGAGATTTAATAATGGAATCAGTAATAGGGATTAGAATTTTGATGTCATCGGCGTAGATGAAGTGTGTGAGGCTTGCATATGGGCAGCTGTATATGTTGAAAAGAGTAGTTGATAGTGAGGAACCTTGGGGGACACCTCAGGTTAGTTTGAAATGTGCAGATTCACTGTTTCCTATTTTGACCTTGTATTGTCTGTCTGTTAGATAGGATTTGAACCAGAGTAGGGCACTACCTGTTATGCCAATTTCAGAGAGTCTATCTATAAGAATTTTTTTGGCTGATGGTGTCAAAGGCTGCTGAGATGTCTAACATTGCTAGAATGTAAGATTGTCCATTGTCTATTCCTTTGAGGAGTGTATCGGTTAGGGAGATTAGTAGAGTTTCAGTGCTAAAGAATTTGCGAAAACCGAATTGGGATGGGTATAGAATGTTGTGTTTCTCTAAGTGTTCCCTGAGTTGGAAGTTAACTACTTTCTCAAGGAGTTTGGCTAAGAAGGGGAGAATGGAGACTGGCCTGAAGTTAGCTGATCTTCTGGGTTCAGATTGGGTTTTTTTAGGATGGGTTTGACTATGGCCTGGGACATTTCCATGTGCTAGTAACGTGTTAATGATTTGAGAGAGGAGTTTGGCTAATAAGTTAGGTATCGTTTTTAGGGATTTTATGGGGATGGCATCGGCTGGGTGAGTAACAGGGTTTATTTTTTTTTTATACTTGATTCAATTTCAGTAGAGGAGGTGGTCTCGAAGGTGTCTAGAATCACATTTAGGTTTTTTGGGAGACAGATCTCGTTTGTGTTAGATGATGAAAAGTTCCCTGTTAGGTTAGTGATTTTGTCATTAAAGAAGTGGGCAAGATCGTTGCATTTGGCTTGGGAGTCTTCATCCGATATAGGGGGGGGGGAGATGTTTTAGTAAGGTCGGCTACACAGGAGAATTTTCTTAGAGTAGAAGTCGCATTTGGTTTTAAGAATCATGGTTCTGTTATTGTGAAGGGAGGTTCTGTATGTGGATATTAGGCTGGGAGAGGGGTGGTTTCTCCATTTTTTTTCAATGTTTCTTAGGGAGCATTTAATTTTTTTTAATTTGAGGGAGTACCAGGTTTTTTTGTCATTAAGGGATGGATCTAGTTTTTTGGTATTAGAGGGCAGTATTTGTTTGCTATGTTGTTTTTTATGTTGTTCCATGTAGAGAGGGCCGATTCGGTGTTTGTAAGGTCTAGTTCATTAAGGGCGTCAGGTAGCGATTTGATTAAGTCATCTTTGTTGCAGGTTTTTCTGAACTGGATTGTGGGGTTGTGAGTTGGAGGTGAGTTGACTGTTCTGTTTATGGTGAGATTAGCTTGTATCAATGAGTGGTCAGACCAAGGGATGTTGGTACAGGAAGGTGCTAGGGAGTTTTGTATGTGTGAGTTTATGAAAATTAAGTCAAGGGAGTGACAGCTTTGTGAGTGGGGCAGTTAATGATTTGATTAAAACCCATAGCATTAAGAGAGGTCAGTAGGGCTTCACAACTGGAGTTAAGGGGACAGGGTCTACGTGAAGTTTGAAGTTGCCTAATATAATGGCAGGGATGTCTATGTTTTCAGTAATTAATTCAATGAGGGGGGAGGCATTGTTTTCAAGGAGGCCAGGGGGTATATACCAGTCAGACTTGAAGTTGAGTGGATTTGAAGAAACCTATTTCGTATCTCGGTGCGGTGTGAATGGTCTGAGGTGTAAGTTTGAGTTCTTTCTTCACTGTAATAGGCCACCTCCTCTTTTGTTTTTCCTTGGAATGGAGAAGATGCACAACGCATAATAAAGATGCACAACGCACAATAAAGCTCTGGAATTTGTTGCCAGAGGATGTGGTTACTGCAGTTAGTGTAGCTGGGTTCAAAAAAGGTTTGGATAAGTTCTTGGAGGAGAAGTCCATTAATGGCTATTAATCAATTTTACTTAGCGAATAGCCACTGCTATTAATTTCATCAGTAGCATGGGTTCTTCTTAGTGTTTGGGTAATTGCCAGGTTCTTGTGGCCTGGTTTTGGCCTCTGTTGGAAACAGGATGCTGGGCTTGATGGACCCTTGGTCTGACCCAGCAAGGCAATTTCTTATGTTCTTATGTTCTTAGGTGGGTTGGTAGTTGGTTTATGAAGACTATGCCAGTTTTTTTGAACCATGTTTCTGTTATGGCGCATATGTCAGGGTTGTGGTCAAGAAGGATGTCATTCAGAATGTTTTTTTTTTTTTAAACTAGTGATTGGGTGTTGAATAGAATTAGGAAGAAGGCTGAGACTGAGGAACTGTGTGATAGGGGATATCATGATTGGGATTAATGCTCTAGGGAGAGAGGTGGGATATCTGTTGAATGTTTTTCTGAGGTTGTGGGTCATGCTCTTGATAATTGGTATGTGATGTGCTTCAATGAATGTTGGGGGATCACAGTAGTTATACGCGGGGAGTCTCGGGGGGATTGTGGAGTCAAGGGGGATTTGTAGATTAGGGTACCAGTAGAGAAGTAATTGGGTGTTCTGGGTAGCTTGTGGGGGGGTTGAGGGGGAGGTGAGGGGTTGAAGGCAGAGGATAGGCATATCAGGAAGTGGTTGGGAGATCTCAGGGCAAAGGGAGTTTAAGGTGTTGCTTCAAGAATTTGGTCCTGGGGATGCTGGGGGGTGAATCAGGTCAGGAGGAGTAGAGTTCAGACCATTGCTAAAGTGGGTGGGTTGGATGAGGTAGGTGAAGCTCAGTAGGGGCAGTTCAAAGGGGGCAGCACAAAGGGGCGCTTTAGAACACAGACCAGTGATCTTTTAGTAGCCACCCTCTGGACCAATTCCAACTGGTTTCTATCCTTTCAAAGAGGTAGTCTCCAGAATTGTACACAATATTTCAAATGAGGTTTCATCAGAAACCTATACAGTGGCAATATCACCTCCCTTTTTCCGCTGACCATTCCTCTCCCTATGCAGCCAAGCATCTTTTTTACTTTTGCTGTTACTTTATCCACCTGTTTGGTGACCTTGAGATCATCAAATACAATTCCCCCCCCCCCCCCCCCAGATCCCACTTCTCTGTTGTGCCTAGAATAATTTCACCTTCAATACTGTACCTCTTCCTTGGCTTTGTAGCCCAAATGGATTACTTTGCATTTTTTAGCATTAAATCTTAGCTTCCAGCCTCTAGACATTCCTCAAGCTTTGCAAGATCCCTCCTCATGTTTTCCACAGCCTTCATCGCTGTGTACCCTATTGCAGATTTTGCTATCATCAGCAAAAAGATAAACCTTTCCTGACAATGCTTCCGTTAAGTGGTTCATGAAAATGTTGAAAAGAACTGGACCCAGAACTGATCCCTGAGGTCAGTGGCGGATTCCCGAGGAAGACCGGCCCAGGGATTTGCCGCCCAGGCCGGCCCAGGACACATCACGTGGTCTGCCGAGCACGGCTCCGTCACGGCTGCGACGGCAGATCACATGACTGGAGCGACTGGCCCACCGGGGGATGCCTGATCCCCCAATAGGCCAATCTGCCCCTGCCTGAGGTCCCTCACCAATAATGCCCCTTTCCTTAGAGTAAATTCCGTTTACCAGTATCCTTTGTCACCTCACAATCAACCAGTCACTCTAGGATCTTACCAATGGAGCTCAATTTATTTAAAAGTCTCCTGTGCGGAACCGTTTCAAAGGCCTTACTGGAATCCAAGTCTAGCACGTTCCCTTGTTCAAATTATATGGTTACCCAGTCAAAGAAATTGATCAGATTCGTCTGACATGATTTACATCTAGTAAATCCATGCTGCCTCAGGTCTTGCAATCCAATGGATTACAGAAACTGCACTATCCTCTGTTTTTGCAGTAATTCCATAAATGTTCTCCCCACAGAAGTCAGGCTAGCCATCCTATTATTACCAGCCTTCCTCTTTTCTTCCACTTTTAAGAAAATAAACCACATCTGCCCCTATCCAGTCCTCTAGAACTACTCCCGACTCTAAAGAAGCATTGAAACCGTCAGCCACTGGGCTCCAAGATATACTTTAGAATCACCAAGGAGATTGACTTCCATTCCAAGTTAACAAGATCTCCTGCAGTGAAGAACCTCTGATCTAGAATCCTTGGAAAAAGCCAAGGGATACAGAATCTGAACAGTCAGGGTTAAAGTGACCAGAGCCCCGTGCGTGAGTCGCTCTTCATCAACCAGTCATCCAGGTATGGGAAAACATGCACCGCACGGTGCCTGAGATGCACAGTCACCACTGCCAGGCAACTTGGTGAAGATGCAAGGGGCTGAGGTCAAACCAAAAGGCAGCACCCTACATTGGTAGTGAACCTTTTCCACCACAAAACGAAGATATTTTATGTGCCCAGAGAAGATGGCAATATGGGCACAGGCGTCCTTGAGATCGAGGGAGCAGAGCCAGTCTCCTCTTTTGAGGAGGGGAATCAGAGTGTCCAGAGAAACCATTTTGAACTTTTCTCTTACGAGAAATTTGTTCAATGTCCTGAGGTCGAGGATGGGGCACAAGCCCCCAGTTCTCTTCGGGATGAGGAAATACCACGAATAGAACCCTTGGCCCTACTGAGGATGAGGAACGGGCTCTACCGCTCCTGCCGTGAGAAGGGCAGATAGCTCTGTCCAAAGTATGACCTGCTGGGCAGACAAACCCCACAATGGACATCGGGGAGAGTTCTCTGGGATCTTTCTGAAATAGAGATGATACCCCTGGCGAACTATAGTGCGGACCCATTGGTCCAAAGTGATGGCCTCACAGTGGTGGGCAAAGTAAAGAAGTCTGCCTCCCACTGGGGGATCTAGTGTCAGAGGTACGTCTTGCTGACCCACGCTCCCTCGCCTCCAGTCAAAAGCCTGTAGCCGGGGTCTGTTGGGGAGCTGGCTGGGGCCTAGGTCCTCGTTGATGAAGGGCACAGCCCCTGGAACTGGCCCAGGGTGTGCGAGTCTGAGACGCAGGGGGATAATATTTCTGCTGCCGGTAAAAAGACTTCCTGGAGCTTGGCCTGGAAGATTTCCTGGCAGAAGATGGAGGGTCTGAAGCACTAGCAGAGGCTTGTGTGGTGATCCTTCAACTGAGCTATCACATCTCTGACCTTATCCCCAAACAGGTTTTCACCCATACATGGGAGGTCTGCCAACTTCTCCTGCACCTCTGGTTGAGGATCTGAAACATGGAGCCAGGGCATCCTATGGGCGCTGATGCCCACAGCAGTCACCCAAGTTGCTGGATAATGGTAGAGAATGACTCCTGTTGCAGCAGGCATTCTGCAAGTTCCTGGACTTGTTTCCCAGGATTCGGTTGTACTGGGTCAAGTACAACTGGTAAAAAGCGATATGGGTGATGAGCATAGTGCCCTGAAAAACCTTCCTACCCAAAGCATCCAGTTCCCTATGTTCTTCCCCCGCAGGGGCAGAGGCATGGCTGAGGGGGTGTTAGGCCTTTTTGAGGGCGGACTCCACAACTACAGACTGGTGAGGGAGAGGATGCCTCTCAAAACCTTGCTGTACTAGATAGGTGGCATCTACCTTCTTGTTCACTGGAGAGATGGAGATCAGGTGATCCCACATCCTAAGGAGAAGATCCTTAAAGATATCATGAATGGCAACAGCCACTATCTCCTTAGGGGCATTGACAAATTGCAGGACCTCCAACATTTTATGACATGCATCCTCCTCCATGAGAAACTGGAAGGGAATAGCTTTGGCCATGGCCCTGACAAACCCTGCAAAGGAGAGGTCTTTCGGAAAGGACTGACACCTTTCTTCCAGTGGAGAAGGCTTTGACATGGGGTCATCCAAGATCTCAGAAGAAGATTCTAAAGAATCATACCCCCGTGGGTCCTAAGGGCTTTCTTCCTTGCTGAGGCCATCACGGGACCTCAGAGGCACTGAGGGAACTGCAGGAATTACTGGTCCCACTGGTAACGGTAGGACTGGGGGCCTTGGGAGGCCCCACAGTCCGGGCAAAGGCTCGGGGAACCAAGGCTTCGGGACCATGGCGCCGGACACATCTTTCTCCTCGGAGGACCCAATGATGGAATCACTCCCGAGGGGGGCATCGATGGTGGCTGGGGAACAGAGGTTCACTCAGGCACCAGATGCATCGGGAAGGCATCGAGGAGGACGTCCAGATGCTTCAGTAGGCAGGGACACCAAGATAGATGGTGGAGGCTCCAACACCGGTATGGGGGCCAGAGGAGGAGGCAGCTCAATGCTCCACAGAGCTCAGAGAACCGCACTCTGCATCTTGCAGTCCATCTCCTCCTGAAAGGACTGAGGAAGGGGAACGAGGCATCACCAGTGACTCCTCAGGTCTCCGAGGAGGCACAGTGCCCAGCATCAATATTGATGGGGAATGCCTAGGACTCCCGGGATTTATCAGAAGATGGGGCCTCTGTACCATAGGGTCACTTCAGTGGCAGTAAGGCAGCCGGAGGTACTACACTGAAACTGGAACAGTGCGCGGATGGCAACCGGTGTCGATGCTTGCAGGATCTTTCCCCGGTGCCAAGGAGGCAGAGGATCCCAATTTCCTGGAAATTGGCGAGACCATGGAGGAATGGTCCCCGTCCCCTTGGTCTTTAGAAGATGTCGGCGGGAGTGTGGCGAGGGGGAGTATATCGCACGGCTCCCCCCCCCCACCACCACCACCTCCTGGGTGTTGAGGACTCAGACACGGGTGTGGATGAAGCAGACTTTTTGGGGGAAAAAAGTTTCTCCATTTTATCAAGGCGAGCACATGAAAAACAGCCAGCGTGCGGTCAATGACCGGGGTCCACCTAGAAGTGAGATGCCGAGAATCGACCGCGAAGAAGGAAGAAAAATGTATACATACCATGCCGAGGAGATACACCTACAGCGAAGGAGGACCCGACGATGGACCGAGAAAACTTTTGATCTGCAAATAAAGCACTCTTAACCATTCCTTCAGTAAAAACAGCAAGATTAACCCAAGTGAGAGAAAGGGCATTATCACTAGCAGGCCCCATACTTTGGAACACAATGCCTCTAGAGATCAGATTGCAAAGAGATCTCAAAGCATTTAAGAAAAGTTTAAAAACATGGCTTTTCAAACAAGCATTTTATAAAGAGACAGGAGAATAGGAAATATTTAGAAACAGGCAGAAGAACGCCAGCATTTAGGATTGTACAGTAGAGTGGTCCATGAACTCTACATCACTATAAACATAATTGTAACACTATGAATAGTGAATTTTACATCTGAACAGTACCTCACTGGTACAATTGGTCATGCCCTACCCCACTAAACAATTGATTGTCTTTAATGATATATTGTAACCGAACCTTTAGCGACACCTATTAGAATGTACTATTGTATGCCCTCACCTACATTAATTTATGTGCCTACATGTAAACCGTTGCGATGGTATATGACTTAGCGACGGTATAGAAAAGATTTTAAATAAATAAATAAATAAAAACTGCAAATTTAAAGCGCAAAAAAAAGGCAAATGAAACAGACCTCCAAAAACCGTGAGACAACTGCACAGTGGAAAAAGAGACTGAAGGGAGACCTTGCATGGAAGCGCGGATAGTAGCATGCTGGGCATGCTCAGTGTGCTAGTCAAAACTTCTATAAACTTTGACAAAAGTTTCCATGCCGGGCTCCAGCTGATGATGTCACTCATCTGTGAGGACTACCATCCTGCTTGTCCTAGGAGAAAACCACGGAGAATGACGGACAAGACGAGTACCACAGAAGCTGGAGAAAAAAAGGCAATGGAACAGAAGAACAAGACACTGGAACACTGAAACTGAAGATGGGGAACGCCGACAACACGCACTACTTGCAAGTAGGAGGACCTGTTGCCGAGGCTCTGGCGGGAAGTCTGGAGGGGCCTTTTATAGACCTGAAGGATAATGTCAAAGGGCACCCCCAGGACTTTCTCGCTGCGGGCAGTCTAATAGGAGGAGCGGGGCCAAGCGGTGTCAGCAGAGTCTTGCTATATGAGTTGTCGGCAGCATTCTACTGCATTGAGATGCAGCTTCCTGCCATGGTGGAGGGAGAGGCAGCCTAGTAGCATTGGGAAGCATTGCAGGGACCAGGCCTGTAGGGCAAGTGCAGTGGTTCATGGGAAGAGCACGTGGACCATCAAACATAACAGCACTTCAAAATAGATTATACATAATCTTTTTGGTTTATCACAAATATGTCAAAATGAATAAATATTATACATGTGTAGTTACAAAGCTTAATACAACATATTTTATCAAAATACAGTACTCATGTGAAATACAGTATCATCTAAGATTTCTCCCTATATAATCATTCATTCATTATCTCACTCAAAACGTGACACAATCATCCAAACATACATACTAGACCACTTCAAAAACAATAAACATATGCACTCCAATGGTATTTCAATTACATTTCTGTTATCGATCACCCTGCCAGGAGGGCGGAGTTAGCAATCTGTTATCGATTCTGCTAGAGAGTTAGCAATCTGTTGTCGATCATCCCGCCAGGGGGGCGGAGTTAGCAATCTGTTAGTGATTTCCCCGCCAGGAGGGCGGAGTAGCAATCTGTTGTAATCTGACTCCTGTAGAAGAGAGGGGTTAGCAGTCTGTTATGGCTTACCCCGCCAGGAGGCGGAATGATCAATCTGTTAGAGTGTCTGCTAAGAGTTAACACTCTGTTATAGGTTAGGACTGCTGCGTAGCAATCTGTAATAGGAGCTGCTATGGAGTTGCTCCCCAGAGAGGAGAGGTCAGCAACCATCAAGATCTGTTCTTCCAGAGAGGAGGAAATAGTATCTGTTATGAATCTCCGTACAGAGTGGCAACCTGATATACGAGAGTCTCCCTGGAGGGAGGTGTAGGCCCTCTGTATGGTTCCTGCTAAGAAGTAGCAAATGGTTATGAAACAGTTCCTGAGGAAGAAGATGTTAGCAACAGTTGAGGGTAGACTGTAAGGTAGCAGTTTGTTGTACTCAGCTCTTGAAGTGTGAGAGATGAGCACTCTAATGTAGAATGGTGAATCCTTGGGTCGATGGCAGATGACAGCGCCCTCAAGAGGATATCAAGAGAGGGACCACCGACTAGGCTGGAGTATGGAAACAGACACAGATAATTCTTTATTAGACAGATAGTAGAACCACCAGAGGTGGCAGTAGTGAGCTGATGTGCCTGGCAGGGCTGAAGTCCCTCAGATCCTGGAACTGCAATCTCCGAGTTAGCTGAGCTGTAGAGAGAGACTCATAGACAGTGAGTAGACAGGGTATGCTGGATACATAACCAGAAGTAGATGATACACTCACATAGATTATAATAAAGCTCAGTAGCTGGAGAGAGTAAGGCCCTCAAGGAGCGAGTACCTGGTTCCAGGAACAGCTCTGAGAGAGCGATGGTAACTCACAGTTAATTATCCCTGTAATGGTCTCTAGGTAGCCTGTAATAAGAACTCACAATATCTGTATATGAAATAGCTTCTGAAATAGAAGTGAGTCTTCATAAGGTTTTAGGAATATAGGCCCTCGAGGAGCGAGTACCAGTTCCTATCTGCAATCTGTAATAACTCACGATCTCCGTACCTGCGATAGCGTCTTAGACAGAAGAGAGTCTTCAGTTCTAGGAACATGGTGCCCTCGAGGAGCGAGTACGGTTCCTATATGTGACTGGAAAAGAAACTCACAATGTTCACGTCTGCGATCGCTTCCAGGCAGTAGGGAGTCTTCTGAGCATTCAGGGACGTGGGCCCTCGAGAAGAGAGTACCGGATCCCGTCTTAGCAATCTGAAAACAAGAGGAGAGAGAGGGGCCCCCGAGGAGCGGGTACCCCGGGTAAGTTCGAAGAGGCAGAGCAGCGGAGAATGAAGCGGGTTGGAATGATCCCCGCAATCAAACCCCCTTGCTAACTCATGAGGTTCGCGCCCTTGCTGGTACAAAATTCGGAGCGTGCGCACCCTAAGTCATCTGGAACATGGCGAATCCGCAGCGTCAGGCCAGCCCGGGGACTCCAGGAAGAAACGGCGAGGAGAAGCTGCGGCAGCATCTGTCCATCAGACCCGAAGGGAGTCGCCTCAGAGGTAGAGAGGGTGGAGCGAGGGCAAGAACAGGCACGAACACAACAATTTCCAATATTATCTGCTACTTGTAATCACTGTATCTTCTAAATTCTCCCTTCCTTCACAAGGTACCCCAATTCTTCCTTCTTTCTTATCATTCCCGACGAAGGGACTCTTGTTTCACCCTCACCAGGCTTCTTCAGGAGACAAACCCTTCCAAATTTTTATATCAATAACGTATGAATAATACCCTAAAAAATTTAAGCAACACTATAAATATACCATCGACTTCACAAATCGCTAATAACCCAAAAACACAATTTTCCACACATGCATACTCCATCATGACCACTTCAAACGACCTACACAAAAAATTATTCTGTTAAATAAATCAGAGACAATTAATACATACATATTAGCTCCAAAAAAATGGAGAACAACCATACCTTTCAGACAAGCCGAACATCTCTCAAAGCTTTAACCCACTGGTTGTTAAGAGTTTTGGAATTCAAGCTGAAAAAGAGTCTTTCATGCAGGAAAAAGAATGCGCTGAACTTAGCTGGTAAAGTACCCGACGGATTGGATACATTGACATCCCCTGAGGAAAGACCTGAGTGATCTGAAACGTGGCCCTGTTGGGCGAACGGTAACATCTTGAATTCACGTCGATTTTGAATATTTATACAGCAATAGCATTACATGAAGTGAACATCAGCGCTTGAAGTTGCAGTTTGGTTACATTGTTTCACAAAAAATATATTTAAAAAAGTAATTTGGATACAAAAGGTATGTTTGGACACTTATCAAGTCATTTTTTGGTACATTCTTTAGCTTTTTTTGCACATTTAACAGATTAATAGAAAGTGGTTGGTGGTGGATCGTTAATGATTACAAAATTTAATTTAAATACCGGTGGGTAATGGGAACGCAATAAGATATGAAACTTTCCACTCCACCTTCTAAAATTTTTCTGTTGAATATACACAATTATGTGAGGGAGCATGTGAATGAGCATGTGTGACAGAGAGAGAGAAAGAGAGCGCGCGCATGTGTGTACGTGAGAGTGAGGGAGTGTATAAGAAAGAGTATGTGCATATGAAAGAGAAGAAAGTTTATGCACATGAACTCCCCTCTCCCCCTGCTTATCCATGACAACCCAGAGTATCTGGAAATTAAAACGTTCTAAGGTTATAGGAGCAGGGAATTTTTATCCTTGTTAGTTTTATATGAGTGTTATTTGATGTATTTGATGTTTTCAAATATTTTATTGATGTTTGGAACATTTTTTTAAAGATTTATGAGTTTTCAATAATTGGATGTTATTCTGTTTGTCAGCTGTTGTTGAAATATGTACTTTTATTAACATGGTTTTAGGATTATGACTGATTTTATTGTATCATGTTTTATGAGAGATAGTAATGATTTGATTTTCCTATTTTTGCACTGCATACAATGTTCTGCTTGTTGCAGTTTCCAGTTCAGTTTTTGTCTGCTTGCTTTTATAATTATTTTATGGCAGGAGTGGCCAACACCAGTCCTCAAGAGCCACAAACAGGACTGGCTTTCAGGATATCCACAATGAATATGCATGAGATAGATTTCCATGCACTGCCTCCACTGCATACAACTCTGTCTCATGCATATTCATTGTAGATATTCTGAAAACCAAGCTCGTTTATGGCTCTTGAGGACCAGAGTTGGCCACTCTTCCTTTATGGTTTCTTTATTCTGTATCTAGTGATGATTTGCTGTGTTCTGCATGTGTGACCAAGGTGAGGTGTGCCAGCATGCAATTTTTGTGAAGGGATCTGTAACAGCCTGGTTTGTTTTGTTTTCTTTTTCCTAATAGGTGGTGTACTAGGGTCTGGTGTAATATTTGCTTTTTCATAGGTAAGGAGGGTCTGAGTGCAGTTTTGGTATGAGAGGTTTATTATATTGTAATTATAATTCCAATTACTCATGATTTTCTAAGGACCAAGCCCTGTCATAAATTATGTAATTATGTAATAGCCACTCTCACCCCACCTCTTCCCCAGTAGTCACTAGCTCTCTCTCACTCCATTCCCATTCCCAGCAGTTGTTTTCTTTCTTCAATCACCTCATCTCCAGCAGTCTTTTTCTTTCCAACTGGGGACTGAAAGAGAAAGTAACTGCCAGGGAGGGGAGGGAGAGAAGAGACTGATTGATGGGGATGAGGATGAGGGAATTGAGAAAGATAGCATTCTCTCTCTCTCTTTCCTTCCCCTGCCATCCATTTCCAGCAGTCTCTCTTTATCAATCCCATCTCCAACAGTCATTATCTTTCCTTCAATCCCCAATAGATGAGATTATGAGAAGAGAAACTGATTGTAGGGGATGGGGGGGTGAGGGTTGAGAGTGAGTAACAGCATAAACACAGTCCCTCCACAGGTAGTAATTCCATCATGCCATACAGAATAAACATTTAAAAATTATGGAAAAAAGAATAAAATGCATTTTCATCAAGCCTGGAAAACTGTTCCCTCACTTTCACCTGGCAAGAACTACAATGTCTTGCATCAGGCTGGTGAGGTCTGCAGGTGGTTGAATCTGAGGCAAGAGGAATCGGCAGCACCAACCCTTCAGCTACTGCTTCTATTCACAGAAGAAAGGTGAACAGGGCCTATCAGTAGTTATTGCTTCTATCAGGCAGGAGGGAGGTAACTGGATCCTTTTTGGCTGCTGCTTTTGCTTCTCTCAAGCAGGAAGGAGGTAATTGAGGTTCCTCAGCAGCTGATGCTTCTGCTTCTCTCTGAGCATGTGTGGGTGTTCCTAAGCAGGCACTGCCTTTTGAGCCTTCTCAATCTATAACAGAGCTAATCTAGGTATGTAAATCGACACTATACAGAGGTGAGTGGGCATTCCATGGCTAATTCATCCAGCTCTCTATGGAAAATATTGTTTAAATAGGCAAACTTCCTTTTTCCATTAATAAGCAGGCTGAATTAGCAATTACATGTAGACAGTCCCAAGCTATGGGTTGCAATGGAGCATTTACTTAGAAAGCAACCCAATCCCCACCATTGAGAGTGGACTACAGTGCTAAAGTTTGCAAAACTGGTCATCCAAATGTACTGTCAGTCTTTGAGAGGTTATCAAGATAGTAGTGGGATATAAAGGTATGAACTGAAGACCAAGTTGCAGCTTTGCAGTTATCTTCAATAAGTAGTTCTTGAAGATAAGCAATGGAAACAGCCACAGCTCTCACTTGATAAGACTTCACAGAATCTGTGATTTTATAGTACTGCTAAGGTGTAGCAGTGGTGAATGTTCTTAGCAAGCCAGTTAGACAAGGTACACTTGGCAACCACTGCTAGCATCATATGAGATGAAGATTTGGGAGGTATTATGATGCAGCTAAGTTCTTTTCTTGTAATATGCAAGGCCGTTTTGCAGTCCAGAGAATGCATGGTTTTTTCAATTGCATCGGTCCTATGAAAGAGATAGATTGATAAGGAAAATCTAAACTTCCTTTGGCAGAAACTTCAGGTAAGTATAGAGAAACACTCAGTTGTGGAAGAACTGCATATATAGAGGACAGTGGATGAGAGCTTGAAGTTCGCTGACTCTTCTGGCTGAAGTCACTGCAATGAGCAACAGCACTTTCTATGTCAAGTACTTTAGAGAAGCTGACTCCAATGGCTCAAAGGGAGGCTTTATTAGTTGGGAAAGGACCACATCTAGCCCCAAGGAACAGGTGTCTTTTGTACTGGAGGTTTAATATGAAATAGACTTTTCATAAAATTTGATAGCAGATGAGTAGAGATCAGTTTGCCATCATATTGAGTATGGTAAGCCACTACAGCACTGAGGTATACTCGCATAGAAGAGATGGAGAGTTTTAAATCAGAAAGATGAAGCAAATATTCCAACAGATGCTTAGATTTGCAAGAAAATGGGCACAAAGCATTTTGGAGTACCTATTGCATTTGAAGGCATAATTTATTTTAGCTGAAGGCTTTCTAAATGAGACTGGTATGTCCACTGATCAGTGATCACTGAGTGCTCAACATCTATGCTATGAGGTTGAGGGCTGAAAGGTTGGAATGATACAGTGCCCATCTTCCAGAGTTAACACAGGTTCTGTTCCCAGGTATATTAGAGGACTGCTGGAAACTTGTATGAGATATGTATACCAGATCTATCTGGGCCACACTGGGCCTTTGAGGATCGGACAGGTATAGTGCTGAAGAACCTTCTGCACTGTTCTGATGATAACAATGGAAAAGCATACATGCGGCTTTGTTCCCAATTGAGGAGGAAAGTGTCTTGAGAGCTAGTCTGTGATCTCTGGACAGGAGTGAGCAGAACTGATTTAGTATTGTGTTCTGCTGTGATACTAAATAGGTCCACCAATGACAGATCCCATAAGCTGAAGAGTCTGTCAGCCACTGATTCCTGTAGATAGCATTTGTATAGATGAAATATTCTCCTGGCCAATCTGCCAGCACGTTAGAGATGCCTGGCAGATAGGAGGCCTGTAGAAAAGCTTGATTTCTTCCTGCCCAATTTTTAGGGCTTCCTGGCACAGAGGCCATGATGCCATTCCTCCTTGTTTGTTGACTAAAACATGGCAACATGGTTGTTGGTTTGAATCAAGATGTTCTTTCTGTGAAAGAGATGCGCAAATCTTTGCAGACTGTATCTGATTGCTCTCAACTCTAGTAGACTGATTTGATAGCAGGTCTCTTCAAGAGTCCACATGCTAGTGTGAGCTCCCACCCTTTGGTGAAGACATCCCTCGTCAGAACGACTTGATAAAGAAGCAAGTGAAGAGGGACTTCTTCCTGGAGAATTTGAGAGCACAGCCACCACTGCAATCCCATTTCATAGTCACTGCTAATTGCACTGGAGATGAAAGCAGTTGAGTTATTTGAACCCACCTGGGTATGTAGACTCCATTGGAGTTAGCAGATATGAAGGTGGGTCAGTGGAACCACATGGACGTCTGCTGCCATATGACTGAGGAAAACAAGGAGCCTTCTTGATGACAAGTGTGAAAAGGATAGTAGGTTGCAGATAAGTGACATCATGGTGTTCGCTTGGTTGGGAGTAGGAATGCTGTTGCCTGCAGCGAATTTATCAGAGCCCCAATGAACTTCAGCCTCTGAGTGGACTCCATGTTCAATTTTTCAAAGTAGATCAGAAAACCTTAGTGGTACAGAAGACTAATTGTGCTCTGGGAACAGAGGACTGTGTCTCATGATTTTGCTGTGATAAGCCAATCGTCCAAGTACAGGAAAGCTTGTATGCCCTGATGATGGAGATGAGCTGCCACTATCGCAAAGTATTTTGCAAAGATCCAGGGGCTAATAAGAGGCCAAATAGGAGTACTTTGCCCTACTAGTGGGAAATATTCACCTGCAAATGGAGGTAGCACTAATATTTATTTATTTATTTAACTTTTTTTTTTTATATACCGATAGCCATATGCACATCGTACTGGTTTACAGGGAACAGGCAGCAGGCCAGAAAAAGGCAAAGCTATGAATATGAAGGGTGGATGGGTATGTGAGCATATGCACATATCCATTCGCCCTTCTATATCTACGGAAGGATTGTGCTGAAGGAGTTCTGTGGACGCAGACTGCCTCCAAAGTGGCATTCATGCCATCATGACACCACTAACATTCCTATTCCCCAGGCACCCCTGGCAGTACTTACACCAGGACACCATCTGCCCCCAAAGCGGCAACACCACTGCCATGACGCCACTAGCACCTCCACTTCTCAGGCTTCTCTAAGCACGTGTGTAGGCAGCACAGCACCCTTTTTAGTCCCCACAGTGGGAATTAGCCTGGCTGGCATGCTTTGATAACATCACACAGTTGGGTATAAAGGCTCCAGCCATGCTCCCTTCCTTGCCTCAGCAATAGGTCTTCCTGCTTAATTGCAATACATGTTGCTCCTGTGTTCCTGATCCTGTGTTTGCCCTGATCCTGCCTTGGTTCCTGAGCCTGCCTTACCTTGTATACCCTGCCTCGCCTAGCCCAGCCTGCCCTACCTTATTCAGCCCACCCTGCTTTGTCCAGTTCCTACAGCCTATTCTGTCTCCAGTCTGACATCAGTACTGACCTCTGCTATAGACCAAACTACTCTCCTGCCTACCACTGACCTTAGCTATGAACCTTATCAACGTCTTGCTTGCCAGCTGTCTTGACCTCTGCTTCGTTACTGGTAATTCTCTGACAGTTTCCTTGAACCAGCCCTGGATTCTATTATTCTATACGTCCTGTTGGTCCCTGGAACCCAAAGGCTCAACTCACGGGGAATGAGGCTAGTATAGGTGAAGCTCCAGTCTTGTCCCAGCCCAGGGCATGATCGCCAGCTGACAGTGTGGGTCTAGTAGGTCTGCCAATTAGGCTGCATCAAACACACCACAGCACAGGGTCTACTATTCTTACAAGTTCATTTTGAATTTCTCTCGTAGAATATTTTGTTCAGATGTCTCAAGTCAAGAATGGGCAGCAATCCTCCCATTTTCTTGGGGATAAGGAAATATTGGGAACAGAAATCCCACATATGTTGAGTCACGAGGATTGGCTGTGTCGTTTGTTGTTGGAAAAGCAGTTGAACTTCCAGATGAAGCTGCAGTAGATGAGACAGATCCAGATGGAGTACCACACAATGCGGAAGGGATAGTGAATGAAGAAACACAATCTGTATCCAGACTGCACAATTTGGAGGAACAAGGGTCCTTTGTGATCTGATGCCAGTCCTCTATAAAATGTTAGATTCTTCCATCTACTAGGAGAGTTGGGAGCTGATTGTTTAGAAAGATCAAAAACTAGGCCCTGGTTTGGGCTGGGCCTGTTTTGTGGTTTTGGGCTGATGGTGTTTTCTTTGTTGAGGCCTGCCTGTAAGTGGCCTTTGATGCTAGGCCATAAGGGATGGCTCTTGTGGAAGTATGGCCATTTCTACATATAGAAGTGACATCTTACCATGAAGAACTGTTCAGGAGCCATCAAGAGCAACTGCATTGCCACATTTTGGTCCTTTATCTGAGCAACCATCTCCCGAAGCTTTTCACCAAAAAGACTGTCCCCCAAGCAGGGGAGGTCTGCCACTTTTTCATGGACATCCTCTCAGATGCTACTTGCTCAAAGCCATGAAATTCATCTAGCTTCAATGGAGGCTGAGGAGGTACGAGAAACAGAATCAAAGGATTTGTAGACAGATCCAAGTAGTGGATGCCCTTTTCCATAACCAGGTGTAGCTAAAGTAATTGCCTTGCTCAGTAACAGGTAGGAAAGGCTTCAGTTGTTCAATGCAATCATGAATATACTGTACCATGCAGAATTGGTGGATAGTAATGCGAGCAGATAGAATTGCATTCTGAAAAAATTTCTTGCCAAAGTTACCTACAAGTCTGTGGTCTTTTCCTGGGAAGAAATTGAATAAATCCATATGTTCTTCACTTTTTCATAGCAGACTCAACCATTACAGCTGGATGATACCAAAGCCCAGTGATTACTGGACTCTGTATTTGAGATCCAGCTTTCTAGCCGTAGGAGTGATTGAAATGGGAGTTTCCCACACTCTCATCTCTAGAACACTGAGGATGTTGGGAAGTAGAAAAGTTGGAGTAGCTAATTGGAGTATCCAGTATCTGAAGAAGGCCAAGAAGCTCAGAGCAGGTGTCTATGTCTTGTTGATATGGATGCCCAGTGCTATACCTATCTTTTCCACAAATTTAGAATATATGAGATCCTCTGGTGGTGAAGTATATACCAGAGGATCTGAAAGTGGGTTGAAGGGTATGCCGGTAGTCTTCATTTGAGCCTTAAGATACTGATTCACTTATTCAGGACTCCAATGATAAGGAGGGAGAACCGGGAGAGGATTCTGATTGACTATGAGGAGGAGTGGCCTGGCCTAAAATCTCTGAGCTACTAGAATCCGCAACAATGGATAATGAACCCTCCCAATCCAATGGTTCTGTCATGTTTGGTCGGCTGCAAGACTGTCTCACAACCGGCCACACTCATCCCAAACGGCTCCTCAGAGATGCTGCCATGGTTCTTGCTCATCCTGGGTCCTGCTTAGGCACACGCACATAGTGCACACCAATTCTTAAAGGGCCTGCGGTGCCCAATAATGACATTTCACTCCGGGCTCTTTTTTTTTTTTTTTTTTTTTTTAGCCCTGCTGGTAGAGCAATTCCCTGCCTCAGCAACAGGTCCTCCTGCCTTACACTGTGTGTTGCTCATCCTTGTCTCATTCCTGTCTTGCCTTGCTTTACCTGTCATTGTCCTTCTGTGTTTCTCCTGCCTTTACCTTGTCTCCTGCCCCAGTCATTATCCCTGTCTTGCTTCCTCCAACTCTCATCTTTGTTATGTTTATCCTGAGCTTGCCTCTTACTCCAGTCCCTTCCATCTCAGTTCCTTGCTCCAGCTTCTCTCCTCTCTCCACCTTCTTTTTCCCTTGGACTGATATTTTCAGCCTAGACTCCAACTCTACTTGATCTCTGCTTGTCTTGACCTCAGCCAAAACTCCACTAATGCCTGATCTCTGCCTGCCCTGATCTCAGCTTGAACACCAACATTACCTGCTCACCTCCTCCCTTGACCACTTGCCTGCTATGATATTTCACCCATCTGCTCAATGGGACCTTTCCTAAGTGCTGCCAGCCCCAGAATCCAAGGGCTTAATCTGCAGGGAAAGGAGTTGGTATAGTTGAAGCTAACCCTAGTCCCTGAGCATGTCCGCCTACTGTAGGCAGGGGTCTAGTTGATTTGATTGCTTGGCTGCATTAACCATGTCACAGTTCAAGGGCTCACTCTCCATGACAGATTCTGATGAGTTCACCGCTATAGGTGAAACTGGGATTCCAGTCTGAGTTATTGCCATAGTGATAGTGAAAAGGAGAGGCTGGATCATTCGTTCCATCTTCTTAGAGAGATAAAAAAAACTTCACCAAATCTTGATTTGGTAGTGCGACTGATGTGTCCTCTGGCCTGTCGTAGATGGTAGCACATCATCTTCTGAGATCATGATAGGCCACTGCATAAGAACAGATGGCCTGTTAGAAGTAAGAGGTACTAAAGAAGATACCAGTTCTGCAGTCTCCAGGCAAAGTCCTTTCACCACTAGTCTAGGTGGGGTGAGTGCCCTAGTTATTGGAGGGGGAAGGGGTAACTTTACCCCTTTTCCTGCAGATCTAGGATGGGCAATGTAGAATTGTGTTGGCAAAGCAGCTTGATAAATTGAAGTCTCAGATGGATGCTTAGATGGGGTAGAGTGCTTAGAAGCCTTGGATATCTTGGCATAGTTCTATGGGTCTTGGAGATGTGTGCCAAAGAATCCTGTGCAGGTTGACATTATTGTGTCAGTTTGCTTTGGATTTATGCCATGTGCCCTTGAACTGTGCATTGTAGGATCATGTGAAATAAGATCACATGGGGTCAATGGCAGGCAGTGTTTAAGGATGTTCAGAAGACAACTGTGGTCAATGACAGGCAGCATTCAAGAGATGTCTGGAAGCAAGCTGAGGTCAATCTTGGGTATCCATCCAAGGAAAGGTAGGACGGATAGGCAGAACAGGGAAGGAAACAGCAGAACATGTGGGGAGATGTGGAATACTGAAGAACTGACCATGAGAACTGAAGAGAAAAGACAACAAAGACTACTGAAACTGAGGACAAGAATGAGGACCAGGAATGGAGAATGAAGACCACTGTAACTGAAGACAAGGAACATAGGAGCTTGAGAACACAGGCAAGGAATGCTAAGGCAACTCACACTACAAGGACTGTAGGGAGACTTGTTGCCGAGGTGAGGAGATGCATCAATGGTATTTTATAGGCCTTTCTCTGTGAGGTCATCAAGGGGCACCCCTGGCCTTTTCCCACCATGGGCCTTTAAATGACAGGCCCACAAATGCGTACATACCTTAGGGGGCCTGGGGAGAGTGGCGGACTCCTGCCGCAAAGACCATTGGCAGCATCCTGCCATGCCAAGGAGCAGCGTCCCGCTACGCTGAAATGGAGAGCAGTCCGGCCCAATGGGTGAGTGCAGCGGTTCACAGAATAAGCCTGTGGACCATCAAATGCAACAGTATATTTGGCCACTGGTATGCCTAGTGTGTTAGAATTGTAAGAGATGAATAACTGCAAAGCCTGATGATGAGGCTGAGTTCTTCTTTTGCAATAAGCTTAGGCACTTCTGCAATCTAAGATATGAAGGACTTTTTCATCTTCATGTGAGTGTGGCCTCGGGAGGAACAGAGGTAAGATGATGGCTTGGTTGATATGTAAAGTTCATAGAATGTTAGGTAGAAATTTAGTATAGATATGGAGCACCACCCTATTGTGGAAGAAACTGCATACAATTAGGATAATAAATTAAAGCTGAAGCTCGCTGACTCTTCTGGCAAATGTCACTGCTACAAGATTCTAGGGAAGCTAATTCCAGTGATTCAAATGATGGTTCATTAATTGTGCAAGAATCTCATTTAGGTCCCATGGAACAAGTGGTTTTAACACTGGAGGTATTTAAATGCTAATAAGCCTTTCATAAATTTGGATTTAGTAAGCTATGGCACTGAGGTGTTCTCCTATTTATGAGGTGTGAAAACCTGAATTAGACAGCCTGCAAATGATTTCAAAATGTTGTGTTGAAACCATGTTGAAAACCCTTTTTCATTTGAAGCCATTGGGTCTTCTAGTTGAGGGTTTCATAGTGAACACTGATAAGTCCTCAACCTCCTTGGGCTAGGGCAGATCTGAGATTAATGAGCATTTAATATCCAAGCCTTTAAGTTGAGGGCTGGAAGTTCAGATGAAACAGACTTCCATTTTCTTGAGTTAATAAGGATTGGTTTGATCCAAGATAGATGGGAGGACTGCTGGATAGCTGTAACAAATATGCGTACCAAATTTGCCTGGTTCATGCTGGAGCTAAGAGGATCACACAGGCTTGGTGCTTGAGCACTTTTTGCACATTCTGGCTATCAACAGAAATGGTGGAATGGCATAGAAATGCGTCCTGAGTGGAAATGAGTTTGCTGGGAAGAATGGAGCAAAATTTATTTGGCTCCTGTTTTATTCTGACATAAGGCTGAATGATGAAAAAGAGTGGTAAGTGGGAAGAAAAACATAAGCGGAATACACATTCCTCAATCATGAGGACCCAGTGATCTTTGGTGATATTGTGGCACCTCTTCAGGTAGCATTGAATTCTCCCATCTACCAGAAGGGATACTTGCTAGGTTTGAAAAATGATATAAAACTTGGTCTAGGCATGAGCCGGACTTGTTATGTTGATTTTGGCTGACAACATTCTCGCTATTGATTACAAAGCTGAAATTATGTCACTGAAGTTGTAATGATTTACATTACCAATGTAGGAGTTCACTCAAGCTTATATTGTTCCTCCAATTGACTGTATAAAACCATCATCGATCTTCAGAAAGATTTTTCAGATAAGTGTTGATATCTCCTCAAGTGCTATTTAATTTGCATATTAAAAAACAAAAACAAAACATTTTTCTCATGAATGTTTATTCATCTTTTTACAACCTATGATTATACTGTTAATACCATTTTGGACATCAGTCACCCAAACAAATTGATGCAGTTCTTTGGTGTCATTATGGAGGTCAATTAGATATAGAAATAACATTTTTATTAAGATACCTTTACATGCCCACAGATAGAGTGAAATTCTTGTTTTTGAATATGTTATATTTTACTCTTGGGTTCCTTAAATTTGGAATGGAAGTAAACACAGCATCCAGTATCACATGAATTGCCTGAAGGGATGTGTTTGGAAATATGATCTTTAAAAAGCAGAGAAGGACCACCTTGCAGATGAATACTGTTCCTTAGTTTGAGCAATTGCTTCTTTGAGTTTATTCCTGAAAATGATTACCACACTCAAATCAGCAGGGTCTGTCCATGTTTGTGGACATCCTTCCTTGAGCAGCTGGTCATGTTGGCAGCTCCCGTGGTGATTTTTCAATTTGTACGTGGTGGTATGGAATGCCTCATAGACAGCACAAGCAAGATGGTGTAAATATTTCTCAGTATTTAAGAATATGTGAGGACACATGATTCTGCTGCCACCTGTCGTGAAGAAAAGGTGTCAGTTATTGTGAGCAGATACATTTATGCATTAAACATGTAGCTTTATATATCATTTTGCTGAAAATGTTCAAAAACCTGAGATCTGTCCTGGGTATATCCTAGGATTTGAGTATATCCTCTTTGATTCAATCTTCTAAGAACAGATTTTACTATAACTGAATTATGGGGTAAGTGCACTATCCTAATGCCTGGGGAATTCTGCACTCTTTGATCCAGTTTCATTCCCCCATTCGCTGTTGAGGCAGATAGAGACTAGGATGGAGCCCTTGGTCCCCTCTGGGTGAAAAGGTTTTGGGGAAAATAGAAACAAGGTTAACCTTGCTCTGCATTTTATACTGAAGGTGACTCTCCAAAAATGGACTAACATGGAGGAAGTGAGACCCTCCTTGTAGGAGTAAATGAGTATTTTTCAGCAGAATGATTATAGAGGGGATATTTTTCTTATAACTCTGAACAGGGTCTCCAAAGGTGCCCATAATGGGCACAAGGAGACATTCATCTTTGACAAATTTCTAGTAGCTAGGTTTGTATGGTCTATAGTGATCAGAATGAAAAAAAGAAGAGGGAGAAAATAAACCCTATTTTATATGACTCCTGTAAAAGTAATTTGGGGACTTGTGTATTGATGGTCCCCTGGGATTTTTATGTCAAGGGCGCCAGCAAGAATTGCTTCCATCGGCATGCATGGTTGGTACAGGGAGTGATACACTGGTGACACGGCAAGTGGCCCTTGTATTCAAGGTGCATCAAAGGCACCAAGAGTGGCATTTTTATCGAAAGCACCAAGAACACATATGTTTTCAAGGTTCCAATGATGCCATAAATGGCACATCCTTGACAAAACACCCATAGCGCATGGTTCAAAAGTGTTGTACTCTGAGCAATGGCGCTATGAATAAAAGGTGGCCTTAAGGTGAAAAGTACCATGCTGCTCTGACGAAGCTTAGGTGGTCAATGAAAATGAAGTGTCAATGGCACCAGTTGTCCTGAAGCAGCAGAAGGTGTACTGTGTTCCCACAGCCCACTGAACCCCATTGGGAAGGAATCTGCTACCATGGGGAGGGAAAGCCTTAAAGCAGGAGATATATTTAACCCAAGAACATGAAAGGCACAGTATTCAGACAATAAATCTCAGAAGCCACAGAGAATGATCCTCTAGTAATGACTTCTTCATTTTCTTTTTCTTCCATTTATTTTAAAAATTACATTTTTTTGGCAGCATTAGGTGCTGCTGAGACAGCTAATAAAGAAAAAATTTGAATACAAGCCCAAAGGCTAGAAAAAAAATAAGAATTTGGAATTATTTTCTTTTTTAAAAAGGGTAGCACTTAAACGTGTATTCAGGAGCTGCTGAACAGCCAGGCAACTTTAACACAAATATTATAAATATTTTCACAGAAAAAAACAGAAAGAGAGAGAGATACATGTCCATGCTGGTACTCGAAGCACTCATAAGGCAATGGAAATTCCCACACATGCTCAGTAGAGAAAAAGCTCTACCAGCTTGGAGCAAGAGGTCCATTCAGTGCCACCAGGTATCATCAACCCTAGATGTCATGGCTAATTCACCTCTGCTTATCAATGGAAAATATTCAAAGCTTGCAATTTAGACAGATAACTTGTGCATTATCTGTCTAAATGGATTTGAACACTGACCTCAATATGTTTTATATATTTCACAAATATGTTCTACAATGGATAGCAATATGGATACAATATGTTTAAACATAAATAGCATAAAATATTGTAAGGGAGAGTCCATAACTAAGGTGAATTTACGTATAGTATTACTACAGCTTAAATTCTGCTTATTTATTCATATGAACCTTCATTTTAAATTTTTATTTTATTTCTCCTTGCAATTACAACAAATAAAAATAGGAGGAAAGCAGTGGAAAAAAGTAATTCTTCTGATTTTTCTCCCATATTCATTTTTTAAAATAAATATTGATGAATTTCAGGGAAAAATTAAATAAACCTGAAAACAAAGGTCCCTTTTTATTGACTTCATCTAATATAATTAGGTTTTTTGGTGATTTTATTAAATTCCAAATATGTGTCTTGGCAAATAAAACCTCATTTCCTTCTGCTTATAAATACTTTTGAGTATATCTCTCAAAGCCATACTTAAAAGCATATTTAATATTGTAACATTTTCCTTTTTATAGTATTTATTTGGATCCAAAACATATACCTTTCAAGACAAAATACTGGTGACATTTTTTGCAGGTATACTGCACAAAATATATCTGTTTCAATGGCTTGATTTTTCATGGGTATAAACCTGTCAAATTATTCCATTTGATTCTAGAGATTTCTCATATGGCAACCTATTTTATTTACTTTATCTTTCATGAAATGGTTCAGTGAGCATTAGCAACTTTCAGACATAAGTTTCAATCAGCCCTCTGGGAAAGGCGTCAATCTACATTAGACCTACTGGTCTGTCTGCTGCAGTTGGAAAGCTAGAGTAAGACAAGCAACATTGAATAGTTGCACAAGCCATAATAAAGCAACAGTGAAGAGAGAAAAGAATTGTCCCTAGACACTGCAATGTACTGCTAAGGCAATAAATGCTGTTGCCTGATTCAACAAAACAGTAGTTTCTTAATAAAACAGACAGCTGAAGAGGAGAGGAGGGATAGCAGACACTATGTTTATTTTACATGACAGCCACAGTAAGTGTCTTACTGTTCCCAAGCTACAATGAAGCACACAAAATGAGTTTTATTTCCACCGGCTGATTCAAATATGATAAAATGGTTTGCCTATACTGTACTATCTTCAGGGTAGTACAGTATAGATTAGACTATCCTGGGGTTCAGGATACACTTAAAGATCTAAACATATATACCCTAGAGCAGGGGTTCCCAAACTTTTTGGGAGCACAAACCCCTTTTCAACCTCCAAAATTTTTGTGGACCCCAGGTTTCTCTTTCACTTTTACCTGCAGTTATGTGATGTATAAAGAAATGTTATTAAGATAACAAAAAAATAATTATATGTACCCCAGACTCATTTATAATATATAAAACTTATTAAATAATATTTACTTTTATAAACAGACTACATAAAATTGTAAACAAAATTGTACATTTTCAAGAATGTACTTATATTCAATAACTTGGTAGTGCAATTATAGGCAGCCACACAGCAGGATCGCTATGGATTTGGAGCAGCTGGGGTAATGGACTAGTGGAAGGAGAAACATAGAAAACATAGAAACATAGAAACATAGAAGTGACGGCAGAAGAAGACCAACGGCCCATCCAGTCTGCCCAGCAAGCTACGCAGTTTATCCATTTTTTCCCCCCCTTTTTTCTCCCTCCCACCCATCTCTATTGGCTTCCAGCACCCTCCGGCCCCAATTCCCTTCCACCCCTCCACCAATGCAGAGAGCAGCACCATCCTAGTGAACATCCAGCTCAATCAGGGGTAGCAACCGCCGCAACCAGCAGGCCACACCCCTGCCCCTTACCCACCCCTGTTTTGTTTGCTTGTTTTTTGTTTTTTTTTATTTTTTGAGATGGCAGCCCTCCATCCTTCCGCTCCGTGAAGGTGGAACACCAACCACTGGCCACCGGCATCCCGCTCCGTGAATGCCTCTGTGGCTACTGCCGCTCCGTGCAGTGTTTTGTTGCATGAAAGTGGAACACCAACTACTGGCCACTGGCATCCCGCTCCGTGAATGCCTCAGTGGCTACTGCCGCTCTGTGCAGTGTTTTGCTGCCTGAAGGTGGAACACCAACTACTGGCCACTGGCATCCCGCTCCGTGAATGCCTCAGTGGCTACTGCCGCTCCGTGCAGTGTTTGTTGCCTCCTCTCTATTTATGCCCACTAGACTTGATGGATCCACAGTGTTTATCCCACGCCCCTTTGAAGTCCTTCACAGTTTTAGACTTCACCACTTCCTCCGGAAGGGCATTCCAGGCATCCACCACCCTTTCCGTGAAGAAATACTTCCTGACATTGGTTCTTAGTCTTCCTCCCCGGAGCCTCAGCTCGTGACCTCTGGTGCTGCTGATTTTTTTCCTACGGAAAAGGTTTGTCGTTGTCTTTGGATCATTAAAGTTTTTCAAGTATCTGAAAGTCTGAATCATATCACCCCTGCTCCTCCTTTCCTCCAGGGTGTACATATTTAGATTCTTCAATCTCTCCTCGTAAGTCATCCGATGAAGATCCTCCACCTTCCTGGTCGCCCTTCTCTGTACCGCTTCCATCTTGTCTTTGTCTCTTTGTAGATACGGTCTCCAGAACTGAACACAGTACTCCAGGTGAGGCCTCACCAAGGACCTGTACAAGGGGATAATCACTTCCCTTTTCTTACTCGATATTCCTCTCTCTATGCAGCCCAGCATTCTTCTGGCTTTTGCTATCGCCTTGTCGCATTGTTTCGCAGACTTCATATCATTAGACACTATCACCCCAAGGTCCCTCTCCTGCTCCGTGCACATCAGCCTTTCCCCCCCCCATCAAATACAGTTCATTCGGATTTCCACTCCCCATATGCATGACTTTGCACTTCTTGGCATTGAATCTCAGCTGCCATATCTTCGACCACTCTTCCAGTTTCCTTAAATCCCGTCTCATTCTCTCCACTCCTTCCGGCGTGTCCACTCTGTTGCAGATCTTAGTGTCATCCGCAAAAAGACAAACCTTACCTTCTATCCCGTCCGCAATGTCGCTCACAAAGATATTGAACAGGACCGGTCCCAACACCGATCCTTGCGGTACACCACTTAAAACCACTCTCTCTTCGGAGAAAGTACCATTTACCATCACACATTGTCTTCTGTCCATCAACCAATTTGCAATCCAGGTCACCACCTCGGCACTCACTCCTAAGCTTCTCGTTTTATTCACCAGTCTCCTGTGCGGAACCGTATCAAAAGCTTTGCTGAAATCCAAGTAGATGACATTGAGTGCTCTTCCTTGATCCAATTCCTTGGTTACCCAGTCAAAAAAAGTCAATCAGATTTGTCTGACAGGATCTTCCCCTGGTGAATCCATGTTGCCTCTGGTCCATCAATTCTCCGGACTGTAGATATTTCACTATTCTCTCTTTCAGCAGTGACTCCATTACTTTTCCCACCACTGAAGTGAGGCTAACCGGTCTGTAGTTACCAGCCTCCTCTCTGTTCCCACTCTTGTGAAGCGGGACCACCACCGCTCTTCTCCAATCTCTCGGTACCACTCCCGTTTCTAGGGATCTATTGAACAGGTCACACAGCGGACCCGCCAGAACATCTCTGAGCTCCCTCAGTATCCTTGGATGAATCCCATCAGGCCCCATGGCTTTGTCCACTTTCAGTTTCTTTAGCTCTTCCCATACATTTTCTACTGTAAAAGGATTTTCATCTATTCCACTTCGCTCCAGTTTCTTGTTGTGTAGAGATGGTCCTTCTCCAGGGTCTTCTTTAGTGAACACAGAAGTGAAGTATTTGTTTAATATTTCTGCCATATCTTCGTCTCTCTCCACACATTGATCATTACCACCTTTTAATTTTACAATACCACTATGGACTTTTCTCTTTTCGCTGATGTATCTGAAAAATGTTTTGTCACCATTTTTTATCTCCTTGGCAATCCTCTCTTCTGCTTGACTTTTTGCCAACTTGATTAATTTCTTTGTCTCCCTCAGTTGAATCAGATATTCTTCTTTGTGTTCCTCCCTTTGGGATCTTTTATATTTCTTGAATGCTGTTCTTTTAGCTTTAATTTTGTCAGCCACCTCCTTTGAGAACCAGATAGGTTTCAATTTTCTTTTGCTTTTCTTTACATTTCTAACATATAGAGTAGTTGCCTTGGTGATTGCTCCTTTTAGATTGGTCCACTGCTGCTCCACATCTCTCTCGTTCTCCCATCATTTTAGTTCTTCCTCCAGGTACTTCCCCATTTCCTCAAAGTCTGTGTTTTTGAACTGTAAAACTCGGGTCTTTGTGGTTCTTTTCCCTATTCTTTTAGTGATATTAAACCATACCGTTTGATGATCACTGGTGCTGAGGTGGGTGCCCACCTGGACATCGGAGACATTATCTCCATTAGTGAGCACTAAGTCGAGTATAGTTCCTTCTCTCGTGGGTTCCGATACCATTTGTTTGAACAAAGATACTTGCATGGCATCCACTATCGCTCTACTATTTTTAGTTTCTGCAGATGGGATTTTCCAGTCTACATCTGGCATATTAAAGTCACCAACGATCACCACTTCTCCCTTCTTACTATCTTATGGATGTCTTCAACCAGATCTCCGTCCAGCTCGTCCTTTTGGTTTGGAGGCCTGTAAACCACTCCAATATAAATGGAAGCTCCGTCATCTTTTTTTAGGTCGACCCATAGTGCTTCTTCCTTGCCCCAACTTCCTTGCAGCTCAGATGCTTGGATGTTGTTTCTGACATAAAGAGCCACACCTCCCCCTTTTCTATCCTCTCTGTCCTTCCTTAACAAATTATAGCCTGGTATTGTTGTATCCCAATCATGAGATTCTGTGAACCATGTCTCTGTGATAGCAACAATGTCCAATTCTGCCTCAGTCATTAGGGCCTGCAGATCTGGGATTTTATTTCCCAAACTATGAGCATTTGTGGTCATAGCCTTCCAGGTACTCTCTTTAAGGTTATTGCTTTTCCTGGACGCCTTATGAGACTTTATTTGAGATTTGTTATTCACTTCACTCTTTCCTTTTGCAGTTGTGCCACTGTTGACAGAGTTATCCATCTCAATTAGATTTTTCTTTTGTTTATGGATCTTGAAATTCTGCATGCATTGTGTTTGTTTTCTCTTTTCTGGTAACACTTCAATGTTTTTCTCAAGAACTTCTTCAGTTTTTAATATAGAGAAGGCTTTTTGTTCTTTTTGCATTCGGTACATTGTGTGTCTCCTCATCACAGGTCTAATTCTTCCAGAGCCCACTGTAATCCTGGATTTTAAAGAATTTCTTAATGACCTGTTTGAGTGGGAAGGTGTACCTGTTGGCTGTCCATCTGTCAAGAATGGGTGACTGTGGGTCCTACCTGAGCCTAATGAATCTCTTTTTCTTGACTTCTGGTTTTTCTGTGATGTTGGGGAATTATTTTCTGAGTAATGCAATGTGGGTGTAATTCTTGTAATTGAAGCTAATTGAGCTTTAACCTCAGTCAGCTCCTTTTTCAAGGAAGAGAGTTGTGCACAAATTGGGCAAGCTCTAAGTTTCCAGATGCTTTCCCTCAGAATAAAGGCTCCACAGCAGTTACATTGGATAGTCCTCATTTTGGTAATTTTTGACTTTTGATGAATAGCAATTATGGAAATACTAATTTACCTTGTTGCCATTTATGAATCTAGGCAGGTTATATAAGAAACACAAACCTAGGGGTGGGTGGGTAGAGGGGTAGGGTGGGAGGGTGTTAAACAGTGAAAGCAGACTAACAGCCCTCCCAAATATCTATTTCAGTTGTGCTTCTTAACAGACAGTGCACTAGTTTTGGCAAATAAAATGCCCTACTTCTAAACACAGATAACAACCAAAATGGACTTAACTTTAGCAGGAAAGGTTCTGGCTCATTGAAGATCCCAGCTCCAAAGTGAATTCAGTTCCCAATGCACATGAGGCTCTGGCAACTTTAATCCAATTACTGCCTCCCCTTACAAACCCAGGCTGAGGAGGAAGGGACTGCTTTGAACTAATGGCTGAAACAGTGAAAGCAGACTAACAGCCCTCCCAAATATCTATTTCAGTTGTGCTTCTTAACAGACAGTGCACTAGTTTTAGCAAATAAAATGCCCTACTTCTAAACACAGATAACAACCAAAATGGACTTAACTTTAGCAGGAAAGGTTCTGGCTCATTGAAGATCCCAGCTCCAAAGTGAATTCAGTTCCCAATGCACATGAGGTTCTGGCAACTTTAATCCAATTACTGCCTCCCCTTACAAACCCAGGCTGAGGAGGAAGGGACTGCTTTGAACTAATGGCTGAAACAGTGAAAGCAGACTAACAGCCCTCCCAAATATCTATTTCAGTTGTGCTTCTTAACAGACAGTGCACTAGTTTTGGCAAATAAAATGCCCTACTTCTAAACACAGATAACAACCAAAATGGACTTAACTTTAGCAGGAAAGGTTCTGGCTCATTGAAGATCCCAGCTCCAAAGTGAATTCAGTTCCCAATGCACATGAGGTTCTGGCAACTTTAATCCAATTACTGCCTCCCCTTACAAACCCAGGCTGAGGAGGAAGGGACTGCTTTGAACTAATGGCTGAAACAGTGAAAGCAGACTAACAGCCCTCCCAAATATCTATTTCAGTTGTGCTTCTTAACAGACAGTGCACTAGTTTTGGCAAATATAATGCCCTACTTCTAAGCACAGATAACAACCAAAATGGACTTAACTTTAGCAGGAAAGGTTCTGGCTCATTGAAGATCCCAGCTCCAAAGTGAATTCAGTTCCCAATGCACATGAGGGCTCTGGCAACTTTAATCCAATTACTGCCTCCCCTTACAAACCCAGGCTGAGGAGGAAGGGACTGCTTTGAACTAATGGCTGAAACAGTGAAAGCAGACTAACAGCCCTCCCAAATATCTATTTCAGTTGTGCTTCTTAACAGACAGTGCACTAGTTTTGGCAAATATAATGCCCTACTTCTAAGCACAGATAACAACCAAAATGGACTTAACTTTAGCAGGAAAGGTTCTGGCTCATTGAAGATCCCAGCTCCAAAGTGAATTCAGTTCCCAATGCACATGAGGCTCTGGCAACTTTAATCCAATTACTGCCTCCCCTTACAAACCCAGGCTGAGGAGGAAGGGACTGCTTTGAACTAATGGCTGAAACAGTGAAAGCAGACTAACAGCCCTCCCAAATATCTATTTCAGTTGTGCTTCTTAACAGACAGTGCACTAGTTTTGGCAAATATAATGCCCTACTTCTAAGCACAGATAACAACCAAAATGGACTTAACTTTAGCAGGAAAGGTTCTGGCTCATTGAAGATCCCAGCTCCAAAGAGAAAGAGAAAGACCAGAAATATGGGAGAGACAGACTGGCAGAGATGGACTGATGGAGAGAGAGAGAGAGATTTATGGAAATGGGCTGGTGGAGAGAGAAAGACAGACAGGTAGAAAGGCACTGGTAGAGAGAGACAAACTGGTGGAAATAGATTAGAGGAGAGAGAGAGAAAAAATATTGGTAGGGATGAACTGGTGGAGGGAGACAGAGAGAGTGATTGGCAGGGATGGACAGGTGGAGAGAGAGAGACTGGAGGGGGATGGACTGATGGAGGCAGTTAGAGAGAGACTGGTGGGGGACTGGTTGAAATAGTGGGAGATGCTGGTGGGGATGGATTGGTGGAGAGAGACAGAAAGGGATTTTATTTTTTTATTGTTTGTGTTCCAAATTAAATGAATTTTAGGTATCATTTAAATGAAAGTTTGATCACGGTGCTTTGGTCTCAGTGCTAAGTTTAGTTTAAGCCGGCAAGCTTTCACGATTTTCTCCGTCGTTCTGCTCTTTTATATTATAATGGCATTATAATTCAATATGTTTTTATTTTATGTTCTAATGAATTTTAATGTATTTTGAATTGTACATTGTATGAAATTATATGACATTTTACTTGAATTAATTTTAGTGGAGATCGGGAGAGGTTTTATTTTGTATCTTTCATACTTTTGAATAAATGATCAATCGTCTTATATAGCGATCATCAGATGTTTAAAGTCAATATAAATAATTAAAATATATGAATTTTTGTTACAGAGATATACCCCATCGATTGCATGTTTCTAACCACGCCCACCATAATGATTGACGGATTATGCCTTTTGACAATTTTTTATGCTTTCTTGTTAAAAATAATTATTATAAGTTTTTCATCATATAAAAATCATTTTTTTGAATAATCTGTTGGTAGTTTTTAGTTTTGGCAGTATTTATAGATTGTTCGATTTTTGGCGCCAAACAGAGCCATTTAAAAATGGTGGACCAAAGCTAATCGAGCAGAAGGCAAGTAGAGAATGCATATTGAAGGACGGAATACAAGGTAAAAATAAAATTCTAAGGCGGTTTTTGAGACTGATGCTGACGGTCTGTATTGTGATAGTTCATGATCTTTGAGTGTATTTAATCTAATATAGAATACCAAGAATTGCCTTTATTGCTGCTTTATTTACTGGGTAGTCGGCATGTATATACAGTTGTTTTGGTTTTTGTGACTGCTTTAATGTTTTTGATGTTTATAGGTTGCCCAAATATTCTTGCACCTTTAAGGTGTTTTGTCAATTATTATAAATTGTGTAAATAATAGTTTTTTCTGTAAACCTGCTCCTGATCAGTGTATAGCTCACCACACAGGGGATAGTTTTACTGTGGCATGTTTTTGCACATTTATAATTCAATATGTGGGTAGATAGTCAAGATAAATACCATTTTTTCCTTTCTGTAAAAATATTGTTTTTAATTTATATCATGAAATGTTCAGATTTAAATATTTTAAGTAAATGGAACTAATAGTTTTATGCAAACAGTTGTATGCTCATTTAACTGTTTGAAAAAAGTGGAGTTGTCACATGGATGTTCATGATCTTTAAGCTAGGTTCATAACTAGTTATATTAATTATTCATATTTTTTTATTTTGCATAGTAGAAATGCAGGTTTTTGTTGCTTGATGACAATCTGTAACTCAATTGAAGATTTTGGATTGCTTAAGGTAAATTATTTTCGATGTCACCTAAACTATTTAATAATTTTAAATCACACATTTTTAATTAATTTTTTAATTAATTTTTTACTACAATTGTATAATTATATTTTGGTTTATTGATTGTTTGTTATTTTAATAAACAATTGGAAAAGATAAAGGCATCTATTCTTGTGTTTACCTCAAGGTATAGACCATTACAGTAGTCCAGACTGGAGAAAATCAGAGACTGGAGTACTTTTTGGAAATCAGATGAAAATAGTAATGGCTTTAATCATTTCAACATGTGAAGTTTAAAGAATGAATTTTTAACAAGATTGGAAATATGATGCATTAGTGATAGATTTGTATGTACCATGACTCCTAAATTCCGGGCCACTTTTTTTATAGGCATCTTCTCATTTCCTATATTAGTATGTGAAGGTGGGCTGTTCGTAGGGTTATCGATAACACTTAGGAACACTATTTCAGTGTTTCATGTGCGCATCCATATAAAATGGTGAGCACATTTACGCACGTCTAGCCAATTTTATAAAATGGCCACATCCATGGGCGCGCCGGCATACGTGCGTTCATGTGCGCCCACGCAGCTATTTTAAAGTTACCGTCTAAGCAAAGAGGGAGAATTGCTATTATTTTTAGAAAATTCCTTCCTCTCAAGCAATCAATTATAAATCCAGTTTTAGGATGTGAATGTTTGTTAGCAAAATTAGATTTTGCTACTCCTATATTATTCTCTCTTTGGTATTGTCCACCAGGTATTTTAGAACAACAAATTGAAGAAGTTTTGGAACTTCTTTTAAGTCAAGCTTCTAAATGTTCTTATTTTTTTAGTTTTGGGAGACTTTTAATATTCATTCTGATCAGAGATCAGGTATGAGATTACAAGATTTTTTGAATACCATGGAGGTAGGTGATTTGATACAAGTGGTTACAGAGACAACACATGAGAGCAGGCATATTTTAGACTTAAGTCTTTGGGTCTCCTCTAGCTCGTTATGAAGATGGATTAATTATTTGGGGTATAGAGAAAGTTGTTTGGTCTGACCACTTTTTGGTAATGCTAAGTTTTAGATTTTTAAATGAGTAAACTAATAATTCTGTCCAAAGAGGTAATCAACATATAAAGAGATGGGGGAGAATTGATTCAGATACATTTTAGAGATAGAGAGGATGGTTTGTCAGAACAGTATCAGGTAAAGATTGATGATGAAGATATAGAAGAGATGAGTAACAGTTGGTTTAACATACTGGAGAATGCTGCCAAATTAGAAGGAATAAAAAGAAATGGGATATATTTAGGAAAAAGATGTGCCTCTCCATGGTTTTCAGGTGAATTGGGGGACATGAAACATGAATGTCGTTGACTAGAAAGTTATTGGTTACATATTGGGAGTAGAGAGGATATAAATTTATGGTGTAAAAAGAACACTATTTCAGACAGATAGTGTTGATGAAAAAAAAACAATATTTTATGGGATTGATTGAAAATATGCAAGAACATTGTAGCTTAAACATTGATAATACAAATATTGTGATACAATGTTTTTTCTGAAAGAATTGATTAAAACTACTAATAATAATCCCAAAATTATTTTTTGAAATATGAACTCCATACTTGGAGCTAAACCAAGGAAGACTTTGCTGTATTACTTTGCCAAGCAGGCACTGAACCTGATCACAGAGCACAAAAGTGGGAGTAGCCAGGGTATGTGCTATGCAGGCCAAGGTAAGCCGGTGGTCCCCATTGCACAGCCCCATTTCCTCCACCATGGGTGCAATTGGCAATTTGAAAGTGCACGTTCAGGGGCGCAGCCCTGCATGAAAGGCTGAGCATCCTATGGAGTTCTGCCCGCGGTCCAAGATACGCCTGCTCCCCATTAAGGACCATTGAATTCCTGACAGAGTGGCAATCTTGGCCAGAAATACCCTGGCATACACCATAGCTGTCCCAGCTCAATCTGAGGCCCACCTTCCTCCCATTCACTGATCCCTGGGGGGGGGGGGTTATTTGGCAGACAGATAACTCCACATCTGCCTCACGCCTTGTGGTGCAGAGGCTTGAATTAAAGTCATAGCCTCGGTGTCTCAGCCCCCACTTGGCCAAAGACAGACGCAGCACAGTTCCCGGGCCATGTTCCTACCTCCAGCCAAAATTGTTTGATCTGCTGCAACCCTTCTGTTCCTTCCTTCTGCGCCCAATCCGGAACTTAGACCGACCTTTCTCCAACATGGTTTCTGATGGCACATGGGCCCTTTCATTTATGCTGGAGGTGTTGTGGTAAGAAGCACCTGAAAGCAAGCTATGGGATTGATTGACGCTGGCCCTTATTCCCACTCCCTCTTCCATTAATCGACCGATTAGTCTGGGATCGCCCCTCAAGATAAATTCCCCTCAGGAATGTAGTCTGCTTTGCAAGCGTCGGAAGCAGATGGTCACCTGCTTGCTGCCACCTTTCCTGTGTTCTGTCCACTGCTGCAGATACTTAGGATCAGCCATGCTGTGATGCCCTCAGCTCCTGCCCAGGATCCCGGCTTGGCTGGAAACTCGATCCACTGAAGGCCCTTCGCATGATACTGCCATCCAATGAAACACCAGGAAATTGCTGTACTCCCCACCTCTTCGGGACAATGGATTGCCTACCCCTCCACCTCTCAATGAACCAACTGGTTGGCACCAGATGCCTTGCAGTCTTGCCAATACCACCCAGGTACAAGCAATTACCAGTGCTGAACTCAACAAATATGGCGGGTACCTCCTGCCCAAAGTTTAAATTGTGCCTGAGCTTGGCTTTCATAAGATCCCCTCCTCTCCTATCGTCCAAGCTTAGCCCTCCCCTACTAGCAACATCACAAAGGAGGGGCATTATCAACAGAGGAGGAAAACCTGAGGTCCTTAGTGGCATGCATGTGTTGGGGCAGGGACAGAGCAAAAAACTCACTCAATGTTAAGTGAAGTCTTTCATATAGACGGCACAAGACCTCATGTTTAGCATAAATCCCTGTAATTCCCAGTGCATGAGTGATTCTTTTTACCATCTACCCATCTAGGTAGGAAAACACATGAGAATTCTTTTAAGACTGAAGCAATATTCTCTAAGCTGATGAGCATATGGAATGTTTATTCAACATAAGTAATGTTTTTTATTTGTATATTTAAAGAAGATGTATTTTAGTTGCTTCCAGAGTCTTTCCTCTCTTTTTTTGAAGGCATATATATAAAAGAAAATTAAAAAAAATATGTTGGCAAAATAAATGGATATACCGATAGGGTAGGTGCAAACCACAAAAAACCAAGAGGTATTTCTGACTTGTGATTTTGCCCTCTACTAAATCAGTAAGTTTTCACTTGAATTTGGCATCTGAAGTCTTTTCTTCCTAAAAATAAAAAATAAATATATAAATAAAATATTAAAGAGCAAATTTTAAAAGCTCTACGCATAGCAAATCCGGGAGATACATGCGTGACCGGTCCTAGCGGATTTTAAGAGGCCTGCAACCATGTGCGTATCTCCTGGTACACGAATAAAGAAGGTATGGCAATAAAGGGCAGGCTGGGACAGCACCATCCAGTCGGTGTCACGCTCAAGCGTGCACTGGGATCCGACAAACACATCACTTGCTGCTGCTACGGATTGCGGGTAAGTATTAAAACAAAAACATCTACGTCAGTCAGTGGGGCTTTACGGGTCAGGGGTAGTAGGGTAAAAGGGAGGCAGGTTAGGAAGGGGGTTTAAGAAGTCCACTCCTTTACAGGGGTGAATTGGGCATTGGGCCTATTGCGTCACTGCGAGTTCCTACTAAAATCCCCCCCTTACGCACTCGAGACAGGATTCACGCGCAATGCACGTCAACATTAAAATCATGCACGTATGTGCGTGCAGGTAGCTGATCTTTTAACATGCTCATAGACGCACACGTTATAAAATTGATGTGTCCATGTGCGCGCACCCACGCATGACTTTAAAAATCTACCTTTAAGGGTTCAAATTATTTCAATAGTAATTATCTATTGTACCATTAGCCTAATCATACATTGATGTTATATGTGACATACTTTACTTTGAAAGGGATCATTTGACAGTAGAGTGATGTATAAGATATACTCATTGATATCCTCCACTTTAAAATTAAAAATAAAGCTATCTTGTTACCATTATTATGACTGATTTTTTCCTTTGTTTGTTATAATTAGAGGTGGTGGGGAATTCAATTTCTGAAGTATCTTTAGGAGTAAATTTTGAAAGGAGTTAAAAGTATAAAATATATGCACACATAAGTAAAACTTACATATATGTATGTTATTTTATAAACATAGAGACTACATGCATATTTTCCATTTCGTGCATACATTTAACCTGGGAAAAACAAGGCAGGCTAAGATAATCCAGGACATGATTCAGAAATATGTATGGTAGTTGCTCTTTTGAAAGAGATATGTGCATATATATTACCAAACTTATTCATACACTTTTACACCTGGTAATTGACTAGCACAAGTGAAATCGAAAATGTCTGTTCTCTACAGTTTTTAGATGAGAGGTCTGGGTGAATTGCTCAGGGTTCAGGTTGAAGTGCTAGAGGGAATGTATGAACTGGTAATTTAAAGTAGACATGCAAGTAACTTCAAAATGGTATGGGGTAAAAAGGATTTACACACTTAAAAGTACATTTACACATGTAAGTGAGCTTTCGAAAATTGCTACAACATATCAGGTAGATTTTTAAAACACCTATGCGCCAAAGCCAGGAGATATGCGCATCTCCAGCCAGTACGTGCTGCACAGATTTTAAAAAGTGGCCAAGTACGCGCATATCTCCCAGTACATGCACCAATCCAAAAGGCAAAAAAAAAATGGGCTGGGTATGAGAGGAGTCCGGGCAGGACATGGGTAGTTCAGATCCGTAAGTAACAGTGCACATACACACTTATGTGCACAAGCACACGCTGGGGACCCCTATCGAATAACTTTACTTCTGCTATGTGTCAGAGCCAGGCAGCCTTCTGCTGATTCCTGGGATAGGCCTCCAGCCATTCCAAAGCCCTTTCAGACTGATGAACAGAAACAGCAAATGCATGAGACACTGTGCTGCGGCGCAACCTTAAGGGAAGATCCAAGGCCCACACCAACGGCAGGTGAGTGCATCCTGATATAGACGAGACAGAGTCCACAAATCTGTACGAAGGCAGGACGTATAGCTGAAGGCTTGGCAAAGACAAGCTGAAGAAGAAAACTGGCAAGGGCAAGGCTGATGGCTTGTACAATGCGAAGCTCAACTGGAACAGAACTAAAGACCGGAGCAGAACTGAAGACCGGAACCAGGCACCAGACCAGGCACCAGACCAGAACCAGGAGACAGAAAGCAAGCCAAACTAAAGAACACCACAGCAGAGTCTGACAGAAGGTCCAGGGTCCAGTAGACGGAAGCAAGCGAGACCCAAAAGAATCTGGGATCGAGGTAAGCAGCGAACGAGGAGAATCCAGTATCTGATCTGGGGTCAAGGCAGGCAGCAAGCAAAGAGAATCCAGTAACTGGTTCAGGGTTGAAGCAGGCAGAGAGCGAGGAAAATCCAGTAACCAGTCCAGGGACAAGGCAGGCAGAATCCAGAACAGTCCACAGACTAGGCAGGCAGCCAGCAGGCAAAACACAAAACCAGGCACACAACAGGCAAGGCAAGGCTAAGGAACCAGTCACACAAGCAAGGCAAGGCTAAGGAGCCTATTACCAAGGCACACAGTCCAGGTTCAGGCTGGCTAAGTAGACTGGAGCACATGACATTATCATCAGGGCGAACGCCAAGCTCTCCCTCCAATGTGTGCAGAATTATGCGTGCCAATGGGCAAATAAGCCTGTGCGTTCCTCCGTTGGATCTTAGTCGCGTGCATATCAGGGTGCCTACTGGCGGTTCCCTGTCTCTCAGTGAGCACCCGAAGCTGGGGATTCTGGGAATGCAGCTGGATTCTAACAGTATAGAGGAGGTTTAAGTACAAAAAACAAACACTAAGCTATTCAGCAGGGTTTGAAGGGTCAGCGCAGGTAGGGTTAAAGAAAGGCTAGTAGCTGGGGAGGTAAAGAAGTCTTATCCTTTAACTGAGTGAAATGGGAATGGACTGGGGAAAATCGGTTTTCACCTCAGTGTGCATATCTTACAAAATCCCCCCACTTATGCAGTAGATGCGGCATTTCTATGCACCCATATAAAAATGTGCGCACATACACTTGTATGTTATAAAATGGACACTTATGTGCACACGCCAATAAACACGCACACACGTGCCTACATGCCAGAATGAAAGTTACTGTCCCTGTCATTAATTGTCCATAGGATTTTACACATGTAAGTGCACTTTAAGAGGAGAATTTTAGAAGCCTGTGTGCATTAATTAGGGAATGCGTAAAGCTGGGATTGCTTGCGCTGAGCAGAGTTTAAAGATGCCGAGATACACACGTATCATCTGTAGTGTGCACATCTTAACATTTTTCAAAAAAGGGTTGGGGCATGGGCTAAGCAGGGCATGGATGTTTCGGAGCATGAACCTAAGATGTAAGCGTAAATACTTATGCAACCCGGCCTGCACTGAGGCCTGCTGCCCGTAACTTTACTTCTGCTATGGATGTCGTGTAATTTAAAATTTAAAAGAAAAATATGCAGATCTGCAGGGTTTAAGGATCAGGGCTAAGTGGGGACAGTGAAGGTGATCAAACCGGTTTGGGGGGGGGGGGTGTTTGATGATGTCTCTCTTAACTGGGCAAATTGGGGACAAACTGGCAAAACTGGGAATGGTGTCAGCAAAAATCCCCAATTTACGTGGTAGAAGTGAGATTTGCACGCACCTGGTGCACACGTGCGTGCGGCCAGGCTATTTTATAATATGCATGTATATGCGTGCGTATGTTATAAAATGGACATGGACCTGGGCGTGGGGTCAAATGTTCTCACGCACGTCAGTTTGATAGCTATCATCCAAGCGTGTAAATGGGCTTTTGAAAATTGCTAAAATAATATGTTGCACGTATACATGTAATTCCTTTGAAAATTATCTCCCTTATGAGCACACTTTATAAAATCCCTGCCTCCATGTATAAATTGGGGTTATTATGCATACATATTAGATTTTTTTATGCACCTAAAATATATGCGTGTATGTTTATAAAATAGGAAGAGAAAGTACCATATTTTTCACTCCATAAGACGCAATTTTTTTCCCGCAAAAGTGGGGGGGAAATGTCTGTGCGTCTTATGGAGCGAATATAAAAAAACACAACTAAAAATCTTACAAACCCCCCCACCCTCCTGACCCCCCCCAAGACCTGCCAAATGAATTTACTACAACCCCCCACCCTCCTGACCCCTCCAAGACCTGCCAAAAGTCCGTGGTGGTCCAGCCATGGTGGTCTGGGGAGGGCCAGCCGTAGTGGGGAGGGCAAGCTGTGGTGGTCCTCCCCGGGGTGGTCTGGGGAGAAGATTGCTCCCGGACCGCTCCTGTCCCCCGCTGGACCACCACGGACTTTTGGCAGGTCTTGGGGGGGTCAGGAGGGTGGGGGGTTGTAGTAAATTAATTTGGCAGGTCTTGGGGGGGGTCAGGGGGTTGTTAATTAATTTAAAGGGTTGGGATGAGGTTTGGTTTTTTTTGGGGGGGAGGGTTCCCACAGAAAGAGAAAGATAAAAGTTTTCTGATCTCGGGAGTGGACCGAAATGGCCCTCCCCAGACCCAAAAAAAAATGGGGAGAAAAAAAAATGTTATGCACTCCCCTAATTTGCTCCATAAGATGCACAGACGCGGACTTCCGGCGATGACGTAGAGGCGCCGGCAGCACGGCTTTTGAGCTCCGGAGTCCCGCTCCCTGCCTCTGCGGAAAAACCCCATAAAATCTCGGCGAAACGCTCCCAAATTTACTGGCCAACTTTCTGGGGACGGGCTACAGCGGTTCTGAGCTGCGTGGGAGGCGTGGGGGATGCGGCAGAGGAATCTTCGCAAGACTGCGGTGCGACGACCTTGCTGCTCCAAGATGGCGGCGGCCCCATCTTCCCCAGCGGGCGCGAAAGTGTTGGAAGCGGTGTCGGAGGACGCGCTGTTGCAGATTTCCCAGAGTGTGACTGCGGCTCTGGATGCCCGGCTTATCCGCATACAATCTACGATGGAAGATCTTAAGGCGGCTGTGGAGGGCCAGTCTAAACGCCTAGATGAGGCGGAACAAGTTCTCTCCGATCATGGGGATCGGATGGCGGCGGCCGAGCGCCACGTGGCTGAGCTGCGATCACAGCAACAAGAGCTGTTAGACAAGGTAGAAGATTTGGAGGATCGTGGGCGCCGAAATAACCTCAAGATAGTGGGGCTTCCTGAGGCAGTAAAAGACACTGAGCTTCTGGACTGGATTGAGAATTGGCTCCCTGCCCACATAGGTTTGGCCTTGCCACCCGGGGAGCTCAAATGTGAGAGGGTCCACCGGGTTGGGCCCGTGCGAGACGGGGCGCCCAGACCCCGACCGGTGATGGCGCGGATCTTGAATTGGGAGCACAAGACTAAACTCTTGCGAGCCTTTAAGCAAAAGGATCTTGTGGAATACAACAGTCACAAGATTCTATTATTTAATGATTTTTCTGCCTCTACTGCTGCAAAAAGGAAACTGATGACGCCAGCTTGCTCGGAGCTCTACAGGAGGGGTATCAAATTTGGTTTACTGTACCCTGCTAAACTCCGGGTGTATCATAATAACAAAGTCCTCTTTTTTAATACTAAGGAGGAAGCTGATGGATTCCTTGCTAGTCTACCTGGGGCAGCCGGGGATTGAACAAGCTAGGGCGCCCATAGGATTCACGTTTTCTTCTTTTTTTCCACCGCTGTGGTTTTGTGAGCTGGCCGACCCCTCTCCATGGAGGGGGGGGGGGGGGGGGGGTTGAAGATTCTTTGGTTGCTTCTTTAAGATGGTGTGACTTTTATCATTGGCTCTACTTTGCCGGCTGACAGTCTGGAGTTTTCTTACGAAGGACATAAAGCAACCTTATTTTTTTCCCTTTCTTTTTGCTAATAAGGCCTGAGTGCCCATGGATGTTATTTGATTGTTGTATTTGGTTACATTGATTTGATGTTAGGGTGTGTGTTCTGTTGCACTGACCATGTTTCACTAACTATGTTGGATGGGGGTTCGCGGGGTGGGAGCGGGACGGAGGGGGGTATGCTTGTCCTACTGGAAAGATCGGTGGGTGAGATGCCTCTGAACCTCCTTGAGCGGTTTTGGGTATGTGTGGGGGTGTGTGTGTGGGTGTGCTTGGGGGGCCAGGGGGAGGTATTGTGTGGGGGGAAGGCTGGGGGGGCTGGGACGGTTGGGGGATGGGGGGGTTGGGTCCAGGGACCGGGATGTTATAACTCTCCTGTTGTTTTTCATATCTCCTTGTGGTCTAGGCTGGGGGGCCATGGGGGGAGGTGGCGTACGCTACTAGAGCCCACTGGTTGGGCTCCTCTACATTTTGTGCGGGACACCGTGCGCCATGGCGAAGGTTAGAGTAACTACCATGAATGTAGATGGGATACACTCCCCAGTTAAGCGGAAAAAATTATTAACTATGTTTAGTCGCATGCATTCCCAAGTTGTTTTTCTCCAGGAGACACACTTGAACGATGCGGAACATCGTAAACTTAAGCGGGAGTGGGTGGGTCAATGCATATATTCTTCTTACACCTCTCGCAAGAGGGGAGTGGCTATCCTCTTTCATAAAAACCTGCCCTTCCGCCTCATTAGAACTTGTCATGATACAGAGGGTCGGTATGTGATTGCAGCTGGGGTCCTAGGTCACCAAAAGATAGCTTTTTGTAATGTTTACAGGCCTAATGTTTTTTCTCAGGATTTTTTTTCGTCCCTGGCGGGCTTGCTCACAGAGTTTCTGGATTATGTGTTGGTGGTTGGGGGAGACCTTAATGTAGTAGCGGATAACCTTTTGGATCGAAAACCGCCCAGGCCAGATGCTGCCCGGGGCCGTGCTTTGGGAGTTCACTTTTTATGTGATGAACTTCAATTGTTAGATGTGTGGAGGGTTCTTCACCCTGGTGAACTTGATTTTACATTCTATTCTCATCCCCATCAGGTCTACTCCCGTTTGGACTACCTGCTGGTGTCTGAGAAGTGGTTTGCCAGGGTGGAGGAGGCGTCTATAGGAGTACGATCGGTCTCCGATCATGCCCCGGTGTCTGTTTTGTTGCGGAGTGGTACGGGAGAGCGGTCCCCGTTTTCGTGGCGAATGCGCCCGGACTTGTACTACGATGAGCAGTTTCGTAAGTACTTACAAAGGTGTTGGAAGGAGTATGTCACGCATAACTCTACCCCAGATATTTCCGCGGCGACCTTGTGGGAGGCCGGGAAAGCGGTGATGCGCGGGGAAATCATTGCGTATGTGGTTAAGACGAACCGTCAACGGAATGCAGAAATAATCCGCCTTACGCAGGTCCTTAAAAGTGCCCAACAGAGACATGTGGTTGATATGACCCCGGAAGTTAAGGGACAGGTTGATCAGGCGCGAGCTACGCTGAATTCTTTGCTCCATCAACGGGCGTCCAAATCACTCAAATATTTTCAATACCAACTTTATAAATATGGTAATCGGGCCGGTCGACTCTTGGCCCACTTGGTTCGCCCTTGGGGTCAGAGGCAGGTCATAGTTAGTATTAAAGACAGCCGGGGCGAACGTCGAACGTCACCTGGAGATATTGAGGCTAGGTTTCTTGAATATTATCACCAACTGTATGCGGAACGTCGTAGCGATCCGCTGGTTCGGGAGGCTTTATTCCAATCGACTGAATGGCCGAGGGTGACTCCAGCTCAGTTGGCAGCTCTTAACACTCCCATTACTGATCAGGAGGTGCATCGGGCTATTCATGCTCTCAAATTGGGCAAGGCTGCGGGGTCGGACGGACTCGGCTCCGAGTTTTATAAAATTTTAAAATTTCATTTGCTTTCCCCACTTGTGGCTTTCTATAATGCATTGTTGGTGGAGGGGGGCCTCTCCCCTGCGCTTAATCACTCGGTTATTGTGGTTCTGCCCAAGCCGGGAAAGGACCCAGAGGAGGTGGGGGCTTACCGACCCATCTCCCTGATAAATGTTGATGTTAAGTTATTCGCGGCTATTTTGGCTGCTAGACTTGGTGGTCTTCTTCCCACACTCGTTCACGACGATCAAACTGGTTTTGTACGGGGCAGACATGGGGTTCGGAATGTGCGCCGCCTGATGGCCTCTCTTAGTTATTCCGCTGGTGCTGACGCGGCTGTTCTGAGTCTTGACGCAGAGAAGGCCTTCGACTCATTGTCTTGGGATTTTCTCTTTTGGGTGTTACGGCAATATGGCTTTGAGGGGGCTTTTGTGAAGTGGGCGGAGGTTTTATATAGCAACCCTAGTGCTAGTATTTTATTGAATGGGACGGTGACCCTGCCGTTTGACTTACATTGTGGAGTCCGTCAGGGTTGCCCCCTTTCTCCCTTACTTTTTGTTTTAGCGCTGGAACCACTGGCTATTCGGTTGCGGGAGGAGCCACAGATATGGGGATTGCGGGTGGGCCAACAGTCCCTTCGTACTGCTCTTTTTGCGGACGATATTTTACTTTTTGTTGGCAAACCGCAAGTAAGCGTTCCCGTTATTATTAATCTTTTTGACCAATTTCGGGAGGTGGCGGGTCTATGTATTAACTTTGGGAAGTCGGAGGCGTTGGCCTTGAATCCTCAGCTGCAATCTTCATGGGTGGGCACTTTTCCACTTAGATGGGCGCCAGCTAAGCTGAAATACCTAGGTATTTGGATTCCGAGGGATCTACGGCACTTATATGAATTGAATGTTACTAGCCTATTGGAGCGGATCCGCTCACAGCAGGAGGCTTGGGCCTCGCTTCCCTTGTCCCATTTTGGTCGCTGCGCTCTTATCAAAATGATCATTGCCCCCAAGATTTTGTATGTCTTGTCCATGGTTCCTTGTTGGATACGGGATAGGGACTTTAAAAGGTTGTACGCGGCCCTCCAGCATTTTATATGGCGGGGACGGAAAGCCCGTCTTAGTTACCAGACTATGACTTACTCTCGGGATCAAGGGGGATGTGGCCTGCCTGAATTCCGCTTGTACAACGCGGCATGCCAGCTGCGCTTCATAGGGGAGTGGCTTACGGGGGACTACAAATTCTGCGTGCGGGGGCTGATCTCTGGCATGGCTGCCCCTTGGTCACCCCTGAGTCTTATTCAATCTAGTGCTGGGGAGCGGCGTGGGCTTGCATACCCTAGGGTTCTGCTGTCTCCGTGCATTGCGGCTTGGCGATGGTTACGGGGGCAGCGGGGATTGGATGGGGTGGTTTCCCTCCTAGTGCCCCTGACTGGCAATGTGGGCTTTTTGCCGGGACGGGACTGTGGGGCTCTGTTTCATAAGTGGGCGTCTAAAGGGGCGATGTTTGCTTTTCACTTTTATGACACCGACACTCATACACTGCTGGACTTTGCTACCTTGGCTCGCACTTATCGATTACAGACTCATCAGTTTTTTGCATATCTGCAAACCAGGCACTATTTAACCTCTTTTCACTGGACGTCGGACAGGGTGGGCCTAGAGTGCTCCTATGCTAACAAGGTCTTTGACACGGCCTACCTAACCAATACCATCGCGAAGTGGGCTACGCTTGGCAGATCGTGGCGCTCAAACCCGCGCCTTGCTGTGTTGGCGGACAAATGGACTGCTACTTTTGGAGAACCCATTACTGTGCAATACTTGGCGAAATGTTTTGAAGCGGTGCATCGCCAGCTACCTGACATTGGACTGCGGGAGGTGCAGTTTCGCATCCTTCAGCGGATCTACTGTGACGATGTGCGACGCTTTAGGATGGGGAGTACTGACTCTCCTCTCTGTATTAAATGTGGCCAAGAGGAGGGCACTTTGGTCCATAGACTGTATTCTTGTCCCACTCTTCAATCTTTCTGGGCCACGGTGATGGGCGTGATTTCCCAGTGCACTGGAGCACCGCCGCCCAGTACGGGGAAGTTTCTTCTTTCCAGTCCTCAAGCCTGTACTGCTGTCGTCAGCCGATCCAAGGACCGCTTTGGACGTATTGCGGCTATGCTGGCATGCCGCACCATATTGTCTGGATGGGCGACACCTGTGACGGCCCCCACTTCAGCAGAGTGGTTTCAGCGCATGGCCTTGGTTTTGCAGATGGAACGTTTGGATTTTTTGAAAGGCCACCGTCAGACTGATAAACTGTATGGGGCTTGTTGGACTCAGTGTGTTTCATTGTTGCCGACCTCAGTCCAGGTCGGCCTGCGGGAGAGTGGGTATACTAATGATTGGATTGATTCTATGGTCTCTGGGGGGACGGGGTTGGGAAGGGGGAGGGGTGGCCCGGTATGACTGTAGTGTGAATGGGTTGGGTGGGGGGTACATGGGTGGGTGGAAGGGGGAGGGGGTGCGCTGGTATATTTAGCCCTAAGAAAAGGGCAGAGCGCATCTACTGGCCTGGACGGCTATTGCTATTAAGGTTTGTCTTGCCTCTTTGCTGTATTTCCCTCCTTGTGAGGGGTTGATTGTTATTACCTGATGTTTTTCCTTGGCTGGTTGGTTGTGTTTTGCCAATAAAAATTATTCTGACAAAAAAAAAAGATGCACAGACGCCCGGGGACAGAGCCGGTTTAGCACAAATTTTTTTTTTTAATTTTACCCCTCTGAATCCTAGGTGCATCTTATGGTCAGGTGTGTCTTATGGATTGAAAAATACAGTATGTGCTTTTTTGCATTTAAATATTCATGCATACCAAAACTTCTGGTGTAGATTTTCATAGGTGTGCGCGCGTGTCCATGTGTGCATGCTTCCCGGCACGCATGTTATAAAATCGTTGGGCCATGCGCAAATGGGGGTAAAGGAATTAAAAAATGAAATTTCAGACCTATTAGTAAAAATTTGTAACTTATCATTAAAATCATCCATTGTACCTGAAGACTGGAGGATAGCAAATGTAACCCCAATATTTAAAAAGGGCGCCAGGGGCGATCCGGGAAACTACAGATCAGTTAGCCTGACTTCAGTGCCAGGAAAAATAGTGGAAAGTGTTCTAAACATCAAAATCACAGAACATATAGAAAGACATGGTTTAATGGAACAAAGTCAGCATGGCTTTACCGAAGGCAAGTCTTGCCTCACAAATCTGCTTCACCTTTTTGAAGGAGTTAATAAACATGTGGATAAAGGTGAACCGGTAGATATAGTATACTTGGATTTTCAGAAGGCGTTTGACAAAGTTCCTCATGAGAGGCTTCTAGGAAAAGTAAAAAGTCATGGGATAGGTGGCGATGTCCTTTCGTGGATTGCAAACTGGCTAAAAGACAGGAAACAGAGAGTAGGATTAAATGGACAATTTTCTCAGTGGAAGGGAGTGGACAGTGGAGTGCCTCAGGGATCTGTATTGGGACCCTTACTTTTCAATATATTTATAAATGATCTGGAAAGAAATACGACGAGTGAGATAATCAAATTTGCAGATGACACAAAATTGTTTAGAGTAGTTAAATCACAAGCAGATTGTGATAAATTGCAGGAAGACCTTGTGAGACTGGAAAATTGGGCATCCAAATGGCAGATGAAATTTAATGTGGATAAGTGCAAGGTGATGCATATAGGGAAAAATAACCCATGCTATAATTACACAATGTTGGGTTCCATATTAGGTGCTACAACCCAAGAAAAAGATCTAGGTGTCATAGTGGATAACACATTGAAATCGTCGGTTCAGTGTGCTGCGGCAGTCAAAAAAGTAAACAGAATGTTGGGAATTATTAGAAAGGGAATGGTGAATAAAACGGAAATTGTCATAATGCCTCTGTATCGCTCCATGGTGAGACCGCACCTTGAATACTGTGTACAATTCTGGTTGCCGCATCTCAAAAAAGATATAATTGCAATGGAGAAGGTACAGAGAAGGGCTACCAAAATGATAAGGGGAATGGAACAACTCCCCTATGAGGAAAGACTAAAGAGGTTAGGACTTTTCAGCTTGGAGAAGAGACGGCTGAGGGGGGATATGATAGAGGTGTTTAAAATCATGAGAGGTCTAGAACGGGTAGATGTGAATCGGTTATTTATTCATTTAGATAATAGAAAGACTAGGGGGCACTCCATGAAGTTAGCATGGGGCACATTTAAAACTAATCAGAGAAAGTTCTTTTTTACTCAACGCACAATTAAACTCTGGAATTTGTTGCCAGAGGATGTGGTTAGTGCAGTTAGTATAGCTGTGTTTAAAAAAGGATTGGATAAGTTCTTGGAGGAGAAGTCCATTACCTGCTATTAAGTTCACCTAGAGAATAGTCACTGCCATTAGCAATGGTAACATGGAATAGACTTAGTTTTTGGGTACTTGCCAGGTTCTTGTGGCCTGGATTGGCCACTGTTGGAAGCAGGATGCTGGGCGTGATGGACCCTTGGTCTGACCCAGTATGGCATTTTCTTATGTTCTTATGTTCTTAAGTTTTGCAATTTCACTCGCCGATGCATCTTGGCCTTCCCCAGTTCCCTCTCAGTATGCTCCAATTAAGGAGCGGACTGGGAGGGAACTTCCCTACCCCCTAACCTAACCTCCCTTCCCTTCCCCTCTCCTCCCCAACCCCTAATTCTTACCTTGGTTTTTTTTTTTCCTTGTTCTTCAACTTACTTCAGGGCCCTTTGAAAATCAATTTGCAGGCCCATGGGTCTCCAAGCACTGGAGACTGTTTAAATATTGTCCTCAGTAACAGAAAAAATATAGTATAATAGGTATGGATAGTTCTGACATTGCTTGATAGGAATATAAAAACAGGATTTCATAATTTCCTTTTGTAAAGGCAGAAAAACAACTGCAAACTTTCTGACGAACTTTTTATAAAAATAAAGACAAAAAAGGATTAAGAATAATGGGCCGGACTTTAAGAATTAAGCGCGGGCACAAATCTACGCCTGATTTTATAACATGCACGCGCAGCGGCAAATGTTGACAGGAGACAACAATCTAACCTCTGCCCATGACACTGCTTTAGCCCTAGTAGAATGAGCCCTAACCTGAGTAGGCAACGGCTCTTCAGCAGCCACATACTTGGCCGTGAATACCTCCTTTGTCCAGCGAGCTATTGTAGCCCGCGAAGCTGGCTCGCACTGTTTTCCTCCACCATGAAGGACAAAAGGGTGATCCATCTTTCGGAAAGGTTTAGAAATCTCCAGATACCTCATGACATGTCTCTTGACATCTAAAGGATACAACAGGTGGTATTCCTCCGCATCTCTTTCCTTATCCAAGGACGGCAAGGAAATGGACTTAATCAAGTGAAAATCCGAGACTATTTTAGGCAAGAAGAAAAGAACAGGACACAGTTGTATTGCTCCTGGCCTGCAGCTCAAAAATTCGACATGCAGAACAAATCACCACCAGAAACATCATTTCAAGGTCAGTAACCACAAGAAAAGGCTAAGCAGCGGTCAAAACGCCAAGAAATCCTATAAAGGAACTGGTAACAGAAAGGGAGGACGAAGATGTTTCACTCCCCTCAAGAAACAGGCCACATGGAGGTGGAGGTGAGAGGGTGCACTGCCGAGGGCTTTACATATTACCTTGTTGAAATTCCGTTTATTTCTTGCTGGACTGAGCTCTTCAAGTGTGAGAACACCTGCGGCAGAGGATTTCCCTATCGCTGACGTCAAGGAGGCGGGACTTCCGGCTTTCAATAAAATCTGACGCCCAGCAGTGTCCCGATTGAGGTGGAGGTGAGAGGGTGCACTGCCGAGGGCTTTACATATTACCTTGTTGAAATTCCGTTTATTTCTTGCTGGACTGAGCTCTTCAAGTGTGAGAACACCTGCGGCAGAGGATTTCCCTATCGCTGACGTCAAGGAGGCGGGACTTCCGGCTTTCAATAAAATCTGACGCCCAGCAGTGTCCCGATTGAGGTGGAGGTGAGAGGGTGCACTGCCGAGGGCTTTACATATTACCTTGTTGAAATTCCGTTTATTTCTTGCTGGACTGAGCTCTTCAAGTGTGAGAACACCTGCGGCACAGGATTTCCCTATCGCTGACGTCAAGGAGGCGGGACTTCCGGCTTTCAATAAAATTTGACGCCCTGCGGCGCGTCGACGTCGCCGGCGCGTCGCCGAAGCCGCGCGCGCGGCTTAGTCTCATGTTTGGATACCCTTGGATATTAAAATTGGACCTAGAAGCGCACAATTCGGCAAAAGTGAGTAATACTGAAGCAATTGCTCTCTCTCTCAGCGTCCACTCATGAAGTAATTGTTAATTATTAAGTAAGTTGGGTTAAAGAAGCTATTCCTAAGCAATTGAATTATTACCTCTGACTCAATGCCTCATACGAAGCGGAAGGCTAGAGTCAGGGAGATGTTAACATCATCCCGTGTACTAGCTTCTTCACAGCCTAGGATACCAGCTTTTTTTGCCCCTACAGCAGGTTTGGAACCGGTAGAACAGGTCACTGGAGGAGTAGGAATAGAGCATACTCTACCCTCCCTGACTGAAACAACTTTAAGTCCCGGTGCCCCTAGTACTCCACCTCCACCTACTCAAAATTTTCTTGAAAATTCAAAAATTTCAAATGATATACATAAGAATGGAGCAGGAATCTCGGTCACTGTGGGGGGAACGGAATCAAGAATACCAGAAAATATCTCATTGAATATGGTAAAACCTAATGTGATTACAATGGACACACTTTGGGATGCAATAAAAGCGCTGGAGTCTGCAGTAACAAATTTGACTATGATAACAATGGACTCTAACTCTCGATTTAAGAATACCGAAGTATTGGTGTCTAATTTGAATGTAAAGTGTCAACAAACTGAAAAGTGACTTGATAATTTAGAAATATGGCAACAGAAATTTGCCAGAGCGGAGATTATTTATGATAAAAAATTAGAAGAAACAGGCCACATCAGGATGAGACGATAAGGATTCACCATTTACCTGGCCCCTGAAACAGGTAAGAGCCGTTACCTATATCTTAAAGGAATTAAGGGCCAACCCTTTATTTAACTCATCCTGCAAAAATTCTAAAATGAGCAGGATTTTAACTGAATGAGAAAGAACACCTCGATCTTCACACCAAGCCTCAAACACTCGCCAAACCCGCAGACGTAAACAGTGAAACATAGAAATGATGGCAGAAAAGGACCAAGCAGTCCATCCAGTCTGCCCAGCAAGCAGGAAGTGGAGAACTTCCGTGCTCACAGTTAGGTGGCAGTCACCTCAGTAGAATATCCATGCTTCAAAAAGCAAGCCCTCTAAAGGTGTTAGGATCTGTGAGTTAGTGGACCCTTGGCCCGAGGTGAGAGTTGGTACCACCCACAGGGAGGAGCCCCACTGGGCCTCACCGTCGGGAAGTGAAGTCTGTAGCAGCAGATGACACAGCCCAGAGAGTACGGAGAGAAAGAGGCTGGGATATGGGTGCAAGTGCCAGAGTAGGAACTCACTGTGGTGGAGTGAAGAACAGACCCTGAGGAGCAAGGAATGAGAGACAGAGTATGGAGGAGTGCCGAGTGAACTACCCCAAGGGGCGGAGCCACGTGGTGAGTCAGCACAGGAGAAATGACGTAAGCTAACCCGAGGAGCAGGGAAGCCCAATGGAGTCTCTGGCAATGCACATAGACACTATCCCGAGGAGCGGGAAAGTGTGAGCACATTCTTTGAAGTGAATCAGGGCACTGCCTCGAGGAGCACGGCACAGTCACTGAAGTACACAAGGTGCTGCCCCGAGGAGTGGGCAAGCGCGGCACCATCACTGAAGAACACAAGGCGCAGCCCCGAGGAGCAGGGGAGCATCGCACAGTCACTGAAGTAGAAAGGCAGTGTAGTTTCAGGAGCGACCCCCAAGAAGCGGAGAAGCCAGTAGGCAAGGCTTCCGAGGCACAGGGCCTTCCCGAGGAGCAGGATAGCCAGAGATAGGAGCGAGCCTCCAAGGAGCAGGTAACCGGGAGTCATGCCAGGAAGTACAGGATACAGGATCCACAGGTCCGAGGAGACAGCAGCAGGAATCAGCATTAAGGGAACTCGTTGCCAAGTCGATTACAGCCAGGCCCCAGTGGTGCTTAAGAGTCCAGGGATAGTGATGTCATCAGGAGGAGATGCCCCTGAGGTTCCCACCCTAGTGTCCTTTGCCTAGGAAGGCCCGGAGGAGAAATGGAGGTCGGCGGCGTCCCTGCCGCCATGAGGAGTTCTGGGACAGGGCAACATGCGTCGGAAGCGGTTAGCTACAGCCGCGAGTTCACCCAAAGAAGAGAGGGCGCCAGCACATTATGTGAGTAAGAGCGGTTGCAGCTGTCTGCGATCGATGGTCATAATAAAAGGGCCATACCGTAAGACAAAACAGAGTCGGATCTTCGTGAAGAACAGGTCCCTGCTGCAAGAGATTCCTGTATGGCGGAAGACGAAGGGAGGTTTCTACCAGACGTCTTCACAGATCTACATACCATGGTCTTCTGGGCCAATCCGATGCCAACAGAAGCACCAGCCCCCTTTTGCCTTTCATCCTTCCACCTATTCTGCCCATCATGGGCCACGGGGAAAAGACATACAGCAGCTTGTCTTCCTGCCAGACCTGCAAGAGAGCATAGACTGAAGAATCGAGGAACTTTCGCATTGCAAGAAGTCACCAGCAGCTCTAGAAATGGAAGACTCCAGCGATCCACTATCAGCTGGAATGCCTCATTGGACAATACCCATTCTCCTGGATCCAGACTCTCCCCACTGAGAAAGTCTGCTCTTACATTGTCTTTCCCTGCAATGTGCGAGGCTGAGATCTCCTGATGATGCACTTCCGCACATTCCATAAGTTGGTCTATCTCCTATGATATTTGTTGGTTCTTGGATCCTCCCTGCCGATTGATGTAAGCCACCGTCATTGCATTCTCCGACATTATTCGGACTGCTTGACCCTGCAGCCTGCTGCTGAACTGAAAGCACACCAACTGGACCGCCCAGGATGCCAGCTGATTGATGTTCCAGAGAGACACCTCTGTATTCCAGCACCCTTGCGCTGTTAGTTCCTGACAGTGAGCTCCCCCATCTTGCAGGCTCGCATCTGTCATGAGTACCAATCAATCCAGCGATGTCAGGGAAACTCCCTTTTTCAGATGATCTGCTTGCAACCACTTCTGAAGGTGAAAGCAGACTTTCATCGGTGGGAGAAGCCAAAATAAACAGTCCCGAGACTGCAGGTTCCATCGAGACAGCATGGAACGCTGAAGTAGATGCATATGCACCCTCATTCATGGTACCATTTCCAGGATTGCTGCTATCAACTTGAGTACCTGAAGATAAGGTCACACTGGCATGCGTATAGTGCTCACCAAGAGATGCACCTGAGACATCAACTTATGAATACGATCTTCTGGTAGAAAAATTTTGCCCTGCCTTTTGTCGAATCACACACCCAGATACTCCAACGTCTGTGATAGCTGAAGTCTGCTCTTGGCTAGGTTCTCCTTTCATCTGAGCTCCTGTAATAAGGATATTACCTTGCGGGTCACCAGATGGTTCTCTTCCAGAGTCTTGGCCAGAATCAACCAGTCGTCTAAATATGGGTGTATTAGGATCCCATCCTATCTCAGTTCTGCAGCCATCACCACCATAACCTTGGGAAAAGTTCTGAGAGCAATGGCTAGACCAAAAGGCAGTGCCCAAAACTGATAATGGCACCCAAACACTGCAAAATGCAGAAAACGTTAATGCTCCAAATGGATAGGAATATGGAGGTATACCTAGGACAGATCCAAGGAAGTCAGAAATTCCCGCAACTGCATGGCCATTATCACTCAGCGCAATGTTTCCATGCAAAAATGAGTGACCCGCAAATGACAGTTGACCACTTTGAAATCCAGAATGGGGCAAAAGGAGCCCTCCTTCTTGGGCACAATGAAACAAATGAAATATCGACCTGTATTTACTTGAGACGTGGATACTGGAACCAAAGCCCTCCATCTGAGGAGCCTTGACAGTGTACACTCCACCACCTGCTTCTTCTGCGGGGAGTGGCAGGGAGACACCATGAACACGTGCCGAGAAACACTGCGAAATTCCAGCACATATCCTTCTCATGTCACTTCCAGGACCCACTGATCTGATGTGATCTCGACCCACCTGATAAAAGAGAGAGCGGTGTCCCTCTATCTCCTATTCCCAGGGATGGATTGGCAAACCTTCATTGGTAGGGTTGGGAGGTTGCACAACCTGAGCCCCCGCCTCGCCTGGGCTGTCTGGGACGAAACAACTGAGCTCTGCCAAAAGGCCAAGTCTTCTGAAAGGTCATCGGTCTGTAGGGACAAAAACATGTGGAACCTCTGAGACAACCCATCATACCAAAGGGGGATGGCTACTGCTTCTTATTCTCCGGCAACCGAGGAACCAGAGATTCGGCCCACTTATTGGCCAGGTTCTCCAACTCGTTCCCAATAATATCAAACCTTTAAAAGGCTATTTTGTAAGGTTAGCCTTGGAGGACACATCGGTCGACCAATTCCTCAGCCATAACTGGCGTCTGACCGCTGTTACTGAAGCCACTCCTCTGGCCGAGGTGCAGAACAAATCACAGCGTGCATCTGCTAGGAAGGCAGCAGTGGATTCCATAACTGCTCTGGAAGTCACTCCAGAGTCGTCAACCTCTTGAGAAAGCAAATAAGACCCAGCCACCAGGGAACAACAGGAAGCTATCTGCAAGTTCATTGCCACTGCATCAAATGCTTGCTTAAGGATGGCCTCAATTCTCCTATCATGCACATCCTTCAAGGCCGCTCCTCCCTCTACAGGAACAGTCATCCTCTTAGAGATGGCACAGACAAGCACATCCACTTTCAGGAAATGCAGACGGTCTCTCACCATTGGATCCAGGGTGTATAAGCCTTCAAAGGTATGACCCCCTTTAAAATTTGCATCTGGGGCATCTTATTCAAGATCATCAATTCTTAAATGGCCTCCATAACCAGGGGGGAAAAAAGGCGCTTTATATACAAAGCAACCAAAACGGGTACCTGCCGTGGCTCAGACATGGTACCTGCTTCAGGAACTCCCAGCATCTTAAACGTCTGGGGAATCAGAGCTGGCAATTCATCTCTATGAAACAACCGCAACACAGTCCTATACGGTTCTAATCTCAGTGGAATTTCCCCATCTTCTAGAGTCAGGATCTTCCTCATCATCAGTGCCCTCCGGATTCCTGTCAGGGACACCTGCAGCTAGAGGTGTACTTCATTATTTAAATGCAGTACCAGAAGAGGGAGAGGCTACTGCCTGAGGAACTGAACTGACAAGATTAGACAGGGATGAGGACTGTACCTGAAGAAAGGATTGCAATTCCTGAAATAATTATACCCAAGAAAAGGCAGAAGGATCCATGCCAAAAACAGGAGATACATGTGCTGTGCCCACTGAGCTGCTGTCCTCTGCTGAGGAAGCAGTCAAGAAAGTTTCAATATCAGGCATTTCTCCTGACATATCTTTACCCATAACTTCATCAGGGAGGGAAGAACCAGGCTTAGTAAAATCAGAGAAAGATAATTCTCCCTGAGCCTCTAAAAAGCACTGGCACAAATTAGAGCGCATGCTAGGCTGAGACACCCAAATACGACAGGCAGCACACAAGGCAAGGCATCCAAAATTTAGGCATCCAAGAGCTAGGCGTCCCAAGACCAGGCACCGCTCAACTTAATCGCACACAAGCATATGCCTAATTGTGCATACAAGATAAGCATGCATCCAAGCCGGATGCCACAAAACCTGGACTCACAACCTGGACGCACATCAGGAAGCACCACTGAAACAATGTCTTATAGAGGGCAGCCGAACACATAGGCAAAAGACCACGAAAACATTGTCAATGCCTACCATGCAGCGCGCAGTGGAAAAGCCTCAGAGCAGGGCCTAGCCACGAAAGACTCCTCAACCTGCCAGGCTGCCCCCGTCCCTGAACCTCCCCGCAGGGACAAACCTACCTCAGGGACAAACTTCAGAATGGCGCACCGAGCTCAGATACCAGGGAACCCCTGAACAAATTTCCTTCACTGTCTCTGTAAGGTTTCGCTTTTTTTTTTTTTTAAACTTACCTGAACTCAGGCCTTCCTGGCTGAGAACAGAGATAGTCAACAACTGTGGGGAGAGAGGGCATATGCAGTCACCACTGCACTCTTCCTCCTGCATCCACTGCCTTTAAGCTATATAATCAGCTAAGTCCATGCCAGCTAAAAAACCAGCTACTGGACCAAGGCATACATCTGAGGAAACATGGAAGTCACCTCAGGAATTCTCAACTGGGGGAGGGACCATTTGGTATCACCACAGGAGAGCGGGGCAATCAATTTTCCTTGTAAATTCTTCTTCTAAAATCTGAAGCAATCCCTAGTAGGGAGATGCATGTCCACTATCTGCTGAAAACAGAGAATACTGGCAGGCTGATGTCACTGCAGGGGTATATAAACTGTGATGTCAATTTGCTTCCTCTCCATCTGCTGGTAGAGGTGATTAACCCACTGGTCCTGAATCCATCTATCGACATGCAAAGAAACAGGACTTCAGCCAATCAGAAGAAAATCTCAAGAAAGTATAAAATTACACACGTCATTTATCTCATTTTAATATCTCGCCTTTCATATTATCAAAGCAGCTTAAATAGAAAAACTAAAAATTTGGCAATATGTTGCAATACAATAAAATAATACAATATGCAATAACATAGCGCCTCATCAACTGTGGTTAAGAAAAGAAAAAGGCATTGTGCAATACTGATTAACAAAACAAACTTGTTTCAGAATGTCTATAAAATATCCCATTTTGCTGTTTCATTTTATGTTTATCATTATTTATTACACTGCAAACAGCAGTGCTACAAAACAGCAAGATAATAATATCCTGTAGGGATGTGCAGAAGGAAAACATTTGTTTTGTTTCGTTTCGCCAGGACCAAAATTTGTTTCATTACTTTCATAGGAGGTGAAAACCAATTTGTTTATTATTTCATTTGGTTTTCGGTTTTCCATTAAAGTCAAAGGGGAAAGTATTTGCAGCCTATTTTTGGCTGTAGAATTGAGGTTTTCTTATCAATTCTGATGAAACTTCTGGGGAGCAATCATAATTTATATATATATTGAAAAGCACCGTCCAAGTACAGATCCCTGAGGCACTCCGCTTTTTACCCTTTTCCAGTGAGAAAATTGACCATTTAATCCTACTCTCTGTTTCCTGTCTTTTAACCAGTTTGTAATCCACAAAAAGACATCGCCTCCTATCCCATGACTTTTTAGTTTTCGTAGAATCAACATGGATTTAGAAAGGGACATTCTACAGAAACACTTCTACTATCATCTTTTGACACTTTTTTCCGTGCTTTCGATTCATACACTGACTGCATTATAGTTTTCTTAGATATTTCATCAGCCTTTGATACAATAGACCATCAAATTCTCATTTCCGGTTTAAAATCCATTGGCATCACAGGTACAGTACTAAGTTGGTTTTCATCATTTCTTTTAGACCGCCCTCAGCAAGTCAACTTTAATCAATACACTTCCACTCCATATACTATTAATTCCGGCGTTCCTCAAGGCTCATCATTATCTCCTATCTTGTTTAACATATATCTCCTTCCCCTATGTAATATTCTATCCTCTCTAAATTTACAATTCAAAATCTACGCAGATGATATTCAGTTCTTTGTCCCATATAAAACATCCTGGTCAGCAACATTAGCCTTGGTTTCTCTTTATCTCTCTACCATAAATTCATGGCTTTCTCATAACAGACTAAAATTAAACTCTTCAAAAACAGAAATCATACATCTCTCCTCTATTACAGATTCTTCAATAGGTCCACCCACACAGTTGACAATAAATAACATCTCTATCCCCATAACTCGTCATGCCACTAATCTAGGCGTAATTATTAATTCAGATCTCTCCATGAAACAACAAATCTCTTCACCTACCAAAAAATCCTTCTATAAACTACGACTTTTAAAACATCTTAGACCATTACTCTTCTACCGTGATTATAGAACCATTCTTCAATCACTAGTATTTTCCGGATTAGACTATTGCAATGCACTCTATTTAGGACTACCTGATTCCTCTCTACATTCCCTTCAACTGATTCAAAATAGTGGCGCCCGAATATTAACCAGGACCCCTCTACACAGCCATATCACCCCAATCCTTCAATCACTACATTGGCTCCCAGTAAAATTTAGGATACAATTTAAAATTCTGTCTATTATTCATGGCTTGATCCATAACCCAACCTCCATCTGGCTTTGCTCATCACTGCGGATCTACAAACCTACCCGTCATTTACGTTCTCTTACCCAAAATCTCCTAGATATCCCCTCTCCTAAACTAGCAAGGCTAGAAGTCACCCGAAAACGAGCTTTCTCGGTAGCTGGACCCATTTTATGGAATTCCCTTCCCAATCCTCTTCGTTTAATTTCAAATTCTTCCCATTTCAAAAAATCACTTAAAACCCATCTTTTTCAATTAGCATTTAAAACACTTACTCCAGAACAAACATAAAGTCTTCTCCACCACCTCATTTACAGCCACTATCATTCTTTTTCATTTCATTCCCCCCCCCCCCTTTTTTTTCCCATTTTGTTCCCTAGTTTTCGGTCTTACTTTGTCACTTTTCTACCTTCCTCTCCTTCCCCCCTCCCTTCCATATTAATAGCAAGTTCCACGGCAACAGTTTTACTTTTATTTACTTTAGTAAATATTTGTTTATTTCTAGCTAGAATTTATTCCAGCTATTAATTAATTTTATGTACTTTTAATTTTATTTATTTATTACCTTTTTCTATAATTTTATTTTATTCTTTTTTTTTTTTTTTTTTAATTACTCTTTCCAATGTAAACCACTTTAACAAAAACAAATTTTATAACGTGGTATATAAATTCTTTTAAATAAATACATAAATAAATAAATAAGCCTCTCATAAGGGACTTTGTCAAACGCCTTCTGAAAATCCAAATACACTACATCTACCGGTTCACCTATATCCACATGTTTATTAACCCCTTCAAAAAAATGAAGCAGATTTGTTAGGCAAGACTTCCCTTGGGTAAATCCATGTTGACTGTGTTCCATTAAACCATGTCATTCTATATGCTCTACGATTTTGATCTTGAGAATAGTTTCCACTATTTTTCCCGGCACTGAAGTCAGGCTCACTGGTCTATAGTTACCCGGATCGCCCCTGGAGCCTTTTTTAAATATTGGGGTTACATTGGCCACCCTCCAGTCTTCAGGTAGAATGGATGATTTTACTTATAGGTTACAAATTTTAACTAATAGATCAGAAATTTCATTTTTGAGTTCCTTCAGTACCCTAGGATGCATTCCATCTGGTCCAGGTGATTTGCTACTCTTTAGTTTGTCAATCTGACCTACTACATCTTCCAGTGAAAAATAAATATTACAACCAAGTCTGTTAAATTTAGAAACAGGGAAAAAAGCCTTACAACTAAAGCCTGTTCCCCCCCCCCCCCCCTTTGCTTTCACCTAAAACATACTCACAGAGTTCTCTCTATCATCCTGCAATTAATTAATCTGAAGCACCAGATACTGAAAAGAGAAAAACAGGATCAATTGTTAAAGCTATCTTAATTCTTTCTGAAGGAAATACCTTTCACCAGAACACAGAGAAAAACACTGCAATCAAGTTAAGAGGATATATTCTATGTTAGAGGATTCTAGAATTCCTGTTGTCAGTAGAAATAAGAAGGAAGCCCTGCTGCTGAGACCTTAGTTCACCTTGGCTTCAGCTAAAACACATTCACAAAACCTTCCATGTTGCACAAAAATTACTCCACAGTACCAGACACTGGAAAAGAAAAAGCAGTTTCACTCTGCCTCTAAGACACCTGTTCTGACTCTTTCTGAAGGCAATACCTCTTTGCAGAAATCAGTGGAGGAGAAACATGATAATCAACTTTAAAAAAGTTATCATTCAATTCCAGAGGTACCTGTTTTTAAAGAACAATGCTTGTTTTTCTGCTTCTTCTAACACCCCCCAATCTAACGCTTGATTCTACCAGGTTAATGGCTACACCTGTCTGTATTTCCTCACCAGCTAAGGTTAATTTACCTTTAAGACCAACATCTGAACAAGAGGATTTGGTAAGATCCAATTCTACTGCTTCTGGGTTTTCCACTCTATTGACATATACTGAAAGCCATGCTCTGGGATCTGAAACTCCAGCTGTAGTTAATCCAAGGTTAATTAGAGCTCGAGCCCCATGGAAAGCAGCCTGCACATTTCCTACCAGTAGACTGGGTCATCTTGCTTTCACTAAGTCTAACCATATGGTTAATGTCTTAAAGATTACTTCAGTAGAGCAGGTTATTCCCAGCTCTGATCCTGTAACAGTGTCTGTCAGCTAGAATAATTATCTGCCCAGAGCCTAATTCTAAAACAGACCTTATCCTAAAATTGAATCCAGTGACACACTCCTCCACAGATCTTCTATCCCACACTCCTACAATGAAACCTTTACCAGGGAAGGGTCTGCTATTCAGTATCCAGAGTCTGCCATTATTCCCCAAAGAGAACCTTAACCATGTTCCAGCCTTTAATTTTGTTCCATATCCTGCCCTGAACAATCCAGTCCAGGATGTGAGTGCTACTATTGTGGTTCCAGCCATGCCACCTCAGGAGGGGTCCACGTCAGCCATGCCAGTCTAGGAGGAGCACAGTCAAGCTATGCCACTCCAGGAGGGGTCCAATCAATCTATGTTGCCCCAGGAGAGCTCCAAGTTAGCCATGCAGCCCCAGGAGGGATCCAGTCTGGCTATGCCATTCCAGGAGGAGCCCAAGTCAGCAGTCTCTCTAGAGGAGCCCCAGTCAGCTACACCAGCTGTGCGCTCCGGGGGAAGCCCCAGTCAGCCTCACCAGTCATACCGCAGTAAGCACATTCCACAAAATTTGCCTCTTAACGATTCCACTTCTACAGCCTTGCCTCTGAGAGACTTTACTCCAACTTTGGTTTTAAAAAATCCAGATTCATACAGCCCAGTCCCAGGTATTCTCAGCAGGCTTTCAAAGATGTTCATTCAAAACCTGTCTCCTATGGCTCCTAGCCAAAATACTCTTTCCCAGTGGGAAGAGGGCTTGAGGGGTATATTATTGAGATCCTGCCCATTATGCAACCTCTCTGCCACCAGGTATCCCCATGGAGCTACACCTGCTCTTGCTCCAGCCTTAGTCTCTGTGGTCTCATGATTCATCAGGGCTTGGCCTATTTAACCCTGCCTCCTGCAATGCCCAGTGTCTTTTCATTGAGTTCCCTCAGCTCCCTGCTTGGCCCCATTCTACCTTATATTGCTTTTAGGCCTCTGGGCCTTCCAGCTCTGTCTCGCTTAGCTCTGTGGCCTTCTGCCTAGCCTCAGCCTTGTGGCCTTCTCAGGCCTTATATCTACCCTAGGGCCTCTAGGCCTCCCTAGCATTAACATGTCTGGCCTTCGGGCCTTATGATTACTGGTCTTTGGAGCCTTCTGAACTGCTGCCTTTAGGCCACTGGGTTCCTCATTGTCTGTTCTGTCATTCTGTCCTCATCCGTCTTATCTTGTCATGTCCCTATCTGGCCTAGTACTCTCCTTGTTTCCAGCGCTTGTACCCTCTCTCTTCTCCAAGTTCCAGCCTGTTCCTCAACTCCAGCCACAACCTAAGTCCTGCTGGCCGCCAGAACCCAAGGTTTCAACCTGCGGGGGAGGTAGCTGGTACAGACGGAAGATTCCCTCTGCTCTGCCCTGAAGACCTGGGCTGCTCCCATAGGGGGCCCCCGGTCCTAGCCAGACTCTCAGCCACAAGAGATCTGTTTAACTTGGAGAAGAGACTCCTGATAGAGCTCTATAAAATCAAGAATGAAATAGAACAGTTAAATGTGAATCGGTTATTTACGCTTTGAAAAACATTTTAAAACTAGGGAACACTCCATTTAGAAAGTAGCACATTTAAAACAAATCAGAGAACATTCTTCTTCATTGAACGCACAATTAAGCTCTCGAATTCATTGCCAGAGAATGTGGTAAAGGCAATTAGCTTAGCTGGATTTAAAAAAGGTTTAGACTAGTACCTACCCCAGCATGGTCCATCCCATATTCTTATGAATAACAGGAATCTAAGATCTGAAGAGTATAAAGGAGCTATAGGTAGCAATAAAAAAGGTATCCTTGCCTTTTCAGGACCGAGGCAGCATAACATGTTCACCCTTCCCAAGCACTCCATGCTCCTTACAATATACTCTCCCACCTTACAAATTCTGCTTCTGTATCAACTCACTACCCTCCCTCTCCCAAACCTTCTTCCCCTCCAATAGCAGAAGCAGAACAATATACCTCTTCTCCTGCCAGTCAGGTTGAGGTTGGTGTTACAGGTTCAGACCGTGCTTACTGGTATCCTGCCCAGGGGCTCTGACCTGGGGGGGCTAATCTCACTGAGGTTTACACTGAGGCTACCTGTAGGGCTTATCCCATATAAACACACAATTACTGGGATTATACCTGGAGGCTTGAACCCAGGGGCTTATCCCCTACACAGCTGGAAATGGTGAAATTGATCTATATCCTCCCCTAACCCCTTTCTGATATACTCACCTCCTCCTCCCAAACCTTTCTGGCCCACTCACCCCTCAATTCTCTCACTCCCCAAGAGCACCATTCAATGGTTCATTCCACACCCTTCCCCTCCTTGACACATTTACACATCCTCAGATTGCCCATCATGCACTAATCCACCAACCATATACTCCATCTTGATGCACTCACCCACCACCCAAACCTTATCACTGCCCTTCCCCCACTCCCAATGTCAAGAGAAGAACACGGAAGCATATATCCACTCCAGCCTGCCAGAGGAATGGAAGACTTGATATATCCCCAACAACCCCTTTTTGATGCTCTCATCTCCCACCTCTGAATCCTTTCTAATGTACTCACCCCCCTCCCCTCCAATTTCCTTCCAATGCACTCACCCCAGAGAGCCCCTTGCAATATTACAATTACCCTCAACTCTTTCTGACCCACTCACCCATACCCAGATCAATTCCCCATGCACACAAGCACCTTCCAAATCCACCTGCTTGTTGCACTCACTCAAACCTTAACCTCTCACACCTCAACCAGTAAGAGAAGAAGAGTTGAACATTCTTCCCATCTGCCAACCAGAATGGGGCTAGGGGAGAGCATGAGGATACACTTTGCCTCTGCTCTTGTACTGTCATCAGGTTATTGCTGACTGCACTGTCTGGCTCCTTGCCTAACTGCTGCCATTTTTTTAGCTCTTTGTGACTCACAATGAGTTTAAGTTAAACTATGCATATACTTCTACACTATTCTCTTTATTGTAAGAGCAATGTTGGAATCAAGTATGGGCATCATGAAGCTCAAACACATTGAGAGCTCCATGGTGTCACAAACTTGGCAGTGTTGGAAAATCAGATAGCATGACTGATTTAAGTCCTATAGCCAGCAGATGCTTCTTGGCCGCAGAAAAAGCTATTGGTGGCTACATTTGAAAAATATTTGTTTAGACAAATCCTAAAAGAAAAGGAACTTCTTACTAGTTTACAGGAATGGTTGAGTGATCATGTATCTTGACAGCCCAATGTGGATGATGAGCACCATCTGAGTAGTGATGATTTTGTAAAGAAAAGAAAAAAAAAAAAAGAAAATAGGATGGGGTCACAGCAGCCTCCATCTTCCATTCTAGCTATAATAGGGGAAAGGAAGCAAATTTTAAAAGGTTTCAGGTTGGCAACCTGGCAGAAAATCACCACTGCATGTGATTACAGGAGGGCCCAAGAGGTTGCCTCATGACAGCTGTAGTCATTAATGTTCAGGCAAACAGTATGTGCAGTTATTACTCCTTTTTGGAAAGCTAGCATGGCTGTAGCCTGTTCAACTACAAAAGTGAATTCTCAAGCCATTTGTAAAGCACAATTGTTTAACAGCATAGCATTTCTGTTCATTTCATGTATGTTATTCTAGTCAAGTTATCACATGAACATACTAATTTTTCTTCATTGTACAATCTATAATGCATTCACGTCATGTACATTTTTGGACATTCTGGGGCGGATTTTCATACTCCGCGAATAGGCCTACTTTTGTTTGCGCTCCAGGCGCAAACAAAAGTATGCTGGATTTTAGTAGATACGCGCGGAGCCGCAAGTATCTGCTAAAAACCTGGATCGGCGCGCGCAAGGCTATCGATTTTGTATAGCCGGCGTGCGCCGAGCAGCGCAGCCTACCCCCGTTCCCTCCGAGGCCGCTCCGAAATCGGAGCAGCCTCGGAGGGAACTTCCTTTTGCCCTCCCCTCACCTTCCCCTCCCTTCCCCTACCTAACCCACCCACCCGGCCCTGTCTAAGCCCCCACCTTACCTTTGTCGGGGGATTTACGCCTCCCTCCGGGAGGCGTAAATCCCCGCGCGCCAGCGGGCCTCTTGCGCGCCGGGCCGCGACCTGGGGGCGGGTACGGAGGGCGCAGCCACGCCCCCGGACCGCCCCGGGCCGTAGCCACGCCCCTGTGCCCGCCCCCAAAACGCTGCCGACACACCCCGAAAACGCCGCGACGACCGGGACCGCCCCCGACACGCCCCCCTCGGAGAACCCTGGGACTTACGCGAGTCCCGGGGCTCTGCGCGCGCCGGTAGGCCTATGTAAAATAGGCTTACCGGCGAGCAGGGCTCTTAAAATCCGCCCCTCTGTGCATATTTGATGGTTTATTGTATTAATCATTGTTATGCATGTTTTGTTTAAGTGGTGCGCTTTCTTTTCCCTCTTTGTAACAGTCTAACATCACTGGTTAAAGAACTGCCACTTTGAAAATTATTAGGATTTCTGCTATTCTTGTATACTCTTTTTTGGATATACTTTTCTGCTGGAGCCATTCCCTTCTTCAGTCTTCTGTCTCTCATTTTTTGCAGACACTATTTAAGATGCCAGGTGTAGATGGTTAGATAGAACTTAAAAAAGGGTAAAGTGCAATGGGGGTTAGTCAAGCACCTACACTACCTGAATGCAATCCTCTTTGAAGTGCCTGAATGGCAGTATAATTTAAAAAAATCAAATCAAATCAAATGTTTACTAATGGATTTATGTAGTTTAACACTTGAGTTTCTGTATATGTCTTAATATGCACATAGACCTAATCGGATTGATTTACGCTCCCCCAGGAATTCTCGAGGCAGACCCATCCCCCATCATTGAACTAGCCGCCAAACATCTTAATGCAGGAAAACCAGTGATCCTCATGGGAGACTTCAACCTGCACGTGGACGTCCTACCTCGCTCCACCAACTGCGAAACCCTACTCTCCTCCCTCGGCCACATGGGGTTCAGGCAAATTGTCAACGAACCCACCCACAAGGCAGGTCACACGTTAGACCTCATTTTCGTAAATGAAGGAATATCGTCCGTTAACAATCCATCATGCCTACAGGTCCCTTGGACGGACCACCGAATCATCTCCACGGCTCTAGAGATCATGGAACACCCTCACCAAACTACACATGCAACCTCAGTCGCCATCAGAAAACCTTGTACTGGAGAAATCCTCAGCTCTCATTTATCCAAAGAACTAGCTCAACTAAACCTCTCAGACGTCAACACTGCCACTACCTCATGGATCAACATCACCAATAGGGTGGCTGATCAAGTATGCCCCATGACCACGAAATTGCTCCATCCTGAAAAGGACAACAGGAAACCCTGGTTCACGCCGGAGTTGAAGTCGCTCAAACAAGAGCTCAGATGTAAGGAACACAGGTGGCGAAAAAACCCGTCCACTATTACCCTCTTGGCTTATAAATCTTGCCTAAACTCTTACAGAAACATCATCAATATAACCAAGAAAGAATTCTTCTCAAAAAAGATCCACCACTTTATCTTCGACTCTAGAGCTCTGTTTTCCTATGTGTCAGCCCTCACTAAACCAACTACCCCTCTTATACCAGACGCACCAGCATCCAACAAAGCCAACGAACTGGCAGTCTACTTTGAGAAAAAAATAGACACCCTCCTCGCTCCTCTCAAGGGGCCCTCTCCTCAACCGAACTACCCTCCCACCACCAGCACACAACACTCTCACCCAACCCACATGCAATACAAAGCAACTACAGCTTCGATGGCTTCCCTTGAGCAGACGTCCGCCTTAGAAATTGAAAACATCCTTAGGAAGATGAAGCCCTCGTCCCACCCACTTGACCACATCCCATCCAATCTACTGTTCTCCATTCCTAACATCATCGCTAAACCGATAGCAGACATCATAAACTGCTCGCTCTCCCAAGGTCAAGTCCCTGACCAACTCAAGCTTGCTATTCTCAAGCCTCTCCTTAAAAAACCTAACCTTCCACCCACTGACCCAGCTAACTTCAGACCAATTGCCAACCTCCCAATGATTGCAAAAATCATGGAGAAGGTAGTAAACAGACAACTATCCGAATTCCTAGAAGAGAATGACATTCTAACCTTCAATCAATTCGGATTTCGAAAGTCACTGAACACTGAATCTCTACTAGCCTCGCTTTCTGATAACATCCTCATCAACCTGGAAAATGGTCAACCTTTCCTTCTCGTCTTACTGGACCTCTCCTCAGCGTTCGACACTGTGAACCATTCCTGCCTCATTCAGTGTCTAGCAGATATTGGTATAACAGATTCAGCGCTCAACTGGTTCAAATCTTTCCTTGAAAACAGGCAATACAAGGTTAGGATTAACAACAAAGAATCACTCCCTATCAGATCAAAGCTGGGGGTACCTCAAGGATCATCCCTTTCACCTACACTATTCAATATTTATCTCCTTCCACTCTGCCATCTACTATCTAACCTCAAGCTAACACACTTCCTATTTGCGGATGACATTCAGATCCTCATCCCGATAATGGAATCCCTCCACAAAATGTGGTCTTACTGGAACAGCTGCCTTTCGGCAATCAAAAACATGCTAACAAGCCTCAACCTCGTGCTAAATACTAGCAAAACTGAAATCCTCATAATAGCTCCAGACAAGTGCTCTCTATTCAACCCAACTAGTTCCACCCAACTCTCCTTCACATCAATCGACCACACGCCACAAGTAAGAGATCTTGGTGTACTTCTGGACAACCAACTCAACTTCACCAAGTTCATAAACAATACTACCAAAGACTGCTTCTTCAAATTGCAAGTCTTAAAAAAATTAAAACCTCTTCTACACTTCCGAGACTTCCGCTTGGTACTACAATCTATCATCCTCCCTAAACTGGACAATTGCAACTCACTCCTCCTGGGCCTGCCAGCCAACACCATCAAACCACTTCAGATGGTCCAGAACGCGACGGCCAGAATTCTCACTAACACCAAAAAATGGGATCACATCACCCCTATCCTCCAAAATCTTCACTGGCTGCCTATAAAATTTAGGATACAATTTAAATCCCTCATGATGATTCACAAGGCTCTTCACAACATCTCCCCCCTCAACCTATCCTTCCAACTACAGCAACACATCTCCAACAAACCAATCAGAAGTGCATACCAGAACATGCTTCACACCCAGCCAACAAAAACCTCATTGAGGAAACGAGCTCTGTCCACTGCAGGTTCCCATCTTTGGAACCTGCTCCCACCGGACCTCCGCCAAGAACCATGCCTTCCAACATTCAAAAAGAAGCTAAAGACTTGGCTATTCACTCAAGCTTTCCCTGAGAGCTAAAATCTGGTGAAGCGACAGACGATATACCTACCTCTGTACATATGTTCCTGATTTATGGTTCCCAGTTACATTTAATTGAGTTTATGAAAGTTCTCTTTAATAGTTTTTCTGTATACTTGTGTTAATGTATTCTGCCTTGAGGCGACTGTTTTAATGTATTTCCGCCCTGGAGGCGACTGTTCAGTTCCTTGTAAACTGGTGCGATATGTATTCTTTACAGGAACATCGGTATATAAAAATTAAAAATAAATAAATAAATAAATAGACCTGAAGATGCATAGTTCCATGTGACAATATAACACGTGTTAAAGGGTTTTTCTCTTTGTAGAAAGTATACAGAGTTAAAGTGTTCCATTATGAGGTGTATGATAGACAGGAAGAGTATGTGAATGAAAATAAAATGTGCATACTTTAGGACAAGAGAGATTGAGCAAATAAGTGTTGTTACGCCCATCGTCGCAGACAGCTGCCACCGCTGTTGCTCACTTCTTGCCTCACTGCACTGACTCCGTTGGGTAGACTCGCGGCCTCCGCCAGCTATCGCCAGCCTGCCCACTCCTGTTCCCAGGCCTGGTATGGACGCCGCCAACCGCCATCTTGCCCTCAGAGTTCCTTAGGTGTGCGCGTGCACTCTCAGGCCAGTCTTATGCAAGTCATGGCGGGAACCTCAGGGGCGTCCCCCCTGGATGACGTCATTCATCGTGGACTCTTAAGTCCTGTCTGCCTACAACTTGCCGAGTTCCTTCATTGCTGAATCTGCTTCGCTCACTACGGACTTCCTGTTCCAGCTTCTGCTTCCTCGGTGTGAGATGTCTCTGGTACCCGCTCCTTGGGGGCCCTCTCCTCATCTCTGGCTATCCGCTCCTCGGAGGACCTTGTGCCTAGGATCACAGCTTACCCTGCTCTCCGGGGTTTCCTCTGGAACCTTCGCTACTTCTACAATGAATACTCCGCTTGCGGACCATTACTGTATCATCTCTACTGAGGAATCCTCATTGGTGTACCCCACTCTGCGGACCACTGCCGTATCATTTCTACTGTGGAACCCTCATTGGTGTACCCCGCTCCGCGGACCACTGCCGTATCATCTTTCACCCTACTTCTCTCTGCTCTCTTCAGTACCTGCTGTTCTATACACCCAGCAGCTGAGACCTCACCTCCCGACGGTGAGACTCACGGGGCTCCTCCCCGTGGTGGTACCATCTCTCACCTCGGCCCAGGGCCCACATACCCACAAATCCTAACAAGTGTCAGGAAACAAAGTATTTTTCAAAGGCAATTTCCACTATCCTTGACAGGAAAAGCTGCACCCGCCTTTTAAAAAATCTTTTGCATTGTCACAGATTCTAACTTCTTGTAAATCTCTTAGTACTTTAGTTGGAAAAGCATGTAAGAAAAAAAATAAACAATGATGAAAACTTGGATGTGGGAAAAGATTGGATAAGAGTATTCAAATTTTTGTTTTGGGGGCAGAGGGGATTTTAAATTAATCAAGAAGTTCCCCAATGCTTGAAAAGTTCTACATAGTGTCAAAATCATTTCCATTGACTTGAATGGTTAAATGACTGCAGCAACATTGAGAAGACATAAATTTGAGTCTGTAGGCTTGTACAAATGAATAAAAGGCATGTACTTTTTGGAGAATCACTCTTTTTAGACTTATCTCTGAGTGAAATGGTAGGCATTACTGAAGTACCTATGATGTTCTCAGGCCCCAAGTATTTTATCTTGGTTTATCCAGAATATCTTTAATTTTTGTTGAATATTTTATCAATATCTGTTTTTATACCAGAGTTGACATGTTCCTGCTATTTGCCCTCCAGAAGACACATTTATTTGGTGAATTAAGAACTACAAAATGCTTTTACAATGATAGCACAATCTCTCTCAGCAATGGATTTCAATTTTCTTTTATAAATCCTTGCAAGAACAATGTACCTGCAAGCCATTTACAAACAACATATTAGGCAGCATAAAACCTCTAAATAAAGCCTTCATTAGAATTCAACTGAGCTACAAACAGCTTTAAATGGCATTAGTAACATGATATAGGTTTCATGAGAGCACGTTTTGTGAGCTCAACTAAAATTTCTATTATTTCAATGTGCTTTGTTAATCAAAGATAGAAAATGACAAAGTATATAGTTTAAAAACATAGGATCACTTAAAATGTAGTATATATTAAGTTTTCATTGTTTCCCATCCACAAACTCCAATGAAAAAATTCTAGAACATTATAGCGCTAAATACAGGTAAAGAAAGAAATGTAAACATTAACAGTCTGATCAGGAAGATATTTAAGGAAATTACAGAATGGAGGGCATTTCAGTTCTGCTTAAGTGTACCTATAACTGACTAACTCAAAAACTAAAGGGTTCTAATTCAAACACACATTAAAACAGAGAGAACACAATATCTTATTAAGCACGAGATAGCCAATTCTTTTTTCGAGGTCACAAACAGGTTTGATTTGCAGGATATTTGTCATGAATATTCATGAATGCATTTGCATACAATAATCAGGTTAAAGGAAGAATCATACTAATTTACATACCTTGATTATTTTAAGCAAAACCTGTTTACAACCCTTGAAACCCTGAGCTGGCTTTCCTGATACTATACATTCAGATAAACCTTTCCACAATAAATTAAGAATAAAGGGAATTAAAGGATAACAGATTTCAGGATTCCCTAATCAGAATTCAAACCAGTATTCATTATGCAAAATATGTTGCAGACGTATGATTTATAAATGGATAATCTTTCCTTCCTTTATAAAATAAATACAATGACCCTTCATGCAAAATATAAATAACTTATACAGATACTCTTATAGAAAGTAATACATAAAAATGTCTTTAATATAAGCATATTACTTAATTAGTAATTGAAGCTTTTACAGTCTGTCTTCCAAACCATCTTTACAAATGGGTTTCTACTTCTACCTATTTGAAACAGAGGCAAAGTATCTGATTAACCTGTCTACAAATGGACTTTACTCCAGGTTCCTAACAGTCTTGAAATATTCCTGAGTATTTAAATCCCTCTATAAGAGAATAATGGAGAGGTTAGATGGGTTTGCTTAGGAGAATAGGGGACTAAAAAAATGATCAATTCTCAATATATAATCTCCCATTATTTTGTAGGTCTCCACTGTCTAATCCATCTTCATGAATGATAACCTATAAGATCTTAAAAACAAAGGGAGGACTCTTTTAACTTAAATTGTTGTCTATAGCACTTTTCACCCATATTCAGCATCAGGCTTCAAGGTCAACATTCTAAATATTGCCACTTGTTACCAAATATGGCCTTAAAAAGATATACGCAAGAAATATTCACTCAAATTCATCTAGCTACGGGTGAACTAGAAGCCGTTTCTCCTTTTATATCCACTCTAAACAACAGAAATAAGAACTTAAAATTTCATAAGAGCTCTGTTCTTGGAGGTAAGACTTAAGGATCCTACAAAAACATCTTAAGTATCCAATTTTGTTTCTCTGACTTATATCAGGACTGCCTGTAGGCTGGTCACAAAGGGTCCTGGCTGACTTGAAGACCACCAGTGCTTTGCCCTCTGAGTCACTGGAGGACACAAAGGAAAGTAAGCTTATTTATTTGGGGAGACCTTTAATTGAACCTGCTGGCAGAGCCAGTAATTGCACCCCAAGGAACGAAACTGGTCTCCAGACCTAGAAAGAGGTTGTTAGAAATCAAAAGATGTTTCCAGCAACTTGATGGCTACTTAGTCATGCTTCAGGATACAGTAAACTCCATGATGCTTGATGTGACATGAAGCATTGGTTATTAGGAATTACATGTGAGTACTATAATTGAATATGTGTGGGACTACTTGGATTGGATGAGCCTGAACCTGGATCTGGTTCTGAGTACCTGTTTACTGATCTGAAACTGATATTGAATTTGTTTGCTATAACCCATGCTCAAGGATAGCTAGTATACGAGTTGATGAAACCCTGAGGTGAAGTGAACATGCAAATTTGTGTTATTATCCCTGAGGTCAATATTCAAAGCCATTTAGATGGATAACTCACAATTTATCGATCTAACTCCAAATTATCCATGTAAAGCCAAGTTATCATTTAAATGTTTACATTTGAATATTGACCTCCGTGTTTAGATAAAATTAAAACCTGAAGGACTAAGGTTTCAATGTACTCAGGCTGAGAACCTAACGGGACAGAAAAGCCTTGAATAGAAGAACAGGAAGAGTCACTGCATATGCCAGTAAAGAACTAACAGAAGTGGAGAAGAAATAGAGTGTGAGAAATCCCTGCTAACAACAGTATGGGCGCTTCAACACTTTAGAAGCTATGTGCAAAGGGAGAAGCTAATAGTAGAGATTTGCCATCAGTCCATAAATTTTCTGTCCAGCGACTGAATCAAAGCCGGTCAGGTCTCCAGCAGCAAAATCACTTCCTGGACACTCGCTCTTCAAGGTTGGCAATTTGAAGTGCGATATGCCCAAGGACATAAAAGCGTTGTGGCTCAAAATTTAGCCAAATTACATGATTGCACTGCTGAAGAAGAACTGAATTGATTTCAGAACCTAAGACTGAGATAACAGAGCCCCATCATCATTATGCCTATGATGAAGAAATGTATTTATTTATTTAAAACTTTTCTATACCGACATTCATAGGAATATCACATCGGTTTACATTGAACAGGGGCAACAGTTAATTTTTGGAAGAGGAATTACAAATTACATGTAACGAGGGGGAACTGGAACTTGGGAGTAAGAGGGCTAGAAAAGAAGAGTCAAGTAGAGGAGAAGAATGTTAACCATATATAACTTTAACGAGTATTAACGATTTAGCCCAAGATAAAGAGTATTTACAAGGGTGAATTTACAATTTGTGGTGTGGGCTTGTAGGATATTAGTTGAAGAGTGGCAACATTAGGTAGGTGGGTGCAGGGGTAAGGGAGAGGCGAGGTTAAGTAAAGGCTTGAGTGAAAAGCCAGGTTTTTATTTTTTTTCTTAAAGGTCAGGGTACAATGTTCTTGGCGGAGGTGTGGGGGCATTGAATTCCATAAGGATGGTCCAGCAATGGACAAGGTCCGTTCTTCGTGGCTATGTGATGGGTGAGTTTGGTGGGGGGGGGGAGGGGGGTAATGTAGAGGGTTCCCTTATAATCTGTTCTGGTAGGTCTGTTCAATGAATGGTAGTGTAGTGAGTTTTCTAGCCATTGGATGTTTTGGTTATGCAGTGTTTCATGGATAATAGAGAGACTCCTGTGAAGGATTCTAAAACGAATTGGGAGCCAGAGGAGGTCCATGAGTATGGGGGTAATGTGATTTCCTCTGTGAGTGTTGGTGAGGATTCTGGCTGCGGCGTTTTGGAGCATTTGGAGGGGTTTGATTGAGGTTGCAGGGAGGCCTAGGAGGAGGGTATTGCAATAGTCGATTTTGGTGGAGTATGGCTTGGAGGACTGTGCGAAAGTCGTAGGAATGGAGAAGGGGGTCTTAATTTTTTTAGTACATGGAGTTTGTGGAAATAGTCCTTCGTGGTGGTGTTAATGAATTTTTTTAGGTTCAGATGGTTGTCTAAAGTGACTCCAAGGTCTCTGACATATTGGACATTAGTTTCAGGCGAGTCGGGTTGGGGAAGGTTGTGGTGGTCCGGTGACATGATTAGGAGTTCCGTTTTGGCTGTGTTGAGGGCAAGGTTGAGGCTAGTGAGAAAGCCGTTGATTGAGGTGAGGCAGTTATCCCAGATCTTGAGGGATTTGGGTATAGATTCTGTAATGGGAATGAGGATTTGAACGTCGTCGGCATAGATATAATGGGTGAGGTCTAGATCCGTGAGGAGTTGGAATAGGGGAAGGAGGTAGATATTGAATAGTGTAGGGGAGAGGGAGGAGCCTCGGGGGACTCCTTGTGTGCAGCTGTTTCCCTAAAGCCTATGTTGACGGTTGTGCTTTCCGCAGGGATAGTGACCACAAATTAGTAGCTGGAATAGGAATAGCTTGGGAGGAGAATCACTCCTGTAGTCCCCTCAGCTATGCTCTGGGATACAAATCAAATCAGTATACAGAACTCACCGCAGCACTGATAGCTGTGCAAACCACTGTACAGCATGGTTTACAGACCATTGTAATTTGCACAGATCCTGACTATGTCAGACATGATTTCAACTATTGAAAGCACTAAAACTTCCGTTTTTTTGAGGGATTTATATAATGATATCCAACATCACACTTCCAATCACCTCATGTGAAGATAATTTATTAATAATCCTTATGCCATGAAAACTTCATTTTTAGTCTCTCAAGTGAGTCAACCAATGATTTGATGTTTTAATGTGATTAAGAAAACTAACCTGTAAACAAATTTTTTAAGACTAGAGAGAAAAGTTTCATGCTACTTTCTTTTTACCACCACAATCAGGTAAAGCAAATGTTGTTTACCTGTAACAGGTGTTCTCACAGGACAGCAGGATGTTAGTCCTCACATATGGGTGACATCATCAGGATGGAGCCCAATCACGGAAAACTTCTGTCAAAGTTTCCAGAACTTTGACTGGCCCCTACTGGGCATGCTCAGCATGGCACTAACCCTGCAGCCAGCAGGGGTCCCCCTTCAGTCTTATTTGATAGCTACAGGTAGTGCTGAAAAAATAAAACAACAAAACGTTGCGAACCCAACACCGCGGGTCGGCGGACGGGTTTCGTGAGGACTAACATCCTGCTGTCCTGTGAGAACACCTGTTACAGGTAAGCAACATTTGCTTTCTCAGAGGACAAGCAGGATGGTAGTCCTCACATATGGGTGAGTACCGAGCTGAGGATGTCTGAACATGTACCAAATGTACCCAACGGCGTGCAACAGGCACAACAACTGGGGTGGAATTTGGTAGAGGGCATCCTGAACCCCACCGGGCAGGCGGAAGGGTGTTGGTACGTCACGTTGGAAATAGGTTACGCAGGACAGATTGGCCGAAGATGGAATCTTGTCTTCTGGCTTTGTCTAGGCAATAGTGGGCTGCGAAAGTGTGGAGAGAACTCCAGGTGGCAGCCCTACAAATGTCAGGAAGCGGCACCGATCGTAGGTGTGCTATTAAAGTTGCCATCTCCCTCACAGAGTGTGCTTTAACACGGTCTTGGAAAGGAATGCCTGATTGCTGATAGGAAAAAGATATGCAGTCCGCCAACCAGGAGAGAGAGTCAGCTTACCCACAGGTTGCCCTAGTTTGTTGGGATGGAAAGAGATGAATAACTGAGTGCTCTTCCTGTGGGCAATTGTACGGTCTAGGTAGAACGCTAGAGCCCATTTACAGTCAAGGGTATGCAGAGACTGTTCCCCTGGGTTGGAGTGGGGCCTGGGAAAGAAGATAGGTAGTATGATGGATTGATTAATGTGAAACTCCGAAACTACCTTAGGCAAAAACTTAGGGTGAGTGCGGAGTACCGCCCGGTCGGGCAGGAGTTTAGTGTAAGGCAGATAGGTAACTAGGGCCTGTAATTCACTAACCCTGTGAGCTGAAGTGATAGCCAAAAGGAAAATCACTTTCCATGTGAGATATTTTAGGTCACAGGAGTGAAGAGGTTCGAAGGGTGGTTTCATGAGCCGCCCGAGAACCAGATTAAGGTCCCAAGAAGGGGCCGGAGGGCATAAAGGAGGCTTGATATGGAGTAAGCCTTTAAGAAAACGAGTTACGAGGGGTTGCACTGATATAGGAACATCCCCGACACCTTTATGGAAGGCGGCTACCGCACTGACATGCATTCTGATGGAAGAGGTCCTTAGACCTGATTCCGATAAATGCCAGAGATTGGACAGGAAAAGGGATCAAGGGACTGCGAGGTGAACCATGATGTGTACCTTTTCCACTTATAGGAATAAGACTTTCTTGTGGAAGGTTTCCATGAAGCAATCAGGACACGAGAAACCGAATCTGAAAGGTTAAGTGTTTGAAGAATTAACCTTTCAACATCCATGCCATCAGGGACAAGGCCTGAAGATTGGGATGGCGTAGACATCCGTCGTTCTGAGTGATCAGAAGCGGGTGCGTTCCCAAGGGAATGTGCCTGCAGATGGAGAGATCCTGGAGTATGGGAAACCACACGTGGCGTGGCCAGTGAGGTGCTATCAGGATCATGGTTCCCTTGTCCTGACGGAGCTTCACGAGAGTCTTCGAGAGAAGAGGAAGTGGAGGGAATGCATAAAGCAGACCGGTTGCCCACGAGAGGGAGAATGCATCTCTGGGCTGAGAGCGCTCACTCCGAATGAGGGAGCAGTAATTGTCCACTTTGTGGTTCTGAGGGGACGCAAAGAGGTCTATTTGGGGATAACCCCATTGCTGGAAAAGAGAGGTCGCTACAGAGGGGTTGAGCGACCACTCGTGTGGTTGGAAGACATGACTCAGTTTGTCTGCCAAGACATTGTGTACTCCCGGCAAGTAGATGGCCCTGAGGTACATCGAGCGAGAGAGCGCTTCCGCCCAAATCTGCGCAGCTTCCTGACACAGAAGGACGGAGCCTATGCCTCCCTGCTTGTTGATGTACCACATGGCCACCTGGTTGTCCATCTGAATCAGGATAATGTGATTTGATAGGCAATCCTGAAAAGCTCTGAGAGCATATCGCATCGCTCGAAGCTCCAGGAAATTTATCTGGTGTTTGGCTTCCTCTGGAGACCAAAATCCTTTTGACTGCAGATCGTTCACATGAGCTCCCCAGCCGAGGTTGGAAGCATCGGTGGTGAGAATGAGTTGAGGATCTGGCAGGTGAAAAGGCAGTCCCTGGAGGAGATTGTTCTGATCTTTCCACCAGGTGAGAGACGGAATGCGTCAGTGAAGTGGACAATGGTTGACAGAGGCTGAGTCGTTTGAATCCATTGTGACCTCAGAGTCCAATGCGTGACTCTCATGGCCAGGCGGGCTATTGGTGTAAGATGGACTGAGGACGCCATGTGTCCGAGAAGGACAAGGAATTGTCGAGCTGTTGCTGTATACTGAGAATGCAACTGGTGAGCGAGAGATACGAGGGTTTGCACTCGTTGTTGAGGTAGAAAGGCTTTTGCCTGTAAGGTGTCCAAGTCTGCCCCAATGAACGACAAGGTTTGAGATGGGACTAAATAGGATTTCTCGTAATTGACGAGAAATCCTAGAGAAATTAGAGTGTGTAGGGTCAAATCCAGGGACGATCGAGCGGCTTGCTGGGTTGTGGCCCTGATTAACCAGTCGTCTAGATAGGGGTAGACGTTAACACCTTCTTTCCTGAGAAAAGCTGCGACAACCACGAGACATTTGGTAAAGACTCGTGGTGCCGATGCTAGGCCGAATGGAAGCACTCGGTATTGATAGTGCTTTGGGCCTAATAAAAACCTGAGGTACTTGCGATGAGCTGAAGCTATCGCAATGTGGGTGTACGCGTCCTGGAGGTCCAGACAGCAGAGCCAGTCTCCTCTTTGTAGAAGAGGTAGAAGTGAGCCCAGGGTTACCATCTTGAACTTTTCCCGCTGGAGGTACTTGTTGAGGGCACGTAGGTCCAGAATTGGACGAAGCCCCCAAGATTTTTTGGGGATCAAAAAGTACCGGGAATAGAACCCTAGGCTTTGTTGTGAAAGAGGGACGGGTTCTATTGCTCTTAACTGGAGAAGAAGGGAAACCTCCTGCTCCAGAGGGACAGAGTGGTCGGTTACTCTCCACGCTTGTAGAGGTGGTGAATCTGGTGGAAGAGCGAGAAAGTTCAGGTGGTAACCCTGAGCAATGATTGCTAGCACCCATTGGTCGGTTGTGATTGATTGCCACATGCTGTGAAAGTGGCACAATCGACCTCCCACTAGTATGGCTGGCAGAGGGATCAGGCTGCTGCTCTCCAAGGGAACATCAAAAACCTGAAGCAGGCCCCGGCTGGGGAGCTGCTTGTGGCTGTTGCTTCCGGGGCTGAGATTTCTGATAAGGCCTCGTAACTCGGGACCTTGTTGGTGGAGGATAGAACTTCCTTGGGCGGAAGAATGACTTCTTAAGAGTCCTTCTTGAAAGGCTGCCTAGAAGGGAAGTCAGAAGGTATCGATGAGAGCTGTTTGAGGGTCTCATGATGGTCCTTTAATTCAGCCACTATTTGCTGAATCTGTTCACCGAACAGATTATCTCCTATACAGGGCAGGTCAGAGAGCCTGTCTTGTACTTCTGGGTGAAGGTCGGAAGACTTGAGCAGGCCCAGCGTCTTGCCGAAATGGCAGTTGCAGACACTCTAGTGGAGGTGTCGAAGATATCGTAAGCTGTTCTTATCTCATGCTTTCCTGCCTCAAACCCCTTGTGGACAAGGGTTTGAAGATGTTCTTGAAATTGGTCAGGCAGGGTTTCAGAAAAGTCCTGTATTTGCTTGAAAATGACCCTGTTGTATTGGGTCATATACAGCTGGTAAGAAGCAATCCTGGAGATAAGCATGGCCCCTTGGAACACTCGACGACCAATATTGTAGAGGAACTTGTGTTCTTTGACAGGAGGGATAGAAGAGTGTGGTTTTGTCCTTTTTGCTTTCTTCTGAGCCTATTCCACCACAACTGAGTGGTGGTCAAGCTGAGATTTTTGAAAGCCAGGGGCTGACTGTACCAGATAAGTAGTGTCAGCCTTTCTGTGTACTGGGGCACTGGATCCAGGGTTTTCCCAGTTCTTTTTGAGGAGGTCAAGAAGAACTTGATGAATGGGAATAGAAGTGATCACCTTAGGGGCATCCAGGAATTGGAGACGCTCCATCATCTGGTGCCGATCATCTTGCTCCGTCTGAAGCTGGAAAGGGACCAATTCTGACATTTCCTTCACAAAATTAATGGAAGAGAGGTCCTCTGAAGGAGAACGCTTTCTACTTTCAGTAGGAGAAGGAGGTGAAGGTAAGTCATCGGTGTCTGTTGAAGTATCATCACCCCAGGTGTCATAAGGATCAGTAGGCTGACCTGTAGGATGAGAAGGGGGTTGGATATCTGAAGGGCCCGGCTGAGGCTCCGAGAAAATCAAAGGAATCACCAGGGGCACCGTGGACGCCCTGGGGGGCATCGGTGCCGGCATCGAAGGCATCGATGGCACCGTTGTGCGTATCGCTCCCGATGAATGAATCGGTGGCGAGGGACGACATGGCATCGATGGCTGAGGCAATACCCCCAAAGGAGGAATGCGAAACGGTGCTTCTCCTCCCGATGAAGCTGTCATCGGGGAGCGCACCGAGGCCATCAGAGACCCGGGAATTACCGGTGGAAGGGCAGTCATGAGTGCCTCCATCCGGGATAGCAGCGGTGCCAGCGCTGCTGGAATCGGGTCGGTGACCGGTTCCACTCTCGGTGCCAGTGTTGGTGCCAGAGGGACCTGGAGTCGTTGCATCGCCTTGTCGATAGCCTCCTCGACCAGCTGGTCCAGTTCTTCCCGGAGACCTGGGACAATCAGCTCCGGCTCCGTGACGGAAGAGGGAGGCTGAGGCACAGTTGGAGGGACCACCTTTACAGGCGGAATCGCGACTCCCAAACCCCGATTGGGTGAGGGTGGCCTCGATGTCCCGTTCGCAGGAGTGGTTGGTGCCGTTCCTCGGATGGTGGCGAGGTCGATGATTTCGCTCCCTCGGCGGTCCGAGACTTACGATGCCGATGGCGATGTTTCTCCCTTCGATCCCCTCGATCTTGAGGGGGAGAAATGGGAGTCGATGGCCGTGAAGACGTCGATGGCGGGCAGTCACCGGACGATTGTCGATGGTGGTGTGACTTCGACGGTGCCAGTTCAGATGACATCGATGCGATGGATGGCGTCAAGGTGTGAGCACGGAAAAGGAGTCCCATCTTCTCCATTCTGGCTTTGCGACCTTTTGGGGTCATAAGGGCACATTTGGTGCAAGTCAGGACATCATGCTCACGGCCTAAACACCATTACACAGACTCCATGAGGGTCTGTGATAGACATGGTGCAAGTACAGTCCGGGCACCGACGAAAACCCAACGCCATGGCCATAGAAAAAATCGAGCCGCGGTACGGTCGACGGCCAGTAGGCCGTGAGGGCCAAACACGACGGTAATCGACGAAAAACGGTGGAAAACTTACCGGAGTACCGCGGCCTGAGAAAAGTTAGAGGAGGGACCCCTGTGGGGCAAAATAATTTTAAATAAGTCCGTGAGGAAAATTCCTGTCAGGAATCTCTTCAGCGCTCCTAAACCGCGAGGCTACAGCTGCGCGGAAAAAGGAAGACTGAAGGGGGACCCCTGCTGGCTGCAGGGTTAGTGCCATGCTGGGTATGCTCAGTAGGGGCCAGTCAAAGTTCTGGAAACTTTGACAGAAGTTTTCCGTGATTGGGCTCCATCCTGATCATGTCACCCATATGTGAGGACTACCATCCTGCTTGTCCTGTGAGAATAACCTTTACATTTGGCAAACCCATTCTACAAGAAAATCTAAATTCCGTCCTGCACCTTGGAGGTCTTTGTACCACTCAGCCTTGCTTCCATGCCCAGACCTTACATTTTGCCACTGTCCCTTGCTATTGTACCCCAAAGCTAACCCCTTGCTAGTCTGGAGGAACTGTTTTGCAGCTCTCAAGGTGGCTCTGGAACCTTGAAACCACTCTGTGCTGCTTGGCCCCTTTATCAGAGCCTGCCTTGGAGATTTTACTACTACCTTTTCTGCTTTGTTCCTCCTTCATGTTAACTTAGATGGTAATGCCACTTTTGGTGCCAGTTTGCCGCTTGAGATGCCATCAAGGATTCATGGCACTGTTGCTTATAAGTGGTAACCTCTGCTTGGTTGTTATACTGTGGTATTTTGTCCCCAGCACAAACATTTGAAAAAAGTCAGTAAAAGGCAGACACAGTCATTACAGGGCATGGCAGCATCTGTTCTTCCAATAAGTCTTCCTTTCCTTCAACATTCTCAGCCTGGTTCTCCCACCTCATTGAGAATATAGAAAAGATTTTAAAAAAATAAATAAATAAATTACATTGGGGTGGATTTTCTGCCCAAAAAAGCCCTCATTCTGAAGGAGAAAATACTGGCACAAGACAAAAGATGCTGAAGCATAACCATTTCACTCTTCTGAATGTGATAACACTTACAGGTTGATTTTAAAACTTGAACGTGTGTGCCCATACATGTACATATCGGCACATGAGTGAAGATATACTAGAATTTTTAATCCTGCATGCACTTAGGCTAACCATGCTTAAGTATGCACATAATTATAAGAGGTTGCTTGAGCACAGCTAGCACATGTGTGTCTTCAATAGGACTATATCAGCTTTTATACACATATGTCAGCAAATATTAAACCATGCTCGCACGAGGCAAATTCACAGTTTTCCAATTAATCCACCAGTTTGTCCAGTTAATAACAAGGTCTTTCAGACCCATCTAGTTCTTTATCCTACATGCTGCTAAGTTGACCCGGACTCCTCGCCCTTTCCTATAAGCTCTAAAACTTGAGATCTACAGACTTGCTTCTCATCAGAAGCAATACAATACTGAGGGAAATAAATCACAAATCGGTTCCCCAATATACACTATCACCCAACACAAAAGGAGAACCTTAACTATTAATCTCATATATAATTTTAAAACACATTTATTAAGAATAATACATCCTAATACAACCCCCTAAATACATACAATATAATCAGCCACACATTAAAACATCACATACTGAATAGCATATAGGCAGTGAACAAATATAATCATCAATTTATTTAACACATCATTTCTAGCACCATATCATAATGTTTTACATTGACTCCTATATAAACATCATGTACTCAATAAGATCTCATCTCAGTCATCACATGTAGTTCATTAAAGTGCTTTTCAATGCAGATTCCAGTAGTTTTCAACTCCACGGCTTTCCTCCATTAATTACTGCCACAATGAGATTCAATAAGTACTGCTCAGTACTAATCCCCGACGAAGATCTTCGTTTCACCTGTCAAGCAGGCTTCCTCAGGGGAAAAACTTCTAATATCCCTATAACAACCAAAAACAAAACAATTTACCAATTCCCACACAAAAACCACTCACTACATACAAATTCTAATTATAAATCCTTACCATGTGAGTTCATCAACAGAACATCACAATTGTTGTTTCCAAACCACAAATTTCTTAAAGAATTTAAATTCACTTCATCTTCAACAATTCTTATAGCGATTCCTCAAACGGTCACGAAACTGCAACCACAAATGGTATTCTCAATCATTAAATAAACTCTTGAAAAAAGAAGGAAGAGTAAGCACACATATTACTTGAACAAACACTACCACCACATACCTTCACAAACCGGAAGTGACATCACCACTTCCTTTCAGCAGGATTCCCTTCTACAAACCTTAAGCCACTACCCACTCTTTATATATCCACCAGCCACATCAATCTCCAATTAAACAACCAATACCAATGTAATAGTCAGCAATTATTTATTTCTACAAACAATCGTAGTTACCCACGGGATCACCACCCAAACAATCACCCTAATCAGCTCTAAAAAACTCAAAAAAGGTTAACAAATGGTTTGACAAAAGCT